>NW_020797890.1:2455315-2995071 GCF_003369625.1 Aspergillus mulundensis | reverse complement strand
CAACCCTCCCCAACTAACATACTCACAACAGGTCTTCATCGTCACGGGCGCAACCTCGGGCTACGGCCTGTTACTGTCAACATTCCTCTACCAAAACAACGGCACCGTCTACCTAGCGGCCCGCAACGCCACCAAAACCGCCTCGGTGATCGCGGACCTGAAGTCGCGCTTCCCCACCAGCAAGGGCAAGCTCGACAGCATCCCGCTGAACCTGTCGGACCTGTCAACCATCAAAGCGTCCGCCGCCGAGTTCCTATCCAAGGAATCACAGCTCCACGTCCTCTTCAACAACGCCGGCGTCATGTTCCCGCCCGCCGGGTCGACCACAAACCAGGGCTACGAGCTGCAGCTGGGCACCAACAACGTCGGCCCGCACCTGTTCACGAAACTGCTGTACCCGACGCTCGTGGAGACCGCGAAGACCGCGCCCAGGGCCTCCGTGCGCGTTGTCTGGGTGTCCTCTGACGCAGCGGGGTGGGCGCCCAAGCCGGCGATCGACTTTGGCAACCTCGACTACCGCCGCGCTGAGAACGACAGGGTGAAGTACGGGCGGTCGAAGGCCGGGACGGTGATGCAGGCTGTTGAGCTGGCGCGACGGGCGAGGGCCGAGGGGTCGGGCGTTCTCTCGATCTCGCTGGACCCCGGGATTGCGAATACGGGGCTGCAGCGCGATATGGGGCGGTTTATGGCGGCGGCTGTCAAGCTGATTGCGAATAAGCCGGAGGTGGGGGCGTACACGCAGCTGTTTGCCGGGTTGAGTGGTGATATTACGCCGGAGGTGTGTGAGAAGGAGTGGGTGGTGCCGCCGGGGAAGATTGGGTGTCCGCGGCGTGATCTGTTTACGGATTTGGAGACGGCTAGGAAGTGGTGGGAGTGGAATGAGGAGCAGGTGAAGGAGTTTATTTAGGGGTCTTTGGTGGTTGTTGTTGTTGATGTTGTTGCGACAGTGCTTTTGATACCTTGTTTGCTGTAGTTTAGGTCTAGATATTGTTAAAGTGATGTTGACTTGGTTTCGCTTTACATCCATGTATACATGTTCTTGCTTCTTTCTTCGGATCTGCCTCTCTTTGCCTGTTCATTTCATACCTGTAAAGCTAGGGTGAACATTGAAGGTCTTGCTGTCCCTTCGCCTCGATTAGCCCTAGGTATGAAATACGGTGTCAAGCATGAACCTTGACGTAAATCCTTCGATCCATCAACCACCCATCAAACAAAGAAACTAACGACTATCGAAGGCGATCAATAGATCCTGACACTAATCGGAGAAGCCAAGGTCGGCCCTAATTGAGCCCAATGGAGACTCGACCAGACCGGCGTTCAAACTCCGTCCGGCGTCTATGGAAAAAGCAAATATCTGGAGGACCAACAAGTCAAGAGCGCTCAGGAGTCCTAAATCAGCTTCAAACCCCTTGCTATCGCCATCGTCCGGAGTATCATGGTCCCGTGGTTGCTTTCTTCGGTCTCTACTGTCGATGGTGCTGAAGAACAGTGGATAGACGACCTTCGGCTTCATTTTATTCTCCGCCTCTGCCCCACGCCGCAGAAACAGGGATGCATCGCCGAGTTGTCTCCCACGATGGAGTAGAGGTCGAGGTTGCCGAGCCGGCGTCTAGCTGTGTCCTACACTATTGCTTGATGGATGGAGCCGGCCGGCTCGAGTTGTTCGCCTCGCGAGCAGGATAGTAACCCTGCTTGAACTTGCAGGTAGCTTGTCATCTGCTGTACTTGTAAACACTCGTTACGGCACTGAAGGTCGATACCACACCCTAGTGCGACAGTTCACTTCGGGATCAGTGCATTCAGCAGCAACAACCATGGAAGACTCTACCTCAACCCCAACACCCTCCATCCTCGCCCACATCCTGCTATTCCTCGCCCTCAGCTATGCGGCCATCCACACAGTCCTTACCTACCGACGCCTCCACTCCATCCCCGGCCCCTTCTGGGCCCGCCTCACAAACCTCCCCCGCGTCTCATGGGTGCACACCGGCCACGCCCACACAATCCACTCAACCCTGCACGCCAGATACGGCGACATCGTGCGCTTCGGTCCAAACATGGTCTCGCTCGCTGATCCAGCCTGGATACCGACCGTGTACCCCGCCCGCACGGGCGTGAAGAAAAGCGAGTTCTACCGCACCCTCGCGCCGTATACACCCTCGGGCGCATTGCCCGCCGTGTTCTCGAGCCGCGATGAAGACGTGCATAAGAGGTTGCGGGGGCCAATTGCGCCGCTGTATGCTATGAGCAGGGTGTTGGCGCTTGAGGGGTTCGTGGATCGGACGCTGGATGTTTTGGTGCGTGAGATTGATGGGCGGTTCGTACGCGGCCAGGGAACGTGTGATCTTGCGGATTGGCTGCAGTTCTTTGCGTTTGATGTTATGGGGACCCTGACATTTTCGAAGCGCTATGGGTTTTTGGAGAGGGGGGAGGATGTTGGGGGCATGTTGGAGACGATTTGGGGGTTTTTGAGGGGGGCTGCGCTGGTACGTACCTAGCATGCACACGATTACCTAGGCCCTTCTGTCTGGTTGAGCTGAGACTGAGACTGGGTATAAGGGAGAGGCTGACAAACGTGGCACCTGCAGTTCACGCAAATCCCCTGGGTCGACGAGATCTGGAACAAGAATGCGCTTGTGACGAGGCTGAAGGGCGCGACGGGGTTCTCGATTCTCGGTATCGTGGGCAAATTCGTCGCGCAGAGACGGGAGGAGAGTAAAGCTGGTAGGCTGGAAGCTGTGGATGGAGATCGCGATATGCTTTCCACGTTCATGGAGATCCAGAGGAAGAATGAGCTTCCACCTTGGTATGCCTCTACCTTGCTCCCCTCAATATATAGGCGCCTGCTAACGAGGGCAGGTTTGTCACAGCCTGGACATTCTCCAACATCACCGCAGGCTCGGACTCCACGGCCGTCGTCATGCGTACAGTCTTCTACAATCTCCTCTCTCACCCAGACAGTGTAAGCAAACTTCGCACGGAGCTTCTTAACGCAGCGAAAAGCAAAACCCACGGTTTCGCGCGCCCCTATCCATCCTGGAAAGACGTCTGCGACCTCCCGTACCTGGACGCTTGTGTTCTCGAAGCACTTCGTCTGCATCCCCCATTTTGTCTCCCCTTCGAGAGAATCGTTCCGAAGGGCGGGATGATGCTCGGTGAGAATTACCTTCCCGAGGGCACGGTCGTGGGCATGAGCCCGTGGGTGGTGAACAGGCACAAGCCGACGTTCGGGGACGATGCGGAGGTGTGGAATCCTGAACGGTGGATGGTAGACAGGGCGTTGAAGGCTCGGAGGGAGGCTGCTGTTTTAACTGTGAGTTTGTCCTGCAGTCAACAGAGGAATAGAATGCTAATACTTACGTGGACAGTTTGGCGCAGGCCGACGCGTCTGTCTGGGACGGCACATTGCGATGCTCGAGTTGAAGAAGATTGTCCCGGCGCTGGTGCTGCGGTATGATGTGAGTAACGTGCCTATATTCTAAAACAGATAGATGGGATACTCGGTCGCTGATGGTGGCCTAGTTTGAACTTGTCGACCCTAAGCAACTCCAGGTCGAGAACTACTGGTTCTTCAGACAGCATGGGATGGATGTCCGGGTGAAGAAGAGGGTCTGATACGAGACCATTGCACAGGGATTGGAGCATGTTTACGGTCGCAGTCTGCCTTTCTAGAAATTCCTGCCCCTGAAAAAGAACATATTGTTAGAGCATTGGTAGATAGACTGCATGATGTGGTTGGCTTTCGATTTCTCATCTGCCATCACCAGAGCACGTACCTGAAAAGCACGAAGATGAAAGTGACACTAAACCACCTGCAAACGAAATTCTAGGCATACTTGCATTTGCCTTATCCGGTATTTCTCCCCAAGGCGCCATCTGCCAATATTCACCTCGTGGGTGGCGCTTCAAGCCAATAGCGAGATACGCTTGTTTGACTCCATCCTGCGTTGCACAGTGGCCATGGCGCAACAGGACTGTTCCTCTCCGTTCACACCTTTCCACCACGATTCTGGAGTTCGCTAACCTCTCACCGATCATACCGTAGATCAGCCGTTTCAGGTGACCACTTCTCCTCTCGCGCATCCAGTCTCCGCCCCTGCTTGAAGCCGCCTCCGTCCACCGACAATCCCTCCCTCAGTGAACTCCTTCGAACTCCCTAGCCCATGAGTACTTCAACATCGACGAAGACTGAGCGATATCTCTCAGAGACGGAATTCAGAATGAGAGCAGGTTGTGTGGGTGATCGGCGTAATTGGCATCGAGGTATGGAATTTAACAAGACAGCTGAAATCTAGCACTCCCGACAGTCAAGATACCGGAGCTGGTGCGACACAATGGTCAGATATGGAGAGGTTGTCTCAATGTTGGATGGCAATGGAGTATGGTCCTGGCTCTAGGCAATCTCAATTTGAATGAGGCTTTATAGCTGGCCATCCCAGTGAAGCCGCCCAAGGCAAGCTCCCATGAGTAAGTCGTATCTTAGGGATGGGCATGGTGGTGCTGGATATTTGTGACGATCACAATGGATTGCGCGCTTGAAACGAAAGGTGCCATATCAGAGGAGATGGATCGAGTGTTCAAGAGGGGTACTGGCGCAGAAATTGCAGGCGCGGGCAGATGTTGGGCTTGACCGGAATGTTGAGCAGTTGGCTAGGAAGGCGGCCCAGGTGGATGAGGGCGAGTCTCACAGGAAGAGAAGGTAACGGTTTGAAAAGTCCTGTGCCTTTGTGAAATGCCAGGCTTGGGACAGAGGTGCAGGTGAAGCCTTGTGTGTGGTCCAGAATGACGTTGTGTTACCTGATTTGGGGATTTCTCCTCAGCAGGACTGTCACAGCAGTATTCCTGATGATTATAGTCATGAAGATAAATGAGTGAATCGCTGATTTACTTGGTATTCAAGGGGTGGTCAAAGTGAGGTGTTAGGCGACTGGTGTTGTTATGGAAACCTCCAGTGTCTCTGGCCTTCCTCCTGCACCTTCCTTCCACCTTCCACTCACACTTTCACACTCACTCTCTTTCCCACTTGCTCAACCCCTCCCAGTTCCTACTCAGCCTTTCTCTCAGCTCGTATTGAACTCTTCAGTCCTTTCTCCTGTCCTCTGTCTATCGCTCGTTCGCATCGCGATTTGTTTTGCCGCTTTCCCCTCAATCCAACGCCTTCCCTTCGCGCTCGTACTGCCTCCCTTCAGCAACACTTGTCTTCCAATCCGGTTGAGCTCCTACAACTGGACATGGATGACCATCCAGGACTCATCCAGGACCATGTACGGCAGTCAGAATCGTCCGTCTTCTCAGGATGGTCGTGGACAGCTGTCTTGGCTGAAGTTGGACACGATGGCAAGGTCACAGAAATTATTGGCGACGCCAAAAGAGCCGACATGGATGCTGGCATAGCAATTCGAGTCTCCCCTCACCCTCAGGCTGGGGTTGCTTCGTTTCTGCACCATCCTCGGATATGGCATACTTTGTGAAAACGACGACAAAGTCGAACAAATCAGGGCTCTCCAACAGCAAGAGATCCCCATTCGGCTGGCGATTATTCCAAAGGCCCAGGGTGAACGGTTTCTTGGTTTCCTTGACCTCCAACGAGGCTTGAACGGAAAGGCGCTGGCACTGCATCCTGGCGACAAGCTCACCGTTTTTTTCGATTATCAGAGCCAGCATCCGCAGCAGAAGTGGGAGGCTATGATGATACCGCGACCTGCCATTACTCCCCATCCACTTGTGCCGGTTCTGCTGTCGAACTCGCTAGGCTCCAATGCTACGTTGAATATAAAGGCAATTGACGTTTCGACACTTTCCACTGACCGAGCGAAGGACGCCATAACTGCAGAAAAGCCACAACTGGTCAAAGTCAAAATCAGCTCTTCTGAAATTTCATTCCACGTCCAACTCCGAGCTTTAGAGCACATGGAGTCAAAGCCCAGTCGGTTTCTGCCAGTTCTATTGTCTAACCAGCTTTCCTTGCTGCCTCGTATCGATTTGTAGAGAGAAACGAGAGGCCATTACGATTTGGACAGCTGGAGTGCCTCCGTCGGTTTCAACGCCGAGCAAGCTGAAGCTTTCGAGTCGCTCCATGAGCTCCCCGGAGGGGTGGGTGTGTACCAAGGGGCTCCGGGAACCGGGAAGACTTTTTGGCTGCTTCGTGTACTCCTGCCGATTGTCGCCCACGCTCAGACGAACCCTCAACACCCTGAAAAGCGTCCTCAGGTCATGCTACTCGGCCCATCCAAAGAGATCGCTGATCATCTCGCGCTCGAGATGCAGTCTCTTATTGACTGTACTTATCCAGACCGAGGGCTGTTTGTTACACGAATCATCTCAAACATCCGGGATGATGAGTTGACCACCGCACACCTCATGGGCCGTATGGACGCCGACCAAGTTTCACGGCGAGGAGATATGAGCAATAACCAGGATATTGATCGCTTGGGGCTGGGCTACCGCATGCTCCAACTATCAGGAATTATGCAGTGTCCCTGGTCGGAAGCGGAGAAATTCGGGCGCTTCAGGAAATACTTTGAAGAGTACGAGATCTGTGGCAAGAAGCCCGATAGCTTCCAGCTTATGGAATATCGCAAGGAGGTATCTGATCTCCGGGACGCTGTCCTATCCCGATCCGAAGTGGTAGTCTGTACTCCCTTCGCTGCTGGAACTGCGGCCGTCCGTCAAAACGTCCACCCTTACGTCGTTGCGGTCGACGAGGCGGCGCGAGTGACCGACCCCGAGCTGTGGCCAATGCTGGTCTCGCACGAGCCTCGCGTTTGCCTGCTAGTAGGCGATCAGCGGCAGTTGCCTCCCTTTGTCTCCGCTAAATTCCCAGCATCGCCATTCAGGCCCCAGCTAGAGCTCTCACTTTTTGCCAGGCTGATTTACAACGGACACCAGGACATCATTTTCCGAGAACAACATGGGATGGTCTACCAACTACAAGAATTGGTAAATGACAAATTCTATAAATCAATGCTCCGCACTACAGACAACGTGGATCCTGGAGTTGTGGAAACAAACATCCAACTGGTAGCGCATAACGTCCAAACCTTTGGAAAGGTCCTGCCGCTGCTATTCCTCAATGTCCCGGGCACCCAAGAAAAGCCTGATACGGCAGGAAATTCGCTGTGCAACGACGTCAACCTCGCTGCCGTCTGCGCCTTGATACAAAGCCTCATTGAAAGCCAGATCAAGGCGAAGCAAATCACAGTCCTCACGCCCTATCGTGCGCAGGCCTCGCTATACACTAGGTCTCTCCAGTCTTTTCCCGAGCTCCGGAACGTCCGCGCTCATACCGTCGATAGTTATCAGGGTTGCGAATCCGACGTCGTGATTCTCGACACCACCGCAACGAGTATAGAGCGCCTGAAGTTCCTGGCCGACGCAAATCGGCTCTGTGTCGCGCTCAGCCGCTCGCGGGCTGGCATGTTCATTGTTGGAGATCGGGTCCTGATACGAGGTCGGGATAAATGGGGCAAATGCCAGGACGACCGATTCAAGCACATCCTGGACGTGCACGACTTTTTGTACCGCATTGATGCTTTTAGTGACATCCCCGCTTCCTTCACGCAAGATGCCGATAGAGCCCCCGAGCGTCTTCGTCAGCCTTCAAGCTTGCGTAGTGGTTGTACTGGCTCCGTGGGTGGTCGTTTGAGCGCCGGCACCAGAGCCACTCTCGTGGAGAGGGGTCGTACAGTGCAACGTAATAGCATCTCCGCCGCCAATATCACATCTCCGCTGTCATCAAGCGGAGACGATAACTCTGAGATGCGACCTTCTAACGCCCCCATTCCCGCCCCGCAGGAGCCCCTCCATGCGAACATCGAGGACTATATCAGCGTCAATGTCAACGACAGACAGCCGAACCGGGACGATGATGCCGCCAGCTCTCTGGATCTAGCGTCGGACTCAACCAGCATCATCTTTGCCGGAAACACCCCTCGTGCCCCGGGCCCTTGTGACCATCTTCCCGCCGCGATCGGTCCCTACGACATCGGCCCTTGCATTGCACAGGTTCCTGAGATCGCAGGCATCACCTTTACAGCCCTGGAGCGCCAGAGAATCGCTAACTTTATCAACAATTTGATATCACTTAGACGTCGTGACTCGTTTGGTTCTAGTGTGGCTGAGGCCTAGTCATGAGATGTAGCGGCAAGGACATGATGGTAAAGACAGGTTTCCATGCTTATTGCGTTGATGGTTCAACGCTCCTTTTGGCAGGTCGATTCCGGCTGTGACCTTTGTGTCTTCACTAATGCAGCTGCATCTCGTCTTCCCGCATCCGGGGCTTTGGACATTTGTTTCTCTTGGATCTACTGGGTGGATGTTTCACATCGTGTCGGGCAGCTTGAATTCGATGGCGCCGCTACCAGATAACCTGTTATGTAGATCAGCCTCAGATAGAATCATATGATGCTTTCCTTGGTCATTATAAGAATCTCTGAGTCTTTGTCTCCCATTGTACGCATGTCGAAAACCTCAATAGACCTTGATTCCTCCCATCCAGCAACGTCGAGAGTAGGGAAGTTCTCCAAGGATCCATAACACAGTACCATGGACTGTTTGCATTCGCTGAACCAGAAAGATCAATTCAATGGGCCGTCCTTATATTCCAGGATTCTCCAGAAATCTATCAGAGACCGTCATACATCATACTAGTCTAGGGTATGTCGCTCACATGCAACAGCCAATGTCCCTCCACGCCTCATCGAAAATCATCAAACCCTCTCAACCGTCTCCCCCCTCCCCAGCCCGTCCTTCTTCTCCTCATCCAAAACATGCATTTCCCTCTCAACCCCCACCTTCCCCTCAACAAGCTCCCTCCTCTCCGCATCCGCATTCCCAAACAGCCCAATCTTCCACCACGGCAACTGAAACAACGCATCCATACTCTCGAGACTCCTCCCCTTCGTCTCCGGAATACTAAACCACACCCACAGCCCCCCCAAAATCGTCACGGCGGCAAAACACCAGAACGTGCCCTTGGGGTCAATCCCGCCCTGCGCCGTGGGGAGGAGCATGTTCGGCACGGCGCGCGAGTTGCCGTACTGATTCGCGAAGTGCAGTGTCATGGCGGTTGATGTCGCGAGGGCGCGGATCCGCAGCGGGAACAGTTCGGCGGTTAGCAGGTACTGCATGCTGTTCCAGCCGAGCGCCCAGCCGACGCCGGAGATGTAGATCATTGCGATTGCGCCCTGGGACGCGCCTTTCTTGGAAGACGGGAGGGTGAAGGTGTCGTCGACGCCGAGGGCGGGTGTGGCGGTTAGGAAGGAGGCGATGTAGATCATTGAGATGGCTTGGAGGGTGATGCCGAGGAGGAGGGCGCGCTTGCGCCCGATGACGTCGACGAGGAAGAGGGCGCAGATTACGGCGGCGGCGAGCTTGACGAGCCCGAAGACTGCGGTTACGAGGAGGCCTTCTTCGGATCCGGAGACGCCGAGGAGCTCGAAGAGGTCGGGCGCGTAGACGGTTATGCTGCCGGCGCCGGACCACTAGGTAGCGAAGGGGTTAGTTGGATGGGTAGGGGATGGGGTGTTTTGGATGAGAGGGGTGACATGCCTGCGATAGAATCTGCACGCCAGCGGCCAGGTACAGTCTATACAGATTCGCTGGGACGAGGACCGCCTCTTTCAGGACACCGAGCCACCCGACGCCCAGGGTCGCCTCCATCTCCGCCTCGTGGGCGGACCGGATGCCGTGGAGCTCCTCGAGGACGAACTCGTGGTCTGTTGGGAGGCCGCGGATCTTGGCGAGGTTTGTGAGGGCTTCGTCGTAGCGGGCGCGCTTGACGAGGAAGCGCGGGGACTCGATTTGGAGGAACGATAGCAGGAAGATGATGCCGGCGAACATGATGTGCAGGCTTGTTGGGACTTCCCAGCGCTTGTTCGTGTTGTCGCCCATGTTGACCTCGCATCCGCTGTTCTTCAGTCAGCAGCCATGTCATTTGCACTGGGTACTAGTGCACCCTAGCCGTGTAGGATGAGCTGGGCAGGTGGTAACCTACTAGTTCGCAAAGTAAGCAAGCACAATCCCGAGATACACGAAGCCCGTGAAGATACACGTGCAGAGACCTCGGACTTGGGCGGGGGCCTAGACACAGCACAAAAGCAGTCAGTCACAACACTCTCACATGGTACCCAGGCACGCAGCCCAGCCCGGCCCTGAACCGGCAAACACAAGAACAAGGGGGTTGACATACAATCTCCGAAAGATAGACCGGCGCAACAACAACCGTCTGTCCCACACCAAGTCCAGCAATAAGACGTCCCGCATAAACCGCCCCAAGCGAATGCCCATGGCCCATGAAGATCGCGATCCCCAGAACCCAAAGCACACAGAGACCCCTAGCCGCCCAAATCCGTCCAATGCGGTCGCAGACAAGGAACGCAAACAGCGCGCCGCCGACACTGCCCAGCTGTACCATTGCCGTGACGTTCGCTTTGATGTTCGCTTGCTCAACGGCGCTGTACGACTCGTAGTCGATGGTGCGCTGGAAGTCGACGCTGTCAAAGGCGCCCGTGATCAAGCCCTCGTCGACACCACGAGCGGCCCCCATCAGACCGAAAGAGAGGACTGCGAACCATAGTCTCCAGTTTAGGACTTCGCGGGGTGTCGAGCCCAGGTTGAGCTTGAAGACGTTGAGGGGGGTTTTGGGGCCGCCGGCCATGGTGGCTGTTTTCGCTAATATACAGCGTTGAGGGGGGAGGGATGAAAAGTAGAGAAGATGCAGAAAGAGACTAGCCGTATGGCAAGAAGAGGAGGGGGTATAAGAATTTCCCAGTGCAGTCTGAATCCAAAACCCGACCGATCAGCAAAGTGACGTGGAGGCTGGCTGGCGTCTTTATACCCAGCCCAGCCGTCCACAGTAGACTACCCCCGCGTAGTCCGTGGTGGCCAAACCCAACCTACATGACAGCGTAACATCGACCCAGCAAGCGTGAGCCAGGTGACCACGGCCCGTCTCCAACCGACCCAGCAAACATCATTCGATGCGCGGAAGTTGTCCGTCGGACTGGAACAGGGCAGGGGTGTCGGTCCTGGATCCATCCTTCGCAACGCCATCGGCAATGGACGGAGTGTGATTGGCGCACAGAGAAGTCCGGAGACGCGGAGAAGAACAAGGTGTGGATCGGCATGGCGCGGGGTTGCAAGCATTATGGGGAAGCCGAGTTGGAGTCAGGACTCAATTGCTTACGAGAGAGGTCGGAGATGGGCCGAGTTGGACCGAGTTGGGTTCACCGGGCTGGAGGGATATCGTTATGTCATTTGTTGAATGTTGGCCTTGGTCTGATTGTACATGAAGCAATCTAGAAAGATAGGCAGTGTACCTAGCTAGGGTAGTACTTGGATGCAGGCTGGGCTTGCTTATCGCTGTCAAGTCGGCGACTCCGGACTTGGCAAGGCTTGTTGGGCCTCGACCATTGGCACTGGGACATGTGATAGTGGTCATCCATGCATTACTAACAGACTCGAGCTGCACAATACTCTCCGAGATAGCTGCCGAGTCACCCAAGATACGCTCTGCATAAATTAAGCCGGTCACGGCCTCCACTTGAACGCGGGATTCCTCCAGTCCAGATCCTGCACCTGCAGCGGGCTCAACCCCTCCAGCACCTGATCCACATCCGTCTCCTCTCGCTTCTTATTATCCCAGCGCATCCACGCCCAGAGCAGCCCGCTCAGAATTAAGCACATGCTTGACGTCGCCAGGTTCAGCCCATTCCCAATGTGGTAGTCGGGCGCATCGAACTGCAGGAAGGACCAGGTTGAAATCAGCCCGCCGATGTTGCCAAACATAACGTTCGTCCCGATCGCTGCGGACCGCGCCGTGTCGGAGACCACGTTGTTGCTGACGTGCGCATTGCAGAGGGCGCCAAAAGCAAAGGCGCCGCTGGCGATGAGGAAGGTCGCGCCGTAACGCGTCATTCCATCGTCCGAAGCCAAAAACATGATGTACCCGGTCATCATCATGGGTGGGCCCGCGATGAAGAAGGGCATGCGCTTGTCGAGGCGCCAGCTGAGGAAGGGGAAGAAGAGCGTGAAGAAGGCGCCCACGACATAGGGCGGGACCGTGTGGAGTTGTTGGCTGACTACGCTGTCGTTGGGGTAGATTGTGCGGACGATGGTTGGGGCGAAGAAGGCCAGGCCTTGCACTGTTATGTTGTTGAGGAGGAAGATAAAGGACGTGGCCAGTGTGACCGGGCTGAAGATGCCTCGGAAAAGTTTCTTCGAGTCGATCTTATCAAGGACCTGCCCCACTGATTAGATCTAGCCCATGCTAATTTGTAGAATGGTAATACCTCAGTTGTCGCAACACGCTCGGACTTCAGTCGCGCGATCGCAAGATCTTTCTCTGCCGGACTAAGCCAGCGCGCTGTCTCCGGTCGATCGGTCATCGTGCCAAACGCGATCAGTCCCAAAACGCACGTAATAATCCCCTCGATCCCGAAGATCTGGCGCCACGTCGTAAGACTGCCAAAGCCATCGAGCGTCAAGATCGCAGAGGCTAGAAGGCCTCCAAAGGCACCGGCCAGCGGCGCCATGACGACGTACAGAGCAAGGCGAAAAGCCAGTTCGCTGCGTCGGTACCATCGACTAAGATAGTATGCGATACCTGGGAGCATGCCGGCTTCGAAGATACCGAGAACGAAGCGAACTCCGCAAGCTTGCGCTTTCGTGTTGACGAAACTATTCTTATTAGTTCACAAGCATGTGATCACATGATGGTGAGAGACGAACGCTGTTGCAATGGAGATGGCTCCGAACAAGACAGTGCTGAGCGGGATGAACCAGCCCGGACCCATCCACTTGCAGCATAGGTTGCAAGGAATCTCAAAGACGATGTAGGAGACGTAAAACACCGACAACACGACATTGTAATCGTTTCCGGTGAGGTTGAGGTCGGTGTCGAATCCGGCGAGGCGCGCATTACCTAGGCTTTCGTTAGCCACGGAGTAAGATAGAAAGCAAGAGGGCATACCGATATTCGCGCGATCAATGAAACAGAAAAGATACAACAAGGCGACAGTAGGAAGAAGGTAAAAGTCCATCTTCCATCGCAGCCTCGACTCGGCCTTCTTGTCGAATTCGAAGAGCGCATGACCATACTGGTCGGTGGCAGCTTGACCACGGCCGGCGAACTGAGTAGGATCGTCTCCAAGCTTCAAGTTCTCTTGGTGGCCAGTCATGGCTTTCTCGTCTGCCACTGCCACTGCATTGTGATTGCTGGTCGCCATGTTGCGGAGATGCGACGGAATGAAGGCCCGAAAGTAAGGTAACTCAGGAGACAAAGATAGGAGCTGCCCCTCGTCTTTATAGCTCTCGCATCCGATGGAACTAGACGGGATTTCCGATAACGCTCAGAAGCGACGAGACTGAGAATATTGGAACAGTCTGGGGTATCCGATCTGGGCGTTGTGGGGTGTGGTCAATGGTTGGTCACCTGGAAGCCAAGATACGACTCATGAACGAGCTTATGGCGGAGGGGGGCGACGGAGATACAGGTCAGGGAGGCAATCCCCACGGCCGAGAGCAGGAACTGAAGGATCGTGTGGCTTGTCAGCGACGCGCATCTTGCGCTTACAGCAGCTGAGCAGTCACAGGCTTTGTGTAACAAAGCTGTTTGCTCTGCAACAGTTTGTCATTTTGCTCTATCCATTTGACCAGCCTCTTATCTCCTAAAAAGCGATGCGTTGCACATTGGAAAGCAAGCAAGAAGGAACGAATGCTGGGAGTGACAGGTCACAGCTTCGATAAAAAGCCTTGGCGTCCAACAATTACCCCTTCAGGCGTTTCCCCCGTGGTTTCGGCCAGGCGCCAAGGGGCGCTGTTCGCTTTGACTGGTTCGAGTCAGCCACCGGGATGTCCTGGCGTCTTGGGACCAATCGAGTGTCGGGCCAATTCGTAGCATTGCGTCGGTGAGAGTATCGGGGATCTGGCAAGAAAGCTTGAAGTTGAAACACCTAGTAGCTGCACAACAGGAAGTTCCTTCCAAGCCGCGGTGCTAGTACTCTGTCTATATGCGAGTCCCACATGATGGGAGATTGTACAAGCTTGTTGGAGGCTCGGGGGGGTTTACCCCGGACAAGGACTGCCAAGGCGCCGAGAACGGCTGGTGCGATCCCCGCATTTCACCCCGCAACCGGACAGGGTCGAGTTCAGGATAAACGAGATATTGTGGAGAGGCCCGCCATGTGATCATCCCCACGGGATGACAGCTGTCTCAGCAAATCGGTAATTGTGGGGATATCAGGGTGCCGACCATGACTCGAGTTCAAAGCGCCACCCGAGGCAGCTCTACCACCAGAGGGAAAGACCGGGAGGCGCGACTACCGAGCCTGCTCATATCAAGCTCTTGAGATTGCCGCGATTCATTCCCAGCTAGCCCGCCCAGAGTCGTGGCGCTTGGCTGTTGACAATAAGCCTCTTGCATCGCGATGCCGCACCTTGGGTGTGAAAGCGAGCCAGTGCTCACGGGCATCGGAAGGGGATCGGATCGGAAGTTACATCGCGGTTCACCCAATGCCTGGCGAGGTGGCTTTGTTCGAGACTCGGGAACAGTGAAGCGGAACCTCACTCGGTACATAGACGTCCCAAACGGCAGTAGCAGGCTTCCAATGTCCCGGTCGCCAAGCTTTGACCGGCAGCACAGGAAAGCCGACACGAAGGCGGAGGACAAGGTGATTTGAAATGACCTTCTTCGATTGGTCGCCAAGTACTAGTCCGGTAGTCAAGCAGTGTCTCTTCCGGACCAACCAAGGCCAGCACGGGGAGATAAAGGCTCGATGCATTTCGCCGGGCCCGAGGTTGCAGAAGTTTTCCATAAACCGCCGAAGCATCATTCCCTTGAGACGAGAGAGAAAGTGTGACGCATCATACAACAGAGTCCATGCTCAACCGCTGCGTCTCTGACCTCCAAGGCCCCCATATTCCTCCTCGCTCTCTCCTGAAAAATGATTGTCGATTTACAAAGTTATCTCCCGGTCAATTGTGAAAAGTGACGATAAGCGCGATCCAAATTCGGCCAACATTGACGATAAAGACATCACGGTAATCCGGACAAGTATAAACGGTTGGTGTATCTGTATGGTTGAGCACAAATCGTGATTGAGGTTATGGCCACGAAGGTACTGACCACGCAGAGAAAGCGTGAGCAAAAGGAGAGGAAGGGCGGGCTTCTCAAGTGTGTTGAGCAACAAGGGCGTTCATTCCTGACGTCGGCCCTGGCAAGAACTAGGACCATCAATGGTCTCAAGCTCGCGATGCGGTATCCCGGCAGCAAGAACAGCCAAGATTATCGGTTTCGACCCCCTCAACTCTTCATGCATAGCGCGATGTCTGTGTTCTTGCAGGAAGCAAGTCAAAGCCATCGGAGTGGAGCGGACGGACGCAGTAACTTGGAGGAGCAGAGTGAAGGTCTCAGCGATAAAGCATGACCAATAGATGTTGAGCAAGTGGCTTCGTCCAGGGTCGGGTTGTATGGAGGTGCATGAACGCGTTGTTGTGGTGGAGTGTTAGAGATAAAGGATGTGTGCCTTAGAGATCAGGCCACAGTCGGGTCTCGGCGCTCTGCGATGCGCTAGACCTGATCTGGGTGTGGTGAGGTATCGCGAGAGTGGTGACCTTAAGCTCAGCCCCTCCTTCGGGCTTGGCGGGCGGCTTGGACCAGTGACGGGCGCCGGCAAGGACTCCGAGGCTGCGAAGCATGAGAAGGAGCTGGACCTGGAGCTTCTTCATCCCCCCTGCTCTGCTGGCCTCTTTCATCATCTTACCTCTTCCATCTCTCCAAGCTCATCTCTTTCATCTCCATCTCCATCTCCATCTCCATCTCTATCCTCATCACTCAATTACTACAGCTACTACCGTCACGGTCAACTACAGCAGTATCAACATGACCACCCGCTACCGCGTCGAATGTGAGTCCCCTCTCCTTGCTCTGGTCCAAAGCTAATTCCAAGGTTGAACCCTAGATGCTCTCAAGGTGTGCAACCTCTTCCGTCATCTACCTACCTTTCCCTTTGCTGACATCTGCAGTCTCACCGAAGAGACCAACTGGTAAGTCCGGCCGTGTCCCAAAGCTGCTTATCGTTGCTGACGCCCCTGGCAGATTGAGTGGATCAAGGTCTGTCCTGTGCGACGTACTCTCTCGTCTGTTCTCTACTGAATCCGGCCAGGGTCTACTCGCGGTTCCTTTCGTTCTACACTCCCAGCCAACTACTATCCAACAAGAGGACACCAGCAAGCTTGCCGACGTCGCTCTTGATACTCACCAGCGTTACGCCGAAATCTTCGCAGACGTCGAGGGTCTTCTCAATGATCACAGCACGTCGCCGCTTCATTCTGATGGTCTGATTACTGACAGTCAGTGTTAGTTGACCACGAGCTGCGCGGCGCTGCTGGCAAGTCTAAGCTCCGACTTCTCGTCCCTTCTGTCGGGACCTTCTTTACACGCCTCTACCTCAAAGATGCCTTCAACTACCAGGATCAACAACGCTTCATCAGCAGACGTCGCTTCGTCGCTCCGTCTTTCAATGATGTCCGTCTGATCCTCAACTCTGCCCAGCTGCTCGGCCTGGTTCACACAAAAGGCCTCGATCTCGTTACCTTTGATGGAGATGTGACGCTGTACGATGATGGCGCAAATCTCAATGCCGACAGTCCCATTATCCCACGGGTTATCCGTCTCCTACGACAAGGCATCAAGGTAGGTATCGTCACTGCGGCCGGCTACACCGAGGCGGCGAAATATTACGAACGATTGCAAGGTCTCTTGGACGTGCTGCACGACACCCCCGATCTCACAGACGAACAACGATCCGCGCTCATCGTCATGGGCGGCGAAAGCAATTACCTCTTCCACTACGATTCCTCGTCTCCCCACCGCCTCTCGTACGTCCCGCGCGAGGAATGGGTAATCGGCGAAATGGCCACGTGGAAGGAAGACGACGTCACCGAGCTGCTCAACATCGCCGAATCGTCTCTCCGCGCATGCGTCGCAAACCTCAACCTTCCCGTCTCCGTCCTCCGCAAAGACCGCGCGGTCGGCGTCTTCCCACAAGACAAAGGCCGTCTCTCCCGCGAACAACTCGAAGAGACCGTCCTAGTCGTCCAAAACACAGTCGAACGGTCCCCGGTTGGATCTCGTCTGCCATTCTGCGCATTCAACGGTTGCTCCCCCTTTTTCGCCTCCCATTATCTCCGCTTCTATCCTCCCCGGAGGAAATATGAACCGCCTAAGCAGCCGTGTATGCTAATATCAGTCGCGCAACCAGGTGGCAATGATGTTTTCGTCGACATTGGGGATAAGTCCTGGGGTGTCCGCGCGTGCCAGCAATATTTTGGCGGCATTGACCCGGCCAGAACCCTGCACGTGGGCGACCAGTTTTTGTCTGCGGGTGCGAACGATTTCAAGGTTAGTCCTCTTGCGCACTTTTTGGTGGGATGATGCTTACAAGACATGGAATCAGGCTCGGCTTGCTTCGACTACGGCCTGGATTGCGAGTCCAGCTGAAACGGTACAGTTGTTGGACGAGTTGGACCGTGTCCAGAAGGATTTCGCGTGAGTATATTTTGAATCGGGTGTCTACTTGAAAGTTGAATTTGCATATAATTCTAATGGGACACGGTCGATTTGTCTGATATTTCTTCTCGGCGTTTTACTATGTCTTTGAACTTGAATTTCAAACCCATTCATTCACAACATGTTATCATAAGCGGGAGTTGAGTCTACTAGGTATGCATCGAAAAATATCCCGAGGCTAGTACTGTAGATACGAGGATGCACAAAAAGGAATTCATGAACCATAACCAGCCGCATTCCCCTAAGTTTTAAGTCAGATGCGCCGGAGTCGAAGGCTGCGTCCGACCCTCCTCCTCATACCCAGTCCACAGCGCCTTCGCGCCCGCCCTTCCACTCAAAATATTCACCGTATCCTGCAGCTGCAGCCAGAACTCGGCCTTGGGGCGGCGCCGCGCCCAGTCCGTCTCCACCTTCTCAAGCCCGTTCTCGCCGCCCATCACGGAAAACAGGACCTGCGAGCCCTTGATGCCGATCACCGTAGCCGACATCTCGTCCGCGGCGATCTCGTCGCCGCTCTTGCCGGCGTAGCTCTCCAGGTGCATCATGCACTTGATGGCCATGCGCAGGGCGCGGATGCGGTCCATCGGACTGGGCTTGCCGCCCTGCTGGAAGTGGCCGGGGACAGCGGCGCGGGACTCAAAGCGGCCCTTGGCTTCTTCTTTAATCATGTCGGCGATGACTTGCGTCGTGTATGTGGGGGACGCGGTCTCGTTGCGCATGATGATCTTTCCGGCGCGGTTGGCGCCCTTGTCGCGGGCGAAGTTGTCGCGGAGGAAGTCGATGTCTCGGGCTAGCATCTTGATGTCGATGCCCTCTTCGGGGATGTACACTGCCACAGCGCCGACGGCGAGACCGGCGGTTGTGGCGATGTAGCCGGATTTACCGCCTTGGGTTTCGATGACGAAGACGCGGCGGCGGGAGGAGGAGGCGGATTGGCGGATTGTGTCGCAGAATTCGACGAGGGCGTTGAGACAGGTGTCGCTTCCGAGGGAGTATTCTGTGCCGGGGACGTTGTTGGAGATGGTGGCGGGGAGGACGACCATGGGGATTTTGAAGGCGTTGTATTTGTCGCGGGCTTGGCGGAGTTGAGAGACTGCTGTGAAGGCTTCGAAGCCACCGACTACGAAGAGGGCGTCGAACTTGTGCTTCTCAAAGCACCTGGCTGTTGCGTCGAAGTCTTCTGAGGGGAGTCCGCGGTTTGTGCCGATGTCTGAGCCGCCTTCGTTAACCCATGCGTCGGTTTCTTGCCACTTGACCTCGCGGACAGAGCTGATGGGTTCATCGGCGTGGTGACGGATTAAGCCGGGGAAACCGTTGTGAATGGCATACGGGGTGTGGCCGCGGGTGAGGCAGTAGGCTACCGCTGCCCGAGTGGCTTGGTTCATGCCTCCGGCGGGGGCGCCAACGTGGACGATGGCGATACGCATTCTCTGTTTCAATTAGCTACATTAAGCCGAAAACCAGTAGCGTAACATACCTTTCCTTCAGGCAGAGAAAGCTTGGGGTGGTCGGGTGTGGCGGTCTTGAGGTAGGCAAAGTGGTACTCTTTGAATTCCGAGTCGCGCAGCAACATGGCCTTCTCAAAGTCTCTGTTCTTGATGTGCTGAGTAACTTCCTGCGTGGCCTTGACGGCATCCATCAAGGGTGTGCGCAGGATCTTGTTCTCGCGGATGGTGATAACCGGGGAGGGAGTGTCCGGCTTCATGTCCAACACGGCGCGGACCGCCTCGACACCCTGCAACGTCGCCAGCCACCGATCATAAGCGCAGGCAGCACCTCCTCTTTGGGTGTGTCCAAGAATCGTAGTACGGGTGTCGAGTCCGAGGCGCTCGGTAAGGATGTCCTTGACCCGGTCGCTGGTGATCTTGTTGAGCTGGCGGTCCTGCGCTCCTTCGGCAATGATGACAATAGTTCGGCGCTTGCCCCGTTCCCGACGGTTCTGCAACGAGTTAGCATTTCGTACTTCAAAAAGATTTTGGGATTTCACCTTTGTAATGTTCGCGCACATAACATCCTCCCAGCCGTCCTTCGGAGGCATCTCGGGAATGAAGAGCCAGTCTGCACCCGTGCTGATGGCGGCCATCAGAGCCAACCAACCGCAGTGGCGGCCCATAACCTCGATAACGAAACCTCGCTGGTGAGAAAATGCAGTGTCAAAGACGTCGTCGACAGCGTCACAGATACGGGTCAAAGATGAGTAGCAACCAATGGTGGCGTCTGTACCGGACATGTCGTTGTCAATGGATCCCACAAGACCGACAATGTTCAACACCTTGTACGGCGCGACCTGTTCTGAGGTCAATTCTCCCTTCTTCACCAGCTCCTCCACGAGGCCGGGCCATTCGGAGCGGAAGACGTCGGCACCGGTCAAACTACCGTCACCACCGCAGACGACCAATGCGTCGATTCCGCGCATGATCATGTTCTTGGCGGCGCGGAGACGGCCAGGCCTCTCGCGGAAGGACATGCATCGAGCAGATCCGATCAAAGTACCACCCTGAGAAAGGAATCCACGGACATCCTCCCAGTTCAGCTGTCTGATCATATCTCCGCCTTCCACCAGACCTTCGTATCCTTCGTAGACGGCGTAGGCTTCGCAGTCGGAGTGGATGGCCATGCGGACCACCGCTCGTACTACACCGTTCATACCGGGGGCATCTCCTCCGGAGGTGAGGACACCAATGCGGCGTCGCTTGGGAGGGGGAGGTTGAGTTGTGAGTGTTTGGGGAGCCATCACGACGGCGACTGCGACAAATCGATCTCCAGGACGAAAAGTAGCAGCTCAGTCGATGGAGCTAGTAAGGCGATGCAGCAAGAGGTCGGATAAAAGGGAGACAAGAAGCAGTGACGAAAGAGTGAGTTGATGAGACGACTTGGTGCGTGGTGGGGGTTCCGGTGAGAAAAAGCGGGCTGCGGGTAAGGTACGTCACAGGCCTGTTTGAAGTGAAGCTGGTGATAGTGGGCGGTCAATGGTCAATCGGCGTTCTTCAAAAGACAAGAAGCAATTGTAATCTATGAGTTGGTCTATATAATACTCCGGGTCTTACTCCCAGCCCGGCTTTTATTTCTGGACAAAGGATCAGGATATCGGTTTGCATACAGCTGACGGTCGCCGAAGAGAGCGAGGGGTGAAGATCTTCTGATGTCATGGCGTGGGCCCATCATGGCCGATTCTGGTTAGCTGGAAGCAAAATCACGTGCTTCAGCTCTAGGGCAGGGCTTTGAGGACATGTGACGGGTTGATTGGCTCGTTTTTCCGATGGCCAAGCATGTATAGGACAAAGAAACCTACCTGAAAGATGGTCTGATGGGAGGAGAGTATGACCGATCCTTGTTCTTCTGCTGCCAGCGTGCTTGATAGCAGGTTTGTTGTCGCCGAGGGCATGTACTACTATACTTCGATAGTTCCGAAATATATATTCGCGGTTCCTGCTGCCTATCAAATCCCAAATTCCGGTTTCACCTGCAGACTCTCTCCGTAAAATCATCGTGAAACTACGTGGTTACATCCCATTTGTATCACGTACTCATAGACAACTGCTCACTTGATACTAACCGTAAGACCAGAGAACAGACGCATAGTTGAGTCGGCCTCGGGACTCGAAGTCGGGAGTCGGAACATGGACGGAACATAGAAAGATCATGTGATCTGCGCCGCTTAGTCATTTGCTGCTGTGGTCCAAGCTCCGGCCGAAACGGAGGTGTTGCTCTCCAAAGCTCACTCTGCGCCACTCCTTGAGTGGCTCGCCTACAATCATGTCGGAATCCTTCAGCGTTTCGCTCCGCCCAAAAATCGAAAAACGCGACCGTCCAGATTCTTTACCCCGCGATATCGCCCAGATCAACGCGCAATGGGGGTCCTTCCGAGAGCTCAACGAGGCGACCTTGCGGCAGAAGATCGAGGCGGACAAACACAAGGATCCGTGGGAAGAGGAGGATGAGGGGGACAAGGAGTCGGCCGACTTGGAAACCTCAGAACGATTGGATCAGTTGTACAAGCGACGTGCGGAAATCATTCAATTTGCACTGTAAGCCGCATATCTTGGATGGGTCGAATCAATACTGACGCTCTATAGGCAGGCGCACATGGAAGCCTCGTTCGCTTTAGATTTCGTCTCCCTACTCATGTCGAAGCATCAACCCCGCCAGGCCGAAACGTCCATGTCTCCCTTCCTAAAGTCCGCCGCGCCGCTTGGTTCCCTCAACGCCGAAGTCGTCAACCCACCCCCGAGACCCGATTCAACACTGAAAGATATAAAGTCTGTGTCGAGGGGATGGCGATTGCAGAACTTTAACTCGGCTGCGAGCAAGCTTCTCAATGCTGGCTCGAGACTCGAAACCGAGGTGAACTCCGAGACGAAGTACTGGAACGAGGTCTTGGCGGTGAAAGAGAAGGGTTGGAAGGTCTGCAGATTACCGCGGGAGGGTCAGGCGCTTGGGGTACAATATGGATTCTTAGAGGGTAAGGTTGCCTTCTATTGTTGGGGCTTAGTGCTGACGGTATAGCTACGCCGCTCTTCCGCGATCGCGGACTCGCTGCGCTACGAAGGACCGACGATGGAAGCCTGTTCCTGGACAAAGGGTTGATCCCGCTCAAAGCTCAAGGAGTACGCGTGAGGATGAAACATGGCGATCGCATCGTCGGATGCTCCAAAGTCTGCCGACCGCCGCAAGACGCCGAGTCGATCGAGAGCCGCATTCTGCAAGCCCGCGATACGGTGTTTGAGGAGGAGCTCTTTTACGAAATAATGCGTGAAGCAAGGATCTTAGGTAGCCAAGGTGTGACAACCCGACAAAATTTGGTGCAAATTCCCCTGTCCGAAGAGCAAGAAGTGCTGCTCGATCTGGTCGACCGGGACCAGGACCGAGACCCCGAGGCAGCTGTTTCGAGTGAGCGGGACGTTTTCGCAGATTCAATCGCCCACTCCATCCGCATACTCCTCACCTACGCGCACCGCCAAAATCTCCGCCGGAGGACTCAACCCCCGCCTCCACTGGCACCAAAGCGTCGACCAATCCCCGAGTACCAGATTCTCAGACCAATCATGGCGTACCTACAACACAAATCCCACATCCAATGGCTAGAGTCACTCATGAACGACCTGCGCGGTGTGCTAAAGTCGGCTGGCATCGCTTGCGACTTCAGGTCGACCCAATTTGATTCGATTGGCACGCTACAACCGAACAGTTTGGTTTCCAAGGTTGAAGCACTGGCCCGAGTTTTCCTTGCCCCCATTCAGTCGACTTTCTCAGCGACTTTGGTCACCCCAGGGAGTTCGTTTCGCGTTCGAATTCGAACCAATCCCGCGGTTCCGCCATTTGGTACCTTTTACGACATCTCAGTTAATCTTCCGCAGTATCCCGACGTGCAGCCCCCCAGCCATGTTGGCCTCCAAGAAGAGGTTTCCGCAATTCTCACACATGTCGTCATGCTAGACATAGCCGCATCCGTCCCGCTGCAAGGTCATGGTGCTTCAGAGCAGCAAAGCAAGGATCGATTGTCCTGGGAAGTCGCCTATGCACACCATGGAGAGCTGCTCGCTCTGGGCCAAAATGGCCAAAGCAAGAAGATGAAGATCAGCCTCTCTCGCGATGAGTTGACGATTCATACGATTGCTCTCGGCCGCAACGGAGGAATGGGCCCAGTGGATGCAACATCGTCAACCATGTCCCAGACTTGGAAGGCTGGCTTGGCGGAATCGAAACCCACTCTTAGCGAATTCGTTGCCCAAGCGTCCCAGCCTTAATACCCTGGTCGCCTGGCTACGAACGACCGGCCACGGCTTCGATATGATTGACGACCCATTACTGACGGCCAGGACTCCTGGATCCTGGCTGCATGACAATTACGCATTCGATAGACATTTACCAATTGATACCCGCATGATTGCAACCTGTAAACCATAGCTCCTTCGCCTGATTACTATCTCTCATAGCCTAGACCCCGGACTGAAACATCTGAGGTCGCTTCACTACTTGCAAACCTCACGAATCCGCATTGCAACAAGTCTACAGGCATTCATTCAGCTCTGTTCAGCATTAGAGCACAGTTCAGGACCCAACTTTTTATACCGGTAGATACCCGTCCCAAAGCATCTAACGACCCTCTTCGTCGCAAATCCCCAGAAAGCAAGCACCGCCATGAATATGGCTTGCCTTTGGATCACCACCCTTTCCCTTTCTCGGTCTTGGACGTTTGAAGCGCTGGCGTTTTACCGCCGTGATGAAACCACAATTCCAGTTTCTGGAGCAACAATCCCTTCGGAAGAGCCAATCGGACGCCCCATGCCATTTTAACTCGCGCATCAATTTTCACTTTGCAGCCTATCGCATTCGCAGCAGTGAACCTTGCACACCACTCGCCCCTCCTTGGCGCCACAGGTAACGGCTTCAGGGTCCAGCTAAACCTGATTAGGGCATAAAGTACGAGCTGGGCATCGACTATGGGTCCACCATCTCGGCTGGTCGCCTTGTGCCGAGAATGTTGTTGGGCTAGGACCATACTTCTGATACTCCCTCTGTATAGTCTTGACGATTTGGCACTGCTCACAGAGGTATAACGCATGAGAAAGCATCCGGATCTGTTGTTCAACGCCAGCTTTCATTGCACCAACTGTCCTCAGTCTCCAAAGTAAGTTCGAAACAAGTCACTTTCTGTGAAGTGATGATGTGTACTGACTATTGTGCCATAAGATGGATGCAGGCGCTGAGATCCCTGGATATGTCCCAACTACCCAGTGGCCGGACCTTGAGGCCCTTGCAGTTGGCTACGGCGACCATCTCATGGCCACGTCACACAAGCTCGACGGGAGACGCTTCACCATGATTTTGACTGACTCTACGCGGATTGCGCACCATTACTAAGATCTCAATGTGGTAGAATGGAGCGTCACAGGCACCTATTAGAGTGGCGCCACGAAGTACAAAGCCTTCGAAGTCTGGCCGGACATTTTTTTTCATTGATTCCCTCAAAACCGAGTCCCAGCAGCAAGTCAGCCTTGTGATGAACCTCAAGACTGGTCAGGTCGTTATTGGCATCTCCGACTTCTACATAAGATTCAGCGATCGAAAAAACCGGACGCGCACAAAACTCCTCGACGCGTCCGTCGAAGGGTACGATGGTGTGACACTGTTCCCGCAATCCGACGATCTGATCGGCAGACACATCCTGTATCGGTATACCACGCGGGACACCTACGAGCATATCCATTTGAATCGGAGCACATCCACATGGCACTGTTTGAGTGGCACACAGAAAGGCCTAGCAGATACCGAGCCATGCAAACTCCTGAAGCTTGCAGAGAACCTGTATCTTCTGTTATGGAGTGAGAAGATGATGCCTGTGGAGTCTATTGTCGTAGTTGATCTCGATCGGATGAGGTCTGCCGGCCGCTCCTTCTGCCGGGACCTGAAACCGGCGAAACCTGTGCAGATGATGTTTGGGTCCTATGCGTGTGTATTGGCGGAGACGGATGCTGCTGGGGTTGTTGCGAGGCAGCAGGAAACGAAAGGATGTTGTGCTGGGGGGGTAGGTAACTTCGCTGCTGGGCGGCGGTGGTTCCACTTATTCTGTACTGCAGCTATTCCACAGTAGAGACCCTGGCCGGGACCGAGTCATGCTTGCCATACTCGCAGTCTCGCACACCGCGTGGCCCTTATGGAAGTACTCTGTAAGGGTGCGGTGGGGACGGAACATTCTCCGCTGCTGCCGATCCTTTTAGTTTCCTCTTTATTTTTCTTGGTACTTCTGGAAGACGGGGAAGAACGTCTTTTGTCTGAACCTCTGAACGTGGTCCATGGTGCACCAGCATGCCTCATCACAAGACTTCCAACACGCGAAAAAGCGTCAAGTCGCGCGGTAAGAACCCCCTAGGAGAGCACCCAAGGCTATGCTAACTCATAATTAAGCGGGCTGCCTCGTGTGCAAACAACGCGTACGTCACCTCTCTACTACGTACCACGAGACGGCTCACTGAATGCTTATAGCGTCTCAAATGCGATGAGAAGATACCGTCATGCACGCCGTGCGAAAAGACGGAATTAGACTGTCCCGGCTACAAGAGAGACGTGAGATGGTCGTCAAAGCACGAGATTCTGCAGCCAAAGACCTCGAATAGCCAAGTTCAACGTCGACTATCTCGTGACGCCTGGTTTGTTGACTGCGCTACCAGATTGCAAGATGCCATTGTCATGACACGAACGGCGAGAGGGATCGCCTCCAGGACTGCACAGCCAAACCTGGTATATATGGAATCGACAACCGATAAGCACTTGCGCTACTACTTCTCACACGTATGCGGCATTCTCTCGGCTTACGACTCGCCCACCAATCCATTTCGCTCGCTGGTCAAAGATCTCATCCACCAGGGCTCGTATCCAGCGCTATTAAAATCCGTCCTGGCCATGTCCGCTGCCCATCTGTACCAGGACGATAAAGACCGGATAAGGCATTCCCTTGAGCCCCGGACTCAAGCTATATCCTCCTTGGCGTCGCAGATTTCCGCGTTGGATTTGGCCGATGATGAAACCGAGGTTGTTTCTCTGCACAAGCGGGGCAAGTTTGGCCCAGACTCAAGCTCGAGCACGACCGCTTTGCTGTTGAGTGCTGTAAATCTAGGGATGACTTCGGTCAGTTTCGACCTTTTAAGCCACTATCAAACCTCTAGCCCTTCTAACTCCGGAGATAGACATGGCACGAAGTCTTCTCCCTAGATTTGATCCACCTCCCGGGGTCCCGAGCCCTATTCAAACGGTGGATCAGCGACACCAACTTGCACTCCGGTTCCGCTGGCCCGGCCCCCCGTCACCCGCAAGCCGATTTTCTGAGCGGCATGATGGCCATGTTCGAGTGTCTGAGCTCATTCCACGTTGACCAGGACCTTGCCGCAGTGGACTATCTTTGGCCATTTTGCGGGTATCCCGAAACAACGACCAGGAACAAGTACCGTCCCAACCCACTAACTGGCGTCAGCGCCGAGCTGTTTATCTACATGGCAAAAGTAGGCACGATATCAAGGCAGCTCGATGTGGTGAACCGCGTGCGGACCCTATCTATTCCCGGAACTTACGAAGGCGAAGGAGACCTCATGTACCACTCGCTCCTGCAGAAAGCGAGGGAGATTGAGGCTTCGGTGCGTGCATACACGCCACCTTCCATACATCGGATGCAGGAGACAGGAGATGAGCTTACGCCGTTAGCGCACTTCTATATTATGGGCCAGGTCTACCAGCTCGCTGTACTGCTGGAGCTCTACCGCATGTTCCCGGAGACAACAGAGAATCAGAACGAGCCACCAAATCCTGACCGCAACCACAGTCCGCCGCACACAAAGCATCGGCATCTCCTCGTCAGCCTCGCCATCAACATCCTAACGCTACTTTGCTCCATCCCACGCACCTCGCGAACAAAAGCCATGCAGATGATCCCGGTAGCAATTGCCGCGAGCGCACTGCAGGGCGTCCCGGACCCTCAAATAAGCACCCAGTACCCGAATCTCAATCAAACCGTTGAGTGTTTGACGTTGCACAGTACTACAAGCACCACCATAATAAAATACTGGCGAACTCGGGCCATGGAGACGATAGCTGGTATCAGGTATTACGTCGGCCTGGAATCTGCGGACGTGGTCAAGCGCGTTGTGGAGGGCGTCTGGCTGCGCGCTGATAGTCGGGTCATGTCTGCCGGTGCTGCTGCCCCGTTGGTCAGCTGGACCGATGTGATGAGGGAGGAGAACCTGCAGACGCTCTTCTGTCAATTTGTGGCGCACGGCCTCGTAATATAAAGATTGGTCGATTGGGTTTGAGTATCGGAGAAAGGACTTTCCATTGGACAAGACCAACATTTGACTTGAGTAGAACTGAAAGATCTACTGGAGCCAAGCAGAACTATGAGCCCATTGTGCACCGTGGAAGCAAGAGATGTTCTCTGGTTGTTTCCGGGTGTTTGTTCAAACAGTGGTCTTTGCTATAGAGCATACATTCATCGGGCTGCTATGGGCACTGCGCAATAACCCAGCCCGGTGGCTATAGACAAGACCAGCAAAACTTAGTACAACAATTGTAACCTATCTGCTGGGTCCTTCGAATCCTGGCTCG
Organism: Aspergillus mulundensis; assembly: GCF_003369625.1. Lineage (NCBI taxonomy): Eukaryota > Fungi > Ascomycota > Eurotiomycetes > Eurotiales > Aspergillaceae > Aspergillus > Aspergillus mulundensis. The sequence continues at coordinate 2,967,407 of NW_020797890.1, read as the reverse complement.
CCGTATATTATCTATCCCCTACTCCGGCATTCCAAGTCTATGCTCCTCCAACCCCTCACCACAGCGCCTCCCCACCAAGATCCTGATTCGGCCCCGGAGCGTCCTCCCAACCGCAGATATGCACGTCCAAAAAGCGTCCGTTCAAGTCCCTTCCACCCTCCCTAACATATCTGAGCACCACCTCGGCGCTTTCTACAACAGTAAGGTCTGTATGCCCCCCTCCCGTATCCGTTTGCACGTACTATAGTAAAGGTCCGTTAGTTATTAGGGCCCATTGCCCTGGTGTGCATTTGCGACATACACCTGGGCTTATAGCGTAAGCGGAGAACCCTCCGTCCTCGTAGTCGAGTGCATATTCCGGCGTTAGCATGTTCAGTCCGGCCTTGGAGATCTTGTACGCGTGGTTTGGAATCAGTCGGTATTTCCTGGCGCAGCCGCATGACGCCACGGTGCTTGATCTGAGAATTATTAGCTTGGTCGTCGACGCTACCATAGGGTAGGAAGGAGTGTGTGCATATTGACGATCTCCCTGCGGGACCCCTTTTGCAAAAGGCCCATGAAACTTCTTGTTACCTCGTGGGTGAGCGTGACGTTCGTATGAAAGACGTCGGTTACATTTGTCCTGCCCAGCATGTCGGTAGCTTTATGGCAAGACCAAAGAAGTACTACAACCGTACGTACATATTTTCAACTTTCCCGCCAGCCATAGAATGGACCCCTGAACGGAGAAACATAGCGAGGAAAGAAAACTCTTGTTCATACGTTTCAGTCAAAGCTTTGTACTGAACTACCCAAGCTGTATGAGGACTGAAGTGGGCGGGTGGGGTATCAAGTGCCCCTACCCCAATGGAAGAAAGGGAGCAAGGGAAACTCAAGTGTTGCAGATATAGAAGCCAAGTAGTGCAAACAGTTGGTCTTTGTTCTGAAATGCAGAGTCTGCACATTCGCTACCTGATGGAAGGGCATGGAAGATGTGGCGTTTGTCCTTTGTTGGCATCGGGTACTTATACAATCTCCCCCCTCACCCCCGCTCTCACCAGTGCTCTCTGTCTGCCTGACCATATCCCGGGACAAATCCGACTAATTTGATACAGGTCCATCATGCGCATGCAGAAGTCTTATACTGATGATTGAAGTCCTTGACTCTATACCATTTCAGAGGACTGACCTGGGCAGACTGGAGGAAATAGCCATCTCTTACAGGAATCATCGTCGATTCGCGTCCTGGGCACTTGGAGAAGGCGTGCGACAGTTACCAGGAGATGATGAACATGTTTGAGAAGATCCGGAATATTATTCTTCATATCTATTAGATACAGACAGAATATATCAAGGCACCAGCATCAGTGTGTCCAACTCGACAAGAGTGCTGCGGAGGGTGCTAAATGAACATGTCTGGCGGACAAACAGATGGCAGATCCTATGGAGCACATGCCAAAGGGAACATTCTAGATACATGTCTAGGAAGAGCGATATCACCACAAGCCCGAGCCACCACTACCATAATTTTCTGAGAACGTGACGCGACCATTTAGATCCGGTTCCGCCACGATGCTAGAGACCTCGCTAGTGCTCTCGTTGGATGGAGAAAAGGTTCGCCGTCGAAGCGCAAGTAAATGGTTGATGAGGTCGGCAATTGTTTGGCGCTCCGGATGTGTGAAGGTGTGACCAGCGGCTTCGGGGACCTGCGAGATATAGGGGCCGATCTCATAGGGCCCTACCTGGCGGGGAACGGGGCTGTGACCGTTTACAAGCGCGGGATGGTTGTTGGCAGTTATGGTCACGTTTGAAAACTCGGACGCGAGATCCAGAGTACTCGCCATTTCATCGGCTGCGCCTGTGGGTGTGATATCCGCAATGGCATTGCCGTTGATATGAGGGGATTCCTGTGGAGCAGCATTGAGGTGATTGACACTTGAGGTGTCGGAGACGATGATGCCGTTGACGGAGACGATGCTGCTGGTTAACGGCAAAGGTGTGGTAAGAAATTAGCTGGCGGTGCTGCCTTGGTTTATTCTTTCTGGGCCAACGAGGGATATACTGGTGCTTCCATTGGGGCGAGTATCGGCTGGTGATGCGGCACCTCGAGCATAGACATTGGCATGCGCAGGTGCAGTTTCGGCGACGACTTCGTTAGCCTCTGTCGACCACATGGCAGCCAGACTTAGAGATCCAATGGTGAAGTTGCTGACAGGATGCTGCGCCGTTTCTCCATTCTGCGTTGGCACATTGACGGGAACAGTCGCGGCAGGCGTACAGGCACAAGCATCCGCAGGTTCCGCCGGTCTTGCGGTTGCAGTAATCTGGTCAGATCCTCCCTGTCGACTTCGTCTATCTGGGCGGAGGCGCCGGAGGGCAGCGTCAACGTTCCGCTGGAAAGACTTTGGAGTAGGAGCGGCAGCATCAATCTTGCTAAGAAAGCGTCGCACATGTCTACTAAAAGGAATAAATAGTTACTGTATGTAGAAGTCTCTTGTATTACATGGTATACTAACTAAATATTTTAGGGATAAATAAAGAGTTTTATAGGTGGTTATTTAAGCTAAAAAACCCTTTTTTTATTAAAGCCTTAAGGCCACTAGTAGCCTTAGGTACTTATTTTTAATACTTTTTTTTATTTATATTAAAAACTTTTTTAAATTAATAAGCTATAGGCTACTAGTATAAAAAAAGTTTTTTTTAAATTAATAAGTTATAAATTATTAGTATTAAAAAAAGGCTTTTTAAAAGTATAATTTATAAGTAAGTATTAAAAAGCTAGTAATTAAAATAATAAAAAAATAAGTATTAATAAAAGTTTTAGGTATTAATAAGCCAAAGCAGTCCCTAAAAATATAAGTAAATAATAATAAAATATATAAAATAATAAATTTTTAATAAAAGCTTTGGGCACTAGGTAGCCTAAAATAAATTAAATAATAAATAATAAGCTAAGTAATTTATAAATTTAAAGGCTAGCTAATATATTTACTAGCTTTTTTATAAATTATATAACCTTTTTATAATTAAAAAAATAATAATAAATATTAAAGTATATAAAAATTATTTTAGGGGTAAAAATAAAGCCTAGTTTATATAAAATATATTAACTAGTAATAATAAACTAGTATATAATAAGTTATATAAAAATTTTAATTTTTAATATAAGGTAAGTTACCTAGTATAATAATATATTAAACTTATTAAAGCATATATTTTAAATATTAATTTTTTTTAAAAAACTTAGTATTAGTATAATATTATATATTTTAAATAATATAGTATTAGCCTAGCAGCTATAATAAGTATAATTAAGCCTTAAATATAAAGTTTTTAAGGTATAAGCTAGTAGGATTATAATAAGGATTATAATTTTAAATAATAATATTTTTTTTTATTAAAAAATAAGATTACTATAGCAGCCTATATATACTAAAAACTAATAATATTATTTAGCTATTTAATTTAAAAAAGTCCTAGGGTTTTAAAGGCTGCTAACCATGTAATATAATTATATTTTAAAAACTAAAAAAATATTAAATAAAAATTTTAATTAAAGTAATTAATAAGCTAGTTATACTAGTAAGCCTATATTTTAATATTTAAAAATAAAATCTCCCGCGGGTAAATATAAAAAGTACCAGGAATTTTATTAAATTAAATTAAAAATATATTAACTTTTAGTACTATAATTAATATATTATATAAAACTAGGGTAAGGTTTTAGGGCAGGGTAATATTATACTACCTTTATTATAAAATTAATTTTTAAAAATAGGAATAAAGTAATAATAAGCTAAAAATAAAAATTATTAAGCATAGTTTTATAATATATAAGTTATTATAAATTTAGTATAAAAAAGGTTAATTTTAGTATAAAAACTACCTAAAAAACCCACTTATATAAGTTTAAAAAAAATCCTTAATAAGGCTTTAAAGTATTTAAATACCTTAGGCCCTAATGGCTTAGTAAGGCTATTTATTATTTATTWTTTAATAAAAATAAACTATATATTAATAATACCTTTAGCCTTTTTCTTAAATAAAATAATATTAAATATTAATATACTTACTCTAGGTATAGAACTAGGGGTTACTAGCTAGTATTATAATACCTTTATTATTTTTATAAATTATAATAATAATAAATTTTTTTTTAGGTATTTATAAGCTTTCCTAGCAAGTAATAAAATTAAATAACTTTTTTAATAGCTTATATTTTTTTATATACTTAGCTTTATAAAAAAATAAAGCTATAATAAGCTAATACTTAAAAAACTAGTTAATAATTATAAAGCCCATGTAAAATATATATTTAAAGGTAAAATAATATATTTTTAGGTTATTATTTTAATTAGTATTAGTATAGCTAGTTAGCAGTTAAAAATTTTTAAAAAATATTAATTTATAGTTTATAAAGCCTTAAAAATAGTAAAACATGTACTTAATAATTATTATATATTTTTTTTATAAGTTTAGTAAAAAAATAGCTTAAAATAAATATAAAATAAATAATATTAGCCCAAGTTCTAGTATAAAATATATTAAAAATTTAATAATGCTTTAATACTATTTTAAAATATTTATTAAAGCTAAGTACTTTTTAAAAGCAGGCTTTAGCTTTAAGCGGGGATTTATTAGCATGCTATAAATTTTAAAATTATTTATATTAAATTAGTAAAGGATTTTATTTATATAGCTAAGTTAAAAAAGCTAAAGTATTTAATTAGCCTAATTTTAATAGATTTTTATGCTAAGATAATAGTAATAAGGGCTAAAATTAAATATTTTAAAGTACTTATTTAAGGTATTTTTAATTTTTTAAATTTAGGCTTTGTTCCTGCTAACTAGCAAAAGATTATTTATATATATAATAATAAAAATTTTATTATTAATAAAAACTCCTAGGTTTAAATAAATAAAATAAAAGCCTAATATAATTAAAAAGTTTATAAATAATTAATACTAAATTTATAGTACTTACTTTAAGCTATAAAAAACCTTTTAAAGCTAATAAACATGCTTAAAGTTATTAATAAAAAAATAAGGTTATTTTATAAAAATTATAATATTAATATTTTTATATAAAAATATTATTTTTATATTTATTTACTTAATTTTAAGGTCTAGCATAGTAATAATAATAAAAAAAAGCTTATAACTTATTAGCTTTACCACCCTAGTAAAGGTTTTATAATAATTAAGCTTATAAACTTGCTTAAAGCTATAAACTACCTAGCAAGCTTTATAATAAAAAATCTAGCCTTTTAATTTTTTTAATTTTTAAAATTTATTTACTAAAAAGTAAGTATTTTTTAAAGGGTAAGTTAATAAAATCCTAGGTTTTATTTTTTATTAAAAAATTATATTTTTTTATATGCTTTTAAATTATTTATTTTATTTATCTTTAGCCTTAGCTTACTAAATTATTAATTTATTTTTTTTTAAAAATTTACTTATAAAGTATTATAGCTAGTACTAAAATATTATTTAAGCTAGGCTTATTAATTAATATTTTAAAATTATTTAAATAAGATTTACTAGCTAGGGTAATCCTATTTTATATAACTTTAATAATATTTTAAAAATAAAATAAATAAGCTAGCTTGTTTAAAATTTAAAAAACTTTTTTAAAATTTATAATAACTTAAGTATATATATAATATACTAGGCTAGTATTATAACTAAAATTTAGGTTTTTTAAAAATATATTAACTTTAGTAGCTAAATTAGTGGCTTTTATTACTAGATTTTTAGGGTTTATATACCTAAAAAGGTTTCCTAAAGCTAGGCTCTTTAGGGATTTATTTTTAGGGTTCCCTTTAATATTTAGGTTAGTATTAACTTAAATTAATAAGTTTTTAAAAATAAATATCCCTGGAAATACTAGAGCTTCGGGTGCCTTAAAAATAAAATTTTTTAAAGGGTTTAAAGCTTTAGGTAGCGCCTTGGGGATAAAAATCCCTAAAGGGCTTAAAAATAAGGCCTTAAAAATAAAAATCCCTAAAAAAGGTAAAGCCTTAAAAATAAAGGTCCCTGGAGGTGCTAAAGTAGTTACTTTTAAAAAGTTTAGCCTAATATAATAATTTTTAATAATATTAATATTATATATTAAAACCATGTGGCTATTATTTAGGAAAACCTAGTATAGCTTATTTATTTTTTTATTAAAATTAACTAGCCTTTTAGTTTTTATTTTACTATTTTTATAAAGCTTTTTTTACTTTTTTAGTGGGTTTAGAATATAGACCTTAAACTAAAAAATATAAATATAAAAAATATTTAATTAGTAGCTATACCAGGCTTCAAATAATATAATATTATTTAATATAAAATATAAAGTTTAATTATATAAATAACTAGTATTTTTATAAAACTTAAACCATATATTAGCTAGGGCTTTAATATTATATAATATAAATTATATAAGGCCAAGCAGCTTATTAATAAGTACTTTAATATAGCTATTTTATTTATACTAGTTTATACTAAATATTTTTATAATAGCTTTAAAGCTATAAATAAAATATTATAAGTTATAAATATTTTTTTTTTTAATTATAGCATACGCGGCGCAGTGGGAGTTTAGGCATGTTATATTAATAAATAATAAAAAAAGCCTAGGTAATAAATTTATTTTTACTAGCTAGTATTATAACCTAGTAATAGTAGGATTTATTATTTATAATAAAATTAATATATATTTTTTTATTAAATAAAAGTAAATACAGGCCGAAGACATTTATATAAAGTAATTTAAATAATTAATTAATAAATATTATAATATTTTTATAAGGCTTAACCCGCTAGTATATAATAATATAAAATTTATAAATATAGCCTTTAGGCATGTGCATATTATAAATCACTTTTTTTATTTTATTAAGCTAATTTTTAAAAATATAGCCTATTTATTAATATTAAAGCTAAAAAAATTTATCCTAAAAAATAAAGGCTATTAGTATTAAAATGGCTAGTATTACTAAACCCTAGTAAAAATTAAAAAAAAATACTTTATAAACTTTAATAATTATATATTAAGCTAATTTATAATTATATAAAATAATAATATTAGTACCTTATAGCTTTTTAGCTTTTATATTTTACTAGCTAAAGCTAACTAAGTAATATTTATTTAATAACTAAAAAATAAATATTAATATAAAAAATATATTTAAGTAATATAAAATATTATTTAAAGCTAGGATTTTAAGCTAGCTATTAATATAATAAAAATTTTTAATAATATTAATACCCTAGGTGCTAAAAACTTTAAAGCTAATATTTTTAATATTAAAATTAGTATAGGGCTTAAGGTCCTGAAATAAAAAGTAATTATAAGTAATATATTATATATAGTTATTATCTAGGGTAATTTATTAAATAAAACTATTTTAAATAGTTTTTACTTAAAGTTAAAGCTAATTTAAGTTATAAATACTAGTTTAAATATAGGCTTTATATTTTTCCTAAATTTAAAGTTTTTTTAAGGGTGCTTAGCGCTTTTATTACCCTAAAAGTTTTTTTAAGTGGTTTTAAGCTTAAAATAAAGTTAATAATAAGTTTTTTAACTATAAAAAAGCATGTTATAATAAAAATAATAATATATAATAATATTTATAGTACCCTTAATTTTATATATTTAAATAATATTAAGGTAGTTTTTATAATATTTAATATTAAGTTTTATAAATACCTTATTAAAAAAAAGTGCTAGGGTACTAGTGCCCTGGTTCTAGTTTAATTTAATAAATTTAGTAATAATTATAAAATTATTTAAAAAGGTAATTAGCATGGTGGTGTTTCCTAAAAGGTATTTAATAATATAATTATTAAAGTATATAGCCTTAAAGTAATTAAATTAATTACTTAAGGCTTAGTAAAAGGTAGTAATAATAAGCTTAATTAAAAGGGTAATATTAATATATATAAATTTTTATTAAATCTTCCTAAGTTTCTTACTAAAATTAAAAATACTTTTATTATAAAATAGGGATATTAGGCTAGCCTAAGCCTTAAAAATTATAATATTAATATTAGGTTTAAGGTAGCTTTTAATCTTATTAAGTAGTTTATATATTATTTATTTATTAATAAAAAGGTTTTATAAATTAAACCTTAAATAACTAAAAATTAAGGCCATGGTACAGTCCTAGTTTTACTATTAAATTTTAGTTTTATTATAATTTACTAGGGGCGTAGGCTTAGTAATAATAACTTTAATAATAATAGCTTTAATAATAGGCTAAGCAAAAGGTATAATAATAATTAAAACTTTATTATTAATACTTATATTTTTAGCTTAGCTTATAATAAATTATTAGCCAGGGGTCTTGGTATTTTTACCTGCTAAAGCTAATATAATAAAAAAAAATTAATAAGGATTTTTATAGGGCGCCTTTAATTTAATTACTTTAAAAAATAGTTATAGCCAGCCTTTTAAAGTTTTAAAAATACTTACTAGTTTTATTTAACCTACTAGTTTTTTAAGGTTAAAACCAGGATATTCTCCGCTTTAATTAAGGTTATTTTTTTTATTTTAGCTTGGTATAAAAAAATTAAATAATAAAAGGATTAAAGTAGTTTAAGTACCAGGAATTAAATTACTTAAAAAATAAGATTAAAAATTAAAAAAAGGTAAACCCTAAAAAGTTACTATAATAAAATTAAAGTTAAATAGGCTAAAGCCTATGCTAGGATAGTTATAAAAAAAAAAGCTAGTAACTAGGGACAGCTAGTTAAATATTTAAAGGTTAATTTAAATTTTTAAAAAATAGTTAAAATTAAAGTTTAAATTAAGAAACCTAAAGGTATTATAATACCTTTAAAGGTTTTAAAACTTTTTAGCTACTAAGGGGAACTTATTTTTATTAAAAAATTAAATATATATAGCCTTAAAAAGCAGGTATTTATAAAGTTAAAAGCTAATTAAAAAAGTAAAAAAAAAATAAAAAATTTAAGGTAAAAAAAATAAAGCTATAATATTTATATTTTTATAGTAAAAGTTTTGCCCTAAATATAAGGCTTTTTAATTATTATAATAACTAGTAAAATTAAAAATAATAAAGCTAGATAGTAAAATAAGGAAATACCATGTATTTAGTTAGTATAGGTTAACTTAAAAAAAAAGACTTTTAATTAGGTATATAAGTTAAGTAAACCCAGGCTTATAACCTACTAAAAAAATAAATAATTATTATATATAAAAGTCTCTTATATTGCATGGTATACTAACTAAATATTCTAGGGATAGATAAAGAGTTTTACAGGTGGCCATTTGGGCCGGAAGAACCTTCCTCCACCAGAGCCCCAAGGCCGCCGGTGGCCTCAGGCACCCACTTCCAGCAATGTCTAAGGTATTCAAGTCGATGTCCCTGAGCGCTTGACGCACGCCAGGAATACACAAGTCCGTCGTTCCGGAAGTCTTCCCAATGTGGAGGGCCCTGGATTTTATGCCAATCCCCGACTAGGAACATCCCAGAGCGTGGCCGACGGAGAGCGACACAGAGACGATTCGCATCAGCCAGGAACCCCAAGCGCGTCGAAGTAGCCACCGTTGTGTCGAATATGACCACACCCGACTCACATCCCTGATAGCTATCGATGGTGTGGACTCTGACTTCGCTGGGATCGGGGAAGTCCTGGAAAAGGTTGCTGTACTGATAGGTCTGCGCGCGATATGGTGTGATAATCGTTATGTGTTTCGCGGCAACCTGATGCTCCATGAGACTTCGGACCAGGGCATAAACAGTTGCGCAATTGGGATGATTGAAAAGAGAGCGCGAGCCGGCCTCCTTCTCCTCTTTGCTACCCAATACATTGACGAATATCAACGGCGATTCCTTACGGAAAGTGGTGTTGCAGCCATTATGAGTTACAACGCGGGCATTCATCTCCCCGACCACAGCGTCCAATATAGCTGCAGTGCGTAACTTCCCGTCGTAGAAAATAACAGACAGCAATTCGCATATTTCCGAGCTCATTCTGTGCTGCTCCAGGAAGACAACGGTTTTGTGCCCATTGAAAACTAGCCGCGAGAATAGTGATAGCTCTAGCGGGAGACTGAAGGGCGCTTCTGGTGGCTTGCTAAAGATAAGTGGTTTCAGCTGTCTATGATCTCCCACGAGAAGCAGCACTCTAGGGTCGTGATACGCTAGGACGGGCCAGAGCTCCGGTTCAGCGAGACGAGCCGCCTCATCAACTGCGACAACATCGGGGTGAACATTCTCGCGGACAGCAGGGGTTCCTGCGGCAAAAGGCGTACATACCAGGACATTTGTCCTTGATAAAACGGCGTCCCGGAGTCTCCGTGTGGAGTCGTGAAACTCTCGAAGTTCATCATCGTCGTCATTCCGCTTGAGAGCATTTTTCTTGATACGATTGCCCCTTTCTTCCTGGTCTTGGTAGTCGTTGAAGTAGTCTCGGAATCCTTTGAACCTTTCTATCTGCGACCAAGGGCGCTCGATAATACCGGACACCTCTAGCATGCGGTAGGCGAGTCCTAATCAGTCCACTTTTGGATTGTCCGTAATAGGATCTCCAAGTGCAGTTTAATCCACTGCCATACAAGCCAGAAGAGTGGTCACGAGGTCTTCCAATATTTCTTCTGCCTCGTAGTCGTAGTAGCGTTGGGGAAGCTGGTCATGGACGGAGCCAGACACGCCGCGGGCTGCTTTGTTAAGAGAGAGCGCGCCGTGGCTGTCCTTAGTCTTGAATCGTGTAGGTAACAAACAGCCCCCGGCGCGGGTGAGTCTTATCAATTAAAGACTGCATCTCAACGGCAAGGTGATCTGCTACATCATTGGAGGGCCCGGGGATTATGACTGTTTGACGTTTTCTTGGAGGTCGGGGAACGTTAACAAGAATTGGGAGAAGCACCCGAAGGAGCCAAAAGGTCTTTCCTGTTCCCGGAGGCCCCTGGAAGACGCCAACTCCGCCGGGGAGGCTGCGAAGAGACCGGTATCCATAGATTTGTTCTCCATTGAAGCCGGCCGAGATTCGCGGACTATCTAGCCTCATTCCTTCATACATATCTACAGGCGAGAGATTCCAGAGCTGGTTCGATAGTAGAACCGGTCGGAAGGGACTAGGGCTGTTCCAGAGGTGTTCCAAGGCTAGAAGTTGTTGGCGAAAAGGATTGTCGGACGAGCTGACTTCGACGTTCACCATATGGGGAACAGCTTTCATGATCGTGTGCTTTGCTTTCGCAATCGGTTAACCCGCAACATCGACTGCATTTAGCTTGGGTGGAGAGAGCTTTTTGCCGGGTCCATATTTGCTTGGGCGATTTAATAATATAGGTACAAATTGCGAAGGCGTTATGGATGTCGGCTTGATTACCGCTGCCTCCCATTCGTCAACATGACGGCCCTCGTCGTCTTTGAACAAAATAGAAAGCTGGTCGGAAGGGTACAGCCCAAGTGCCTTGTCTGCCTGAGTCTGCTGCGGTTGGAGAAATCCAAGGAGTTGTGCTCCTTAAGTGTCGGGGAGGGTGACTAGGCGCAATGGAATTTCTTGGTTTTCGAGAGCTGCAATAGCCCTAACCGACTCATCATTCTCCGAGACAATACTGTATTCAAGAATGGTCGCGTAGTCGCTCCACCACAAATAGTTGGTTCTGGTCATATATTCAACTCGAGGGCGCCTTTCTGGGGACTGGCAATTTTTCGCCGAGAGGATGTGCACGTTCTGACCGGCAGGGTACCAGGCATCGTACGGATTGACATCCCGGTCTCGTTGGATATATTCACGCAGATTGTTTAAGGACTGTTCGGGCGAGCCAGACGTACGCAGGTACAATGTGAGGACATCATGCGTTTTCAAGTAACCGCGAATTCGCTCCATTGTAGCTGACTGGTCGCCAAACGTGCGATTGTTGAAAAGGTACGCATCGAGAAAATCGTGATTGCGAAGCCGAACTTGTAGCCGCCACACTTGTTTATAGGGGAGCGTTGACTGTTTGAGGAATTTTCCAAGGGGAGACTGAGACTGGCACTGCGTGTTTCGCTCGATGTCCGGAAAAACTCGCTTCACACGGTAGCTTTCGAGGATTGCTTCCGTGAGGTAGACATAGGCGTCCTGCTCGCGGACTTTGCCATCGTCGGTATTGCGGTATCGGATTCGGAGCCTAAGGAGAGATGCTGGTTAGAACACTTGTATTCCCAGGAGAAAGGAGTTGTTACCCTATCAACAATAATGAATACACGCCCAGCTGGGGCTGAGGCAAGACGCGGACTGAGATTCCAGTCTCCTGCTCCCATCTGTCTGCTGGGTCGCCGATGACCTCTGTCACCTCGTCATGTTCATCGACCTCAGCGAACACAGCTGTCCAAGGGACTCCTATGCTGACGGAGGTATTGTCCTGTCGGGTCGTGAATTGGAAAGGTCCAGGGTGATCGTCCATCGGTGTAAAAAGGCAGTCGGGGAAGAAGCGAATGGACTGCTGTAACACCGAGGGAAAGTGAGGAGATGAATTGAATAGTAAGTGTTGGGGAAAGCCAAAGGGCTGCGAGTCGAGCAGAGAATAAGAGTGGGGGAGAGGGGCGAGAGGATGGAGAGGGAAGAGAAAGAAGATGAGATGATGGGGGAAGAGAAAGAAGATGAAATGATGAGGGAAGAGGAATGAAGAATTGACCAAGGTGGGCGAGTGAGAAGAAGTGAGAGGGGAGGAGAGGAAGGAGAGCTGAGGTTGACAAGGAAGAATTTCACCACAACACAGTCAACAAACAGCTCACTTGGCCCAGACAATCAATCCACAGATCAATTTCCATTGAATCTTTCATATTGAACAAAAGTTGCGATTAATAAAAGGCAGGATTCATGGTGATTAAGGACAATAACTGGAATTATGGCGTATGCCTCCAGCTGGCGGCCTGCGGGGAGGCATCTGTTTACTTTCCCATTCGACCTCTCTAAGCACAGTACGATTTGAGTCATTTTGTTTATGGGTAGCATATGGGCATATTGCCTAGTGAGAAAATACAATGGCAATGTCCTATTGTAGAGCCTGATATACCTTAACTCTCCGCCGCGTCAACTTCATCTGCTTACTCAGTTGTCGTTGTACTGAGTAGATTGAGGTCACTTTTTGGATTAATACCAAAGAGCACATGTAGAATAATAGTCAAGGACAATAGAGAGAGGGAAATGGGCGACCTGGGCATGGGCAATTGTCGGTCGAAGTCTGAGGCTACGAAGTTCAGCTCGCAGTTTCATCAGACATTTCCTAGTGAGCTCAGAATCTGGATCAGATGCTAAGCTGAGAAATGACTTTTCGACCAACAGGGCCGCCGAAGACGAGGGCGCGAAAGGCAATCATCAAGTGTCCGCATATACCGTAGAACAACATGAAATTACCCCAGGAGCCCGATATCCCAACATTCTAGGTATCAGCACTCGGCAACAAACGGTTTCGATATTTGAGGTCTCCAAGCTTCGTTGCTTTACGGGACTGTTTGGTGTAGGTTCTGGGCGTCTAATTTCGCCGAAGCAGGAGAGGGTAACGACTGAACATTATGTGTAGAGGTCGGCGTTGGGGCCGAGCTGAACTACTAGAAAGCCCATGAATAACGTCCTCTGGACCCTAGTCTTTATCGGGACCGAAGAGTGAGCTTGCGACGAGGACTTGTTTGATTAGGTGGAGCTCACGGAGAACAACAAAGTAGACGATGAAAGGCTGCCAGTTCACTCTTCAGGTCAAGACACCATGGAGTGCAGCAAGAGGGCTATGCTAGTCTCAGACTTTGAAAGATGCCATGAGGGTAGTGCCAACATTAGTGCGCTTGACTTGTTTGCGAAAGAATCCCTGGTACTCTCGAAAGGTCTGGAACGAAACGGGCGTTTGGTGGGAACAGAAGTGTCGTTCATGCCATCAACTGCCTTTGTGCTTGTTCCCATGGTCGGAGTCGCCGCCAACCCCGGGAGAGCGTTTGACAACCTTTCATCAACTCCATGCGACATCCAGTCCATTCCAGAAAAAAGAAATTTCGCGATCCTGCCTTCGGTGACGCACTGGAAGGAGTGGTCCGGAAGGTCCTGCAAAGCTGTCCAGCCCTATCATCTTCCCTGTCAGCCGTCTTCTTCGCTCGGCTCGAGCCTTCCTACCACAACCGTAGTTCAATGTGCTTTGACCTCAACGTTGTTGCGGATTCCGCTACGCATCGTAGCATCCGGCAAGCCGCTCGCCAAATCGGCGGATACGAGGCTACTGACGATGGACGTAGGGACAATATAGGCCGGATATGGAATCCGATTGATAGCTTCAGCTCCGTTCCCTTCCAGCTTGTCGGCAACTTCGTCTTTTGCAAACGTAGTACGGGGTCAATCTGGCGTCGAAGCCTCTGTATCAAGCCAATCGCTGCGTGATGATCGGGGAACTGGCATTTCTAGGTAAGTCTCAAGTCGCAAAACCTAAGGGTAGGGGAAGTCACAGGCTTCTCTCATAACGCGATTAAGAGTTATCATGGTGAAGCTGCCACTCACAAAGTTCCGAGGAACACAGCGCCATGAACGGCCGCAGAATTCTAGATCTGGCTGCGTATAGGTGCGAAGACAGGGGCGATAGAATGGAAAGACTAGAAGTAGAGAAGCAATGCACGGTTGATCGTGAGTATTCATTGGGTTTGTAGAAAGCCCGGCGTAGATTGATGGGGAGTGGAGGTAGGAGGAAGCAGAAGCCCAGTTTCGTCTACTGGTACCTAGGTAACCTTCCACTTTTGCCCGCTGCCCCTTCACAGCCAACATCATCTGACCACCTAGTCAATGATCATTTCACTTCTGAGTTGAGTGCTGGGTACCGCCGGGCCATTGGAAATTTACTAACCGGTTGATGAGGAAGTAGAGAAGTCCTACGGAGAGCTTCAACCTCCTGCGGTGCGGATAGGTACAGAAGATCGACTGGAACCTGAGAAGCGCGTGTACGGTAGAACAAAAGAAGACAGAAATAGCAACACAAGAGCTACCCAGGAAGCTGGCGACAAGCAATCAATCGCGATACGTTTCAGCCTACATTCGTCTTGAGGGACCAGCTGGCCAGACACGCAACGACGAACCGTCGAATGAATAAGAGGGAAGCACCTTTATAACTGAGCATCGAAGGCTACGATTCTCTAAATACCGATGGTCGTCGACCTACTCGGGAACAACTGTCGACCAGCCGAAGTGCGACCTGCTTTGATGATTTCGTCGACCGCGCTCCCTGCGGCCAGCAGTTTACCGCAATACAATCCGCGCATCAAAGGGCTGCACGGACTGGACTCTATTCGATGCGCCGTGCCCCCGTCTTCAGTATCATCTCATCTGCAATGCGGTCTCGCCTCATGAGGCAAAGCCATACTGAAACCCTTAATCTGGACCTTGGGTGTATCGAATCACTGAAGGCAGACTCCCAGCCCACCCCGAAGAGGATTATCCGTATTTCGCTTCCCGATGGTTATAGACCGTCGTGTAATGGGCAACTTGGCGACTCCGGGGGTCTGTGTAGGAGTCGGCTCTGAGGTTTGGAGAAGGAAGGTTTCAAATTCAACAGCATGGTCGAACTTTGTTCATTCGCTGTCTACTGGCACGTTGGTCAATGTGCAATATAACAAAGAATCAGTCATGATATCAATGTATTCTTTGAGAGCAGAGTATCAACAGGCCATGGTCTGCATGGAAACACAAATATCGCCGTGCCCAGAAAGATCCAGCTGGGCGATATGGGAGGGCTTTGTTCAGAAAGCGATTTAGATGGCCCAGGACAAGGAGAACGTGAGAGCTTGAGCCAAACAAAGAGGCGTTTGGGCCCTGAACTGATAGAAGCTTTGTTTGCAGTGTGTTTGAGTGATCAGTAAACAATGGCCGAGACCCATGGACAATGGGGAGATGTTTGGACTTTCCAAGTTGGCGACTCGCTTCATTGCACCTCCATAGGTATCAACTACCTAACTACGATCCCCTCACATGGTATCTTTGGTGGCAGGTGGACGCAACGTACGATATTTCCTGGACGTTAAAACAAAAGGCACGATATGTTGTGCGGTAGAAGAACAGGGATCCGGTTGAAGGTGCATTGCGAAGGGAGCGCAAGGCTCATGGTCCAAGACTTCGCTCAAGAGCTTGCTTCTCATCACCCGTTTGGGGTTGAGTTAAGAGTAGATAAGGGTCCAAGCCCGTGAGGTTTCGGAACTTGGCTCTTGACTATGCCTCCTCGCCATCAACGCCGGTATAGATTTTACTAAATGCATACATGTACCTTGCAGCGCTGGAAGCTGGCTCATGCAGGAAGCTTGTAACCGGTGACCAAGCTCTGTCCACCGTGGCAGCCACCTCCATTGGCAGAAGAGTCCAACGCAAGTGTCATATTCTCAAGGCACGAATAGCCCGATATGCCCGGCCCCGTCCCCACTCTAACTGGAGTCCCAAGCATGAAATACGGGAGACGTTGAACAAATCGTATCCTCCTGGATAAGTATCAAGAGGTGGATCAATTCTCGGCTTGCTCTTGTGCTAGGAGGAATACCAGAAAGTATCCTGTACGCCCGTCTGAGCTGCTGCGACAATTGCCAAAAGGTAGGGCCCCATCCCAGCTGTGTACTCTTTGCAAAATCATACTCCCCATACGTTGTTAGCAGCACCCTACCACGCACAATCGCACACAGTCCACTCTGTAAGAACTGTGGATTGGTTATGTTAGGGTATTCGTGGCCTAGACTACGACTGGTAGATTTTACTATATGAATGAATGCAGCTCTCAAGCAAACAGAATTCATGACTCTCAATCTGGTACTAACTATTCAAAGGCCACGGTTCAACAGTTCATCACACATATCAAAAGATCCAACCCCCAAATATCACGGCATTGGATGAGTCCCCGTGCCGTCATGTCCCAGAGTGATGCCGTGCTCTACAGATGTAGGTATGCATCAGCAGCACTCACTTTCTGCTCCCGGGCATCGTGAGGATGATACAATTCTCATAGTTGCTATCCCTCTCCTGTTTCACAGCAAACGTCAAGCATTCTGGGAAACAAAGGACAAAGCAAGTTAGCACTGGGTTGGCCATCTGACTCAGTAGTATAGACACATACCAAGCATAGTCAGCTTCTGGTTCTTATTGGAGTCGCTCTGCAGGAACAACATTTCCGCGTATTTACCCCCCTCTCCCTCTTCCAGGAAGGTCCGAAACTCCCGCAAGGTTAAACCTGTGGATACAAAGTAGCTTTAGCATGCTTATTCGATATGGCCATGGCGAGCTCCTACCAGTTCCGTCTTCATCCTTCGCGTTCAAATACCTAAGCGTTAGCGTGGCCGTCTGACTGGGGACGTGATCGTCGAGAGGGGCAGCGGTTCTATGGCAATTGTCCACAGAACAAGCTATCGTGGCGATGCTCAGAAGGGGTAGCGGATGGCCTTACATGTTCGCTGTAGAAGTCGACGAGGTTGCCGATAAAGCCAAACTCAATGTATGGAATCTGTAGGTGGAAGGGGGGGTTAGTTGGGGGAATTTGATCATCGCGCGAGGAAAGAAAACAGAGTGAAGCCAGCCAGACGTACAGCAGGGGGAGGTGTATTCTCCTCGTCTTTCGCAGTTCCCTGAGTGGTCGACATGTTCAATGGTTGCGGAAGGCTGTCGGGGCAGTATGAGTTGTAGCGAGCTTTCTGGGAACTGGATTGAAGGATGTCAAAGCGATGCGGATGCTTCAAGATTGAAGTCGATCTCAAGTGCGGACGGCCATCTTATAGAGCCACCAAAGAAACATTCAATCGAGGTGGAGGGTCACCTGCAACGGTGGCGTGAGTCTGCTCCCAGCTTACATCCCGGGGTCGCCAGTGTACGCTACCGAATGGGAGCGCAAGGAGCTCTGCCAGGAAAGAAGGCGATGCATGTCAGAATCCCATGTCGCATCGATTGCTCATGAGACCTCACAAGGAGAGCAGCCGGAGTAGCTGGAGAGGCCATGGTTGGCCGGTGCCAACCCTGCGTGAGATTTGCGCAACAGCACAAACCCTAACTCTCCCACCGAGCCGGTTCAGTGGCAATCCCACCTTCAATTGCCCTAGATCTCTTGGTTACGCAGTACAGAGGAACCTATGGAGCTGTCTTCCTACGATAATGACACTGGACGCCTCGTTCATCGCTGACTACCAGTTAATGCAGACAGACAACATCCGAAGCCGTCCACTTGACGTATGCTGAAAATCCGGTTTTCGCCCTCGTGTCGCCATGGCGCATTGCATTTTGCTGTGCTTACCACAACTTACCATCCCTTCACCTCCCAACGCCAGGCCATATACCTAACCATATTAGAAGGCGAGTGGTTAGCAAAAGTCCAAGACACGGAGCAAACCGAACCAAACCGAATCACACTTTTGAAGCTACGGTAGGGCTACTATTCAAGGATCTCCAGCAGAGCACAGCGCTTTTTTAGCCGTGAAAAAGAGAAAGAGGTGCCCTTGGGGTTACTTCAGCTCTCCCGAGAAATCCCTGCTTTGATTCACCTTTCATACGGTGGGTTTTATTAGCATCGTGATGGAGCATTAGGATTACGCCATCTGAAGCTCCCAACTGCCACTATTATCCACCGAACCTGAGCTGCAATGCGGACGAACATGTCGCACAGAATGCACGTAAGACGATGGTTGCAGAGGCATGAAAGTATTTTGTCTTGATTCCAAATAGGCTCCGGAGACTACACGTACAGGTGGAGGCATGCGTAAGACGCAGTATGTACAGGGATGCATGTGTTTTACCAAGATGAGGTGGTATAGGATATACTCAAGCGCCGACTGTCTACGTAGTTGGGCGATAGGATCCATCATCTCCCTGCGTTGCATGCTCTGACGCGATAAACAGACCGGTCATCCAATGTGAGCTGAAGAAAGTTAGACTTATTGCTTATTGTTCTGACCCCTGTCCAAACCAGTGCTCCTGGCTTCAGCGTGATAGGCTGGCTCTTCACCTTTCCGGTAGAGCCGAGGCCCGGTAAGAAGACTCTTCACGGTTTTGTAGCTTGGCCATGGTGTTTAGCTTGCAGCAGCGTGACATACAGTCGGGGCAGCTAACTTGACGGGTTTGGAGTTTATTGCTGGCGTTATGCTGGTATACAAAGTGGGTGATAAGAGAACAATGGGCTTAAGATGGTTGAGAAGGCTCGTGGTATCCAGGCAGGATACCGCCTGGGCGATCTTCTGATTAGGGTGTAAGGGCAAGTGGTAGGTCCTCTGGTAAAGCATGGCCAAAAGTTAGTCTGACCATATATTAACTGACTTGTCCGTGTACAGGTGATCCCCGGTTATTTTGGAAGAAAGAAGGGATGGCAGGGCTGGCACTCCATGCCACACTTGTCTTTATAAAAGACTCATAATTGTCACGCATGTCAGACCGACTCTGTATTGCCTGGTCCCCTTAGCGTAGTGGTATCAGAAGTACTTTGGTCTATATCAGGCCTGGTTTTGCAATGTGGTCTTAATATCAAATGCCCAGAGTAGACCTTCTGTGGGCTTGAGTTGGTAGAGTAGCATACCCTACCCTGTTGGTGTGATGGGTCCACAAATCACGTTCCCAGTAACTTCAAATGGTCGAGCGCTGTCTCGTAGAAACTCACAATTGACGCTGTCCAAGGATATACAAGCAGCGCTACATTCACCACCTGCAAAGGCCTTCACGCCCCCAGGCTGATTTCAGGCCATCTAACCTGTCAAGCTGAGCGAGGACCACAGCAACTGCGAGTCAATTCTTGTCGATACTGTGGTCAACAACAACTCGCAAGTATGCATTACCACGTAGTTAGTGTCCCAAGCATCTATACCCTATTCCTGGTAACACACAACTATTAGTTCTTGTTCTTACATGAAAACCTGAAGAGGCATCCGGCCACTACCGCTTCTCCATTGCGCGTTCTCGGGGGTATAAAGAAATCGGAACATCTCACGCAGAAGCGGCGACCAGGGGAAGTTAGGAGTGGCCCTTAGAGGAGGGATGTGCCCGGAGCGGCGTAATATGGGATTCCCCAGGGGAGGAGACGTGCACCGCGAAGTTGCCGAAGCCAAACCGGATTGCATCGCGCTGGTGATCGCTTGGATTGAGCAGCTGGCCCTGCTCAAGGCGCTGTTCCATCTGCGTACCATCGCAGCTGGGTGTCTGGCGGCAGTGTTCTGCAATGCCAGATGAATGCCGTAAGGTAATCCACGGGATCTATCACGGGGAGAAACTCGATTCGCACCAGCTCCGCGAGCGGAGTCATGCGCGGGGCCTGTAGGTAGAACAAGGTTAGTGACAGTTCATGCTCATGAAGATGGAGATGGTGCCTGGGACGCACAAGAACAGCTTGTATAAAAACTATCCGTGTTCCGGTCTGACGGTCGATAATTCCGTCGTGGTGGCTCCACGAGAAATGTTCGCGGTGATTCCGGAGGGCGCGGGCACAGCGGACGTCCGGACTGCGCGCGTCCTGATTCTCATTTCCAGGAATAGGGGCGACCATGATCGTTATCTCCTATTGTAGAATCCACTGGTTAGCTCGACGCTTCCTAGTCACACGTTTCGGGGCTGGATGACTTACTCTAATGGGAGGTAGCATTAGGCCATAATGGACCCGCGCGTAGTCACCGGCGACCACGATGGAAAGATCGTCAAGATGGGCAACTGTGAGCACTTGCAGTACTCGTCGGAGAACAAGCCTTTCCGTTCTGGAGGTCATCGTTCGGAGATTGGGACAAGGTCTCGGTGTTCGTGGTGGGAAGAAGAGAGGTCGGCGCAGTGGTCTTGCGAAAAGAGTGAGTTGAACAGCGAAACGGAGAGCTAGCGAAGGAGATGGAGACGGAGAGAAGGAAGGAGAGCAGCGAAGGCAAGAGATGCCCCGCGATGGGAATGTTTGTTTCATTGTGCTGTAGACAAAGGACACCGCCTGAGAACCACCACCATCGGCGCACAATCCCTTCATTATGCTGCAGGCAGAACAGAAGAGGCAGCGGAGAGCAACAACAAGTGAAGACGCCACAGGAGCACGAATACTCGCAGGCAGAACAGAAGAAGTAGCGGAGAGCAACAACAAGCGCTGACATCACACGAGTATGAATACTCGCAGGTAAACCAAAAGAAGTAGCGGAGAGCAACAACAAGCGAAGACACCACAACAGTATGAGTCGTAGCGGAAGCCTCAGAAGCATCGCAACATGGTGCTCAGCCTATTATTCAAACATGTGTGCTTTGTTCGGGGGGATATCAGGCAGCTCGCCCGCCAAAATCAGCTCCGATCTGAGTTTGAAAAAGGGCACAAACTGGTTCATGCCTTCGGGTATACGAGATTTGACTGCGCCCCAGGCATCCACAAAACGTGGCCCGATCTTGTATCTGACCTCGTCGTCGTGGGGCATGAAGAAAAGGATCATGCCGAACCAGAGCTTTTGGTCCATCTCCTGGAGATGGCCAAAGTCCCGACAGAACAAAAAGATGAGACCTTCGAGCAACGCCCAAGGCGTGAGCACCTGGATGGGATATTGACCCGTCCAAGGACCAGTTCGATTTTTGCCTGTTGGCAGGCGGTTGGAGTCGGAGGTGGTGAGGTTTCTGTCGTCTTTTGCAGGAGGCCCGACGTTCATCGTTGGCAGCCACCAGAGTTGGGCGGACTTCTTGTACAGCGACAGGAGGCGATACTCGTCAGACTGCTTTTCGGTATGATAGTGGACTGCGGCGACGGGGTGGTAGCGGTCAAACGCCATCGATGCGATCGCTACCGCACTTCGCTGTTCCGGGGTCCCGTTCAGGAAGATGTCGCGCCACTGGTCTTCAGGGAACCGGTCGTCGCTTAGCTCGAAGCATTTTGGGTGCGTGCAGGCTGTGAAGCCGGCAGCAGCAAGTACCTTTTTGGCGTCGTCAACCTTGTCATCTGCGATAACAAACTGAACTTCCTGGCGCAGCTGTCAGTGTGAGACATTTAAACGGAGGAATAATAACATACGTGATTACCCTGGTCGGACGCAGCCAGGGCTAGGGCCAGCCATCCCCAGAGGACATTGGGAATGCCAGCCTGGTCCAGGAGACGGGCAACGTCAACTGAGACAGCCTCTATTAGCCACGGGGTAAATAGGCAGGGCGTCCTGGAGATGTACAGGCCAACTTTCCGCCATTCTTTGGGACTGGCATTTTGCGAGCTGCGGGGAGGTCGAATAGGTGGTTTGTGGGCCTGTATGTTATGCAGGGTTGTCACGTCGAGAACCAAGGGGGCTTTCGCGAGCTTTATGGCCACCGGGTCTACCAACCGATCTCCGAAACAATATTTCCATCGACACCAGAACTTCTCTGCGACTTCAGCAATTCGAGCATCCAGGCCGTGAAACGCATCGTCCATCCCGTGTCTCACATGTCAGAAAGTGAGTAAGTGAGTATGATAGTACTTGGTGACGCCGTCCAAGCCAAAACAAAGGAAGTGAGATCCAACCCCCGTCTGGAAAAGCCTGACCTAGCCGTTTAGACGAAGATTCAATTGGCGAGAAAGTAAATTGCCATTTGTCGCTCGCTTTGTTTGGCTTGCAATGAATCGCTCATTTGTGCCATCCCCGGAGCCAACCTGTCCGCGGATCGCCGACCCTCAAAGTTGCCTATTGTCATGCTTGACAATAACGGCCAACTTGGTAGGTCGTCTGCGCTGCGCTGAAAACCCCAGCACCCTTATCGATCACCTAGCCCCGACCATGGTTGGAAGGACGGTGCCGTCTTTGTACAACGTGAACGTGCGCCTCGAGTCAGAGCTCTCACGAATGAGTTTACCGGCTGGAGTTGGTTCCTCCTTGCATACCCGCTGAACCAACTCGCCTCAACCACGGTTGGACGGACGCGGCTGACTTGACCGATGCTGAACCTCCAACCCCGGGTCAGAACTCTCGGCGTAAAGTGTCAACGAGGTGGTCCTCCCGCTCGCGCGGATCTCGTGCGCGTGGTCTTCACCGTCCCGTCCGCGTTCCGCCCGCACCTTGTTGTTCCGACCGCCAGAAGTCGACGCGAGTACCATTCCCGCGGAGAGGTGAAGACTCCTCACAGGTGAGCCAAGATAACGTGCGCTGAGCCCAGGTCGCAACGCAGCCGGGGTGACATGCAAAAGCCGCACCGCGTCAGCCACTGAACTCTCACTCCGCACGGGCTCACGGAACCGCAAGAAGATGGACTGGACGTTCTCGACCTCGTGATTCTACCGACGGACTTCTCCTCCCTTCCCTTTGTCTTCTCCGATCGCGTGTAGGCAAGGCCACCACGGGGAATCGCGCGAACATCGGTCTTTCCTGTGCCGGCCGCGTGGAAGGGGCGTTCTTCTTTGTGCTCTGATGCGTCATCGAATTCGATACGAATAGTTCGCAAGGAAAGGCGTCGATTCTCGAGATAATGCGAGTTGTTAATAAGTTCGTCGATCCATGGTAGGGGCAAGGGCCGACCGTTTTCGTGCGACCGTGTCTTCAGGTCTGGGACATGGCGTAACAGCTGTCAGCAGAGGAAAGAAAACTTGTAACGGCTCAATAGAACCCAATCATTCTCGCACTTCCATTGTTATTCGCTGAATTGCCGGAGTTCAAGAGGAAACTACCATACTCCGTACGGCGCGGGGTAAATCGGACCACGGACTGGCAGACTCCGTACTGGTAGGCCCTTGTTCTGCCGGCAGAATCATAAGCCGAGCGTCACGATCTTCTCCAGTCCGTCAGTGAGCCCCAGATACTGCCGTCATCATGCGTAGAAAATATTCTTGAAGAAACTGTGCAAGAACCGGTCTCTTCTAGCTATGATCACCTTGTAACTTGTACCCAGTGGGCAATAACATTGTACGGTGCAAGGATGCGGAGAATGAGGCGGGATCAGTTCTGAGCAGTTCGATTGGTCCATGTTCTAGCCAGGCTAGGGCGGCTTCCGCAGTGGTGGAACGCCCTGTCCACTCAGTAGCCCCGCCGGGTAAATGTCGTCGCAGCGGCTACCGGGACAGCGCTCCCCAACCTACTTGATGTCGCCTATATCTATCGTGCCGTGAAGGCTTTGGCAGTTGCGCCGGGAAACCTACCCCTCTTTCATGGGACTGTATTTCTCTTGGTCGGCGATCGCCAAAAACGCCCCACGGCATCCTGGCCTAGGGCTGGGGTGCATGCTGAGTTTCGCAAGACTCCATCGTTCACAGCCATAATCTGGACCAGCAAAAGCATTGCTAATTGGTATACCACCTGACCAGCACTGGCTCCAGTCCCCCAGATTCCGCGGTCTGCTCGGCATGGAAGCTTGAGAATCGATGAGCTCTTAGAAAGCTACCTATGCCCCCCTCCTCGATCGAACCATCAGCACAGATTGAACGGAACCAAAATGACTCGAAGCGTACAGGGCTTGGGGGGCACAATGTCCTAAATGACCTCTAGCTGGTGCTTACGATGGTAGAGCGCACGGGCTCCGTGGCTGCGGGACATTATGTCACCTACTTGAATGTGAGCAGGGTGTGATTTCCCTCTCAATTCACGCCATTGCAAGGCCTGTGCTGCGTTCAGCATCCTGCAGTAGATAAGTACCACCGGGCAAGACAGTAAAAAAGTAGCGCTTCTACATACTCACCTCCATCTAGAAACAGCACCATTCAGTAATTATCGTGAGGATAGGGTGGATTTAGATGCGAGTTCCGCAATATAGAAAGGTTAAGGTTACCTACCTACCTACCTTGTAATGCACCTCAGTCAACGACATTTATCGTTCCTTAAATCTCACCATTCAACTCTGTCCCTAAGGTTATGCTTGGCGAGAACATCAAGCCGACAATAGCTTGACAGTACTCAAGTTACAACCGTCATCTAGAGGCACTGCCACACCCCGGTGAACGCAACTAGGGCAAGGCCGCACACGTGTCCGTGGCCAAGCCGTCTTACAAATTACGACAGAAGAGTCCAAGGTTCAATTCACATGGTACTACCTTCTAATTGGCGTAAGATAAGCCCCTCTCGCCCGTAATCTTCATTTCAACGGCTGAGGACTCTTCCCATGGACTTGCTGCACGCAAGAGCGCCAAACTACGTATCATGTCTCGCACACGACCTAGGTAATCTTTTCTTTCCACGGGCTGTGCTTATTAGGAACGAGACTAATGCGATAATGAGAGGGTTGGCGACGCAGGGGTCTGCAAGGTGGTGCATGGCTTCCAATCAGAGTCATGACGGGCTGCGGGATAGATTGCGGAGAAGGGGTCACTGAGTCAGTTAATATATGTGTTTGCGCAGGGGGAGCGACGTCATCGCAATGGTTGCTTTACTGGAAGGATGGATGGGAGATATGCATTGATATTATTGAGAGGCTTACCTGCAGCTGGGTGTAATGTAGGGTAGAGTGAACCTTGAGTCGCGAGCTACAAAGAGGGCGACGCAGCTAGGTTGGAGAGAACGTAGACCAATGGATATCGTAGCTTATTCCCATGATACCCCGTTATCGCCTAGTGCTCGGGGTATTATGATAGTGCCAAGCTCCGTATCATGCAGACGATGCGCAAAGCGATTTCCCCAATGACGCACCCCCTCCGACGCCAGCCCTAAAGCACCACAGCCAAACCAAGTACCCCCAGCGCACCGAGCAAACCGACAGCAACCTCACCAGTAGCATGCGAGGCAAAGCCGCTGGACGTCTCCGAAGCTGGACTATCATTCTCTGCACTGTCTCCACCCTCAGAGGTAGACGTCGGCGCAGGCGTCCGAGTGGCGTTAAGATCGACGTCGCCCTCATCAACCTGGGACTTCATTGCAAGAACGTAGCTTTTGACATCTGTTGGAAGGTCCTCATACCAGCTCGGGGTGTTGCCGGCTTGGAACTCGGACGCGATGGAGCTGCGGCCGGTCGGTACCAGAAGCTGCGCGAGCACGGTGGGAGGGACGGCGGTGATGATTTCCTTGATGAGCGACGATGGGGGTTGCAGCAGATTGCCACCGGGTGCTGTGTAGTTCACTGTGTAAGGGGTGGCACTTGGGAACATGGAGAGGAGCTCGTCTCTATGCAAATGTTAGCTGGTTGAAGGGACCTCACGACAAAGAACTTACGCAGCGTTCTGAATCTCAGTCGCGTTGACTGTAGCGGTGACTTCGTTGGCTCCAAGAGCGCCGATGGTGCCCAGGAGCCCGGGGGCAATGAAGCGAAAGAAGTGCATACTCAAACGCTGTTTGTGGTTGCCGGATGAAGTTGAGATTCAGCGAAAGGGCCGTTCAAGTGGCATTGAACATGTTTACCATCAGACTACAGGCCATGTGCAAAGCGACGCGGTAAAACTTATACCAAAATGCGGGGATATATCGATCGGGCATGCGAGTGGTCTCTGGGGTAAGCCATCTGAAGGCACCAGCGAGTCGACTCAGGGCTTGCTCTGGCACCATTGGTCGAGTGCGAATACAAAATCCTTGCGCCTTTGTAGGCCGAAGCCGCTGTCAAACCTCGGAGATCTTGAGAGGCTGTTATGAGCAATTGTTGCGATTGGCTTGTATACGGCAGATCTGACTCGGCCCGCATGAATCAGGGTCTTGCGGGGAAAGATCCGAACAACCGCCGCGGTGCCTGGCTCCATCTAAGCCCAGACCTCATTTTTAGCATACTGTCAGTCATTCATTGATCTTCATCGTTGCGGGTTGTTTCAACCGAGGGTGGCGCTTGGATTCCGTCGTGCTGAGGTCAAAGCAGGCTGGAGTGAGACATTGCGACGTGTTGATCTCGAATCCATGTCATGTTGGAGGCGGGAAGCAAGGCTGGACAGACATTGATCCTCCTATCGAGTCACGCTGTGCTCAATCTAGGGACAAGGTCAGTTTTGCCAATCTTGGCTAGAGTCGCTGCCAGTACACTCCGGAGTGTAGCCGGGTGGATAGCAGTAGCATCCTTGGCCGCCACTACCTTCCAATAGATCTTATACTCTGCGCTGCGAATTCAAATCACTAAGCCCTTGCAGTATTTCAGAAGCAAGTAATCTGACCCTTTCCTCCCGAGTCATGGAAACTGAGTCGAAAACAATGCGAATACGAAAGTCAAATTGCAGATTTCCAGGTCTCTACAATGACAATCGCCACTGCAACAGGCCCAACGCGGCCTTGTCGGCCCTGGACCCCGCAACCATCTCCGCAACAGCAACGATAGCCTCGTGAAGGTGATCGATCGGTATATTGACTTCAAGAATGTGATAGCCGCCAAGGCCAGCGGAGAAGAGACGGACGCCAGCTATAAAGAGCTCAAAGACGTCTCCGAGCGAAGTTAGCCAGCTCAGTCGCCTGACCAGCACCTCCACCGGAAGCAAATCACTGCATTGCTACCTTCAACCTTGACAAGCACTCCTGCACAGTTCATAAACCCAACATGAAGTTCTTCCAGTACTTTACCGCGGCTCTGCTACCAGTGACTGCGTTCGCCATCCCCGCCGCGGAGCCCGATCCCAAGGCAGCTGCGGTCCCAGCAACCATCACCGCGGACGACTTCCACGTCCTCATCAAGCGACAGACAGACCTCGGCGGTCTTATTGGAGACTTGACCGAATCGTTGGGCGCCATCAAGGACCTCCTGTCCACCGACAGCTTGAACAATATCAACACGGTCGTGACCAAGCTCGCAGAACTGCTTTCGGACCCTACCACCGCTCAGATTAAGAGCTTGGTTGGTACCGCAGCGGATCTCCTTGGTGGCGATGCTGTTGGGAACCTCATCGACCAAATCCCTGCTCTTCTCGAGAGCGTCGGCGGCCTCCTGAACGAGGAGACTCTCAACAAAATCACCACGCTGCTGAACAACGCTTCGCTGCTCTTGACTGAGGAGTTTGCCAACAATGTCAGGGACCTCGTCAATGATATCGGTAGGCTTTTGTCTTTTCGTCCGTGGCCGGTATGACCAGTGCTAACACAATCAGCTCCTCTCGTCTCCGCCGTCGCTCAGGTCATTTCAGCACTCCTGGGCGCTTTACTGGGGTAGATTGGCAGGAATTAAGCAAGGGGGCTTTGGCTGCTGCAGGATGCAGGCCGGCTGAGTAGCGTGCTTAGAACCCTGACGCTGTGCCTAGCTTAGAACCCAGGATGTGGCCGCAGGACTAGGACGCACTGGGCGTGCTTGTTGCCACGGCTTCGGTCGGTGATAATGAAGTAATCTTAATGAACGGGTCATGATGCAGAGGCGGGAGTCTTCCATGTTGATGCCGTAGAGTTCCCCGATAGTAGCTATAATACCTACCCGGGTAAGCTCTGTCAAGTCAAGGGTCATAATCAGGAGAGACAGACAGAGTACTCCGTACCATAGCCATTCTCGACCCGGCTGGAGCGTTTTTCCAGGCCGAGCGCAGTCTTGGCGGGCAGACTGGCAGCAGCCGGCTATCCAGCTCCTCTCCACCGAATCAGTCCACTCCCCCTTTTTAGACATTCCTTGCTGGCCCAATCGAACGTGTGCGATTTGTTGAATTGTTCAGGTCCTTGAGTCGCCGACTCCACGTTCTGCTCACCCCAGTCCATCCTAGTTCCCACGTTCCAGCGCCCCCAGACCTCGTTCCCCGCTTCAACACCACCCCTCCTTCGTTATTATTTCCGACCCCCTTGCCTTCCTTCCTGCAGGCTGTCGTCGCCATCGTTTCACCAGTCCCTGACTGCCTATCAGCACTGGGCTATCACGGCAGGCACAGCGCAGCGGAACCGGATCCATCCGGGGTTCGCATCGCTGCCACGCGTGAAGAGGCGGGGGGTGAGTCTTAGCACCTGGGCTTTAATCTAAGGCAATAAACTTCGCGGGGAAGGGATCTCTTGACGCATCATCGATCGCCGGCTTTTTAACGGGCCCGGCTGGCATGTGAATCGTTTTTTCTTCTTTTGTCTGTCTGCCGCAGTGACACCGAATCTCCAAGTGACTCCTCGACGAACCGAGGGCCCCAAGCCTCCCTACTTACTTAAGTGATCGGTCGCTCTCTGCCTTTCCTTGTTCACCGACGAGCTTTTTCATCGTGATGGAACCCGCCCGCAAGGCGCCAAAGACAACCAAGTTGACGGGCGATCGCGCGGCCCGGAAGCGAGAGCAGGACCGGCAAGCTCAGAGAAGCGCGAGGGAAAAGACAAGACAAAGGATTGCGGCGCTCGAGGATCGGATCGAGACGTTGACTCGTTTTCACAAAAGCGGAAATATTCAAGAATTGATCGAAGAACTGGATGCGCAGAGGAAAGCGAACGAAGCGCTCCAATCTACGCTACGGTCGATTCAAAAGGCTATTAGCGGGGGTCTTGCTGATGCAAGTAAGTCAGTCGCTTACCTGGATAGGACCGTGCTGACGTTCTGCTTCACCTAGGCGTCGCTCTCAAAAGCCTTGATACCGTGAAACAGCCCCCCGACGGATCGATCTCGTCCGATAGCGACCACAGCAAGAATATTGGGTCCAATGGCCGTGGTCCTGAAGGCGCGCAACAATCAAGCTTCGTCGGCCCGGGCCACCATACTCACGTCCAGTCTGCAAGTCCGCCTTTTGAAGAACCAAGCATCATCGACAGATATTCCCCGAACGGCACATACGTGGGTCTGCCCGACGGGTTGTCGATAGCGGGAAAACCCCCAGATGATGTCCACGTCCCATTCAATAGCACCATGCACACCTTTCCCCTCGACATGCCAATGCCACTTCAAGCTTTTCACTCGAGCGAGTCTCAGTGCGGCTGCTGTAAACAGCTACTCTACATGAACGACATGCTCGGCCGATTTGCGCTCACTTGCACACGAAGCATGGCGGACCAGAGAATGCGCGACAGTGACATTGCAATCCGTGCTATAGTCCATGGCTGGGAGGCCGTCACCCATCTGTACCCGCTAGATCCCGTCTGGACCATGCTTCGAACGGCCGACGAGACAGTATGGCGTAGCTGCGGGTTGGTGGAACGGCTGGCAATCTTGCGAGTCGTCAGCTTAATGCTACGAGTATGTTGGGCATCTTCTTACTCCCTGTTAGTGCTAACGTTCCTTAGCATCTGTCTGACCCATCTGAAGCAAATCTGACCCATCTTCCGATGTTCATGCGACAGCGGCCCTCCCAGCATCGCATCATACACAAACCGCTGATAGACTTCGTCGTGTGGTGAGTCGGCAATGGAGGATTTGGTGACCATGACTGACGAACAAAGGCCCCCGCTACGTGAGCGCTTGATCATGTACCCTCATCAGCACTGCTCCGACAAATTCTGGTCCATGTTCTGGACCTGTTTTCGCTTCACCTGGCCTTACCGTCTGCAGGATGCCTTCATTCAACAGGGCCAGACAGGTCTTTATCGGTATTCGGACGCATTCACCAAGTCCTTCTACGACCTGCAAAACTGGTGCATGACAGACGACTTCGTACGCGAGTTCCCCGACCTCGAAGCGGACTTGAACGTGCTCCCGACCGGCGCGGACCCCCCGCCAGTCACTGTCAGCAGTGATACACTAGCTATGACTAATAGAGCGATCAGCCATGACGCTGTGGGCCGTCTCGATCCCGTTGCTGCGAACATGTTTACGGCATTTCCGGCAGATTGGTCGACGCGGAATCAGCTCTTCTAGGCTTTTGGTTTGCATTGGCGTTTTTGTACATTAGCGGTGCATAGGCGTTAGGATACCAGGTCTGCAATATTTTTGTGTACATTTATGGCTGAGGATTCATGTCAATACTTTAAGATATCATGTTACTGTCTTCTTGCTCTGCTTACTGGAATAAAATGTTCGCTCTGTTTTCACATACTATGGGGAACCTGGCTCTAACCCAAGAATATATATTTGTCAGTTTGGGGGAACAGGAAGGTCGATAGGAAGTCGCGACAATCCCCGGAAAGACATGATTTATCTCGCCATTCTCATCGACTCTTCAAAGCCCGCCTCCAAAACTCATGAATCCCATGCTGCTTTGCTTGAACTGGCTTAGACGGGACAGACTCACGTGATGCGGAAATACATCTGCGCCGTATATCCGAGACCCGGCGTTTGGCCCACTCCCACTGACTTCAAGACACATCCAACGCCTTTTCTTCGCACAACCCATCGTTGGCAAAGGCCGACCTGCTCCAGAGTTATATCCGACCTTTTTCCGCCGTGTGAACACATCCAATGGTTGACACAGAGCCTGAGACTACGCCTAAGTGAACACATCCAATGGCTGAGACCGTCTGAGACTTCGCCTAAGTGAACACATCCAATGGCTGACGCAGAGTCTGAGACTACGCCTAAGTGGCGTCTACCAAAGGCTTGCGAGGAGTGTCGCACTCGTAAGATCAAATGCTCAGGCGAGAACCCATGCAAGACTTGCCGCATGAGGCGGACGCCCTGCCTATACCGGGAGGTCGTGCGACAGCGGAAGAAGAAGCATGAGAGCATTCGAGGCAGCAATCGCACCGAGGAGAGACTGGAAGATGGACTCTCTGCCTCTCGCCCCGAGTCAGGCCAGCCGGGACTCCACCGCGAGGAGCCGCCTCTCAGCTTCAACAATAGCGTCTCGGCCACCCATATGACGTCCTCGTCCAACAAGGTCCAGCTTTATTACGGCTCTACGTCTCACTTTAGTCTCATGCACGAGATCTACCGGGATTTGACGTCCCACCCCGCCGGGCACCCGGAGCAGGGACCCCACGGCCGCGTGGAGGAAGCCGGGGCTGGCTTGGACATGCTTAGCTTTCGCACCATCTTCTTTGGCATCCCCGCAGATCCCCATAAGGATCCGTCTCGGGGATCAAGTGGGGTGGACCCTCATGTCATGTTCCTGTCATACGAGCTCGCCAGCTTGTTCTTGGACGCGTTTTTGTCCACCCTCTATGGCCTACTGCCCGTCTGGCCGACGGAAGTTTTCCGCCAGCGGTTGAAGCAGCTATACGGGCCTCGTGCTGCGTCGAATACCGAAACATATCATTCTGTTTTTATGATGGCGCTGGCGCTGGGGGCGCTGGTATCAGAGCATCATGCCTGGGGAGACATTCTGTACGAACGAGTCAAGGCGTCCTGCAATGTTCTCGATGATACTGTCAACCTTCAAACGGTGCAGCTGTTTATGTTCATGATAAGTTTCCTGTCTTGTTCGCTGCGACTCGCACTGACTTCCGCACGCCCACTTTCAGAACGAGGTGGGGAGGCCAAACTCGTGCTATCTTCATTTGGGCGCTGCTGCGCGAAAGGCAATCTCCGCTGGTTTGCACAAAGAGTCGCCTCACGGGAATAGTGACAGCGTCGAGTGTGCCGAGGAGCGGCGGAGGACATTTTGGTACCTTTACATTTATGAGAAGTTAGTCGCCTTGCCCTTGAACCAGTCCACGGTCTGACAATCTGCAGCTGGATATGCTTTCATCTCGGACGCCCCAGCTCGCTTTCACGGAGAGATGTCGGAATTCCTACACCTCAAGACCCGTTCTGCCTGGCCTTGCTGAATCTTTCTGAGGCCATGGTCCGATCCGCCGATGAGCTGTATGGCCGACACCACGAGTCCCTGTTGCAAATGTGGAGGATTGCAAAGTCAATCTGGGATGATGTGCGGCCGTTCGACTCCAAGATGAAACGTGCGTTAGGCTTTGGGCTTGACAAGCGGCCCCAGCCTGGCGGCGTCGGAGTGCAGCAGACCATGTGCATTACCTGTGAGTATGCGTTCATGATCTAAACCTAGACAGCGACTGACCGGTAAAGTGTACTATCACACCATTCTCCTGACATTCCGTCCATTCCTCATTTTCAGAGGTCGGTGGAATCAGGGTAGGACACAGGCCCCAGAAGAGGCCAAGACGAAACGCGAGATTCCGGACTGGCTCAACCAGGCTTGCGGGTATGCGCTCAGTGCAGCTTGTCGAACCATCCATTTTCTGTGCGAGTCCTATACCGCCAATGAGCTAGTTAGGGTACGACACTAAACTTCCACGAGACGGCAAAGGCTAACGGCGTTAGGGAATCCGATACCATTCCTACTTCCTCTCCAGTTCATGCTTCGCGCTCATATTCGACCTCATCCACGGCCAAGATCTGGCCGCGTCCCATCTCCCTTGGATCTACGCAACATTAAAAGCTTTGAAAAGCATGTACCCGGCAGATGCAGTCGACGCGTCAATCAGAGCGATCCAAACAATCCTCAAACAGCTAGACCCCTCGTACGAATGGGGTCCGCCGACGCAGACAGAACCTCGGAATCCGCCCTACGCATTCAATCAGAATCATGCACCAAGCACCATACCCCGGCCATACGGAGCGCCGCCGATGCAGCACCATCATTCGCCATCTACGCTCACGACTCCTCTTCCCCAACCCGACCCATTGCTATACGACTTCCAAGGTAACTCGCTCGACCAGGGTATGCATATGCCCTCTACGACTGGGAGTACGGGGACTGGCGAGGACCTGCTGGATTTTACATTGTCGGATATGGGCTGGGATTTTGACTTTTCGACCATGGACCTTGAGACGTTTTGTTCGCTGAATTCTGTGTTTGATGTGCCTATGGCTTGATTTTCCACGATTGACGTCTTTCATCAAGTCATCAAGCTGGCCGGCACCGACAACGCTTTCGAAGAACGCTTTCGCGAAAGTCAACATCGCGAGTCCATCGCCAGTCCTGATTTATGGCCGTGGCCCAGTTTCCGGAAGCATACGTTCCACCGCGGAGACCTTGTGCAGTATACCCGGAGACGGCAAATTACCGTTAGGTTCCTGTCACGTACTCAGGACCCTGCAAGACACTACCATCCACCTCGCCAGTGGGTGACGATCGGTGCATGCCGTGAGGGTGTATAACCTCATGGATGTGACTGGGACGAAGCAGCAACGTAAATAAAATGATTGCGAGCTTACCCCCGGCAAGCAGTGCCTTAGCCCTACCTAGATCCACACACACTTCCACCCCAGCCCGTCTAGTCGCTCTTGATATTAGCCAACGCGTTCTTGTCGTCGCGTCTGCTATTCTATCCAGGCGGGCCATCAGCGTTCCACACATACTCTTGATAATCCTGCTCCATCCAATACCGTGGCTCTCCCCGCACTACGAACACGGAATGCATACCTCAACACCGCCGAAAATAATACCACTTTTCATTCCAAGCCTCTTGACCTTTGTCCGAGACCTGTTAGAAACAATATTAGTGTTGGCAACTATAGTTACGTAGCCTCCAGTTCCCTCTGGTACCTTCCCTGGCGCAAACCTTACACGACGACAAAGGAACGCGAACGCATATAGAGTTAAGCAAGGATCCTGTATGGTACCATGTATAACCTTTTCCCTGTATTTGTAGGCTGCGTAGATATAGATATAAATAAATATACCCATCCGTTAACGCCCAACTGTGTGGTGCTGACAGGGAGGGAGCCTAGACAGGCTTACCTGGCGTACGGAGCGGCCAACATTGTACTAGGCAAAGGGTCTTTCAATATCCATCAACGGGGTTGAATCCGAACCCGAGTTCGAGTTCGAGTTCGAGTTCGAGTTCGAGCTCTGGTTGAAACAGGACGTCCCGGGACAGAGCTGTGGCACTGGCTTTATTTCATTTCACCCAGCCGGCACGCAAGGCCATGGTGTCCGCTAATACTCGACCTAGGTACCTAGGAGTGCCATATCCATATCCATACTATATGCATCCACTTTTAAAATCCCTCAGGATGCTTGCAGAGTCAGACAAGGCCTACGACGCCGGGACGGTCCGCTACCGCTACGGTACTCTACGATAGCCGTAAGCGTAGAAGAAACGAACGTCGACGTAGATATTCATCTATCTGGTGATAATAATACAATGTCTCGCGTTCCAACACCTGCATTGAGCAGTGCCCAGACCACGTGCGTTTACGCAGCAACGCACTGCGAGTAGTACGGGTTCATCTTCTTGCAGGTCGCGCCGGAGACACAGCCAGTCGCGCCCTTGAAGTTAAGCCCGCCGCACTGGGCGTACAGGGCGTTGGAGCCGGAGCCGGAGCCGGAGCCGGATCCGGATCCGCTGGAGGCGGGCGTCGAAGCGGAGGGCTGAGCGGCGGGCGCAGAGGGCTGCACGGCGGGGACGGTGGGCTGGACAGCGGCGGTGGTGGTGGTCAGGGCAGTGCGGGTGGCCGTGCTGAGGGTTGTAGGCGCCGACACGCTGGTAGGGGCAGCAGCAGGGGCCGAAGCAGAGGGCGCCGAGACGACGGACGACTTGGCGGTTTCCGCGGCGGCGGTGGTTGTGCTTGTGGCAGCAGCGGTGGTGGTGACAGCAGAGGACGCACCAGAGCCAGAGCCAGAGCCAGAGCCCGTAGCAGCGGCACCACCAGCACCCGACGTCGCGGAGCCAGTCGCCGTGATCTTAGACGTAGCCTGGGCGATGCTGGTAGCCCCGCTGTACAGCGTCGGGCCGGGGACGACGTAGGTCGAGAGGCTCTGGTAGATGTTGACGAGGATGCCGGCGTCGTCGAGGGTGTACAGCTCCGTGCCCTTGGTTCCAGCGGGCGAGTCAGTGCCGGAGCCGGTGACCTTGAGGTTGAAGCACTGGGGGTAGTTCTGGGCGCCGCCGGAGGTGCCGGCGGAGTGCAGGGCGATGATCTCGTGGCGCAGGACGTAGTTGCCCGGGGCGATGGAGGAGGGGATCTCGACGAGCCAGCTGTTGTTGTTGTCGATCAGCTCGTCGTCGCCCCAGGTGCCGGGGACGGTGGCGTCGTCGACGAGCCCGACGCCGTCGATCTTGAAGAACTCGAGGGTGGTCTTGTCGACGGTTGTGCAGTCGTCGCCGCAGCTGGCGAGGTAGTCGATGACCTATCCATGGATACTCATTAGCATATCACCATTTCATACAGAACACACCAGAAGGGGAGACGTACAGGGCCGTGGTGACTGTCTGGCCAAGCAGACCACTGCAAGTTAATCTTGTCACCGGCCGCAACCTCAACGTATCCCTGGGCGTTGGTGGCGTTCAGGTTGCAGATGATATCCTCGGTGGTGTAGCCATTCGAGACATCAACAGGGCCGTTGGAGTTCGGAATCTGCCATGCCGCAACAACCGGGGGATCGGTCATGTAGGGGTACGAGTTGATCTCCCAGCCGGAGTAGTAGACGCCGTTGACGACGATGTTCTGGACGTAGCCGTGGGCCTTGACGGCGGCGATGAAGGAGGCGATGGAGAGAAGGCGGGACATTTTGAATGTATATGTATTCAAAGAACGGATGATATGGAATGGAAGTAGTGAATGGAAGCGACCAGCGCAAGAGTGTAGGAAAGAAAGGCAGACTTCAGTCAATGAAGCTGGAATGGATTGGTATGCACACTGGAGAGGAAGTTTCCTACGGGAAAAGACAGCTTATAAGCCGCCTGTCCAGCAGATGACGACGCCCAAGCGCCTCCTGCCAGGGCCAGCCCGCGGTGTTTGAGGTTGAGCTGCCCCTGTTTGAGATATACTGCGTCTCCACCAATCAGCCGGCCCCAGGCGTCTCGGCAAAAGGCGTGTTTCTATCTGCGACTGCTGCCAGGAACTCGGCCGCTGAGTTTGCCTCATGTAAAACGAGTCAGAAGCTTGTACTTCAGTCCTGTCGTGGATTGATTGTGGGCGGCAAGTGAGGCCTCGCGTAGCCCTACAAAGGGCATCACCGCACTGAACGGAGTAGAGATCGACATGACACGGCTCGGTATTGGATACTTGGCAGCATGGTGATGAACCCATCACAATCAATTCATGTTCGTAAAAGATACGGAGGACGACCGTATGATGCTGCAATATCCCAATTTGGATGTCTGGGCATCGCAGTCAGTCTTCGCATCAACCGCAATACAACATATCAACACCACCTTCAGAACATATAACGTCTATTAAAATCATAAGTCTATAATGCTATATATCCTATAAAAAGCACCGAATGGGAATGGAGAAGCAAAGACAGGAACACCAAACTGAAACCATAATAAGGCGCAAGAGGAACATGTCCTGGGCGCCGGACTGAGACAACCGTCTATAAAACTTCCATAACATCCCCAAGCCAGGAAATTCACAGACTCACTCTATTCAAGAGCACATACTTGATATATTCTCGTCAGAAAGTCGAGCATTGCGCCCGTCGAGCAGCAGCGACCGAGGAGGTATTACCCATCACTCCGACCGCGCCTCCTTGGTCTTCTTCGAGCGCAACTTCATCATCACAAACACAGCCATATACGACGTAATGCAGAACAGCGCCGTAATCCCCGTCTAGAACCCTATCAGCAATGATCAAGCCCAAAGCAACGCGAAACTCACATCTCTCCACCCATAGTACCTCTCCCGCAAATTGAACGTCCTCGCATAATCCGCCCCAGATGCATACTGGCAGAACTCACACATCCCCGTCGCATCCGCATCACGCAGGTAGCCCGCATTACTCGCCAAAAAGTCCGCCATGTACTGGCCGCACGTCTGGCCGTCCGGTGCGCTGAAGGTGGTGAACTCGGAATCGAGGCATTTGACAGGTACATCCCAGAGGACTTCGGTCAACAGGCCACCAACGAGATACGTGAACGGGTCGAGGTAGTACATCCAGTAGCGCCAGAAGGGCTGCATCTGGTCGTAGGGGACGACGACGCCGCAGAAGGCGATCATGCCGGCGCCGATGACGATCGGGTTCATGATTGCGGCGAAGTACTCGTTTGGCGCGTAGGCGGCGATTGCTTGGCCGATCGAGGTGTAGAGGAATTCGTAGACTGGGCTGTTAGCTTGCTACTTCGGTTTGGGCGAGTGCTGGGGGCTTACAGATCATTTGGAGATAGAATTGGCCGGAGATCCGCGCTTCCACGGGGAAGCCGGCTGTGAAGTACCAGCAGGCGAAGTAGAGGGTGGCGCAGATGATTAGGTAGGGGATCTCAGAGGCTGTTTGGGCGGCGATGAAGGCGAGCCAGTGGTACGTCTTGGACTTCTTCTCTCTTGTCTCGAAGATATCGCGGTTCTGCAGGAAGAAGGGCTGCATTTGGTTGATGCAGCCGGGGGCGACGAAGATGAAGTTAACTGGACATGTATTAGTTTGGGTCAGCTTAATGGGATAGGAGTGTGAGCGTACAGATAGCGAACAACCGAAGCTGCAAGTCAAACGTGCCATTGCCCATTTTCCAGAACGTAAACCCGGAGAACAAACCAGCAAAGATATGAAGAATGATTTTGTTCCACATATAGTCGGGTTCTCTCCACAGCTTGATCATAAGCCGGTGCAGCACCATGCGGAACTGGTACCATTTCGACGTTGCAAAGCTGGCCGTGTCTTCTTCCCCGGGATGTGCCTGGTGGAACCGGTTCAATTCCTCCAGTTCTGCGATAGCACGTTCCCGCTCAGGGCTCTTGTTCCAGACGTCCACCCAGTCAATCCTCTTGTCACCGACACCCTGGATCACCTCGACGATGTGCTCCGCGGGGTTTGTCTCGGGCGGGCAGGGGGCGCCGTTCTGCGCAAAGTAGCCGAGCACCTTGTCAGAATCCTTACCGGCTGTTGCAGTTAGCGAGGCTCAACATGGCATACACAGGATGTCAGAACTTACTCTCGCCAAAGTACGCCATCTTTCCACCCTTGGCCAACAGGAGAAGAGAGTCGAAAGCGTCAAACAAAACAGCAGAAGGTTGGTGGATAGTGCAAAGCACGGCTTGACCTCCGTCGACGAGTTTTCGTAGGAACCGAATAACTAGACAGTCAGCATACCACCTTTCCTGAACTCAAGACACTTACTGTTGTAAGCCGATTGACCATCAAGACCAGAAGTAGGCTCATCCAAGAACAGCAGCGTCGGCTTAGCAACGAGCTCAACACCCAAAGTAACGCGTTTTCGTTGCTCAATACTCAGACCAGCGCCGGGGACTAGGTATCAATGTCAGTATAATCCAAATAGGCGGCGGGAAGATGCCTACCTCCAATAAGTGCATCCCGGATATCGTACAGCTCAAGCAGATCAATGATATGGTCAACATAAGCCAGCTTCTCCTCCTCCGAGACATGTGAAGGCTGACGAAGGAACGCAGAGAAGACCAGAGCTTCGCGGACAGTTGCCGTCCCCTCATGGACATCCATTTGCTCGCAGTACCCAGTCAGTCTCTGGAAACTGATACCTTGAGGTCGGCCGTCGATCAGGATAGACCCGCGGACTTCACCGCTGTCTTTCCGCTGAGCAAGCACATCCAAGAGCCTGGAGATGGTTCAATGTTAGCATCAATCTTTCCTGAAAGAGTTTCCACACATACGTCGTCTTTCCAGCCCCCGAGCACCCCATAAGCGCGACCAAATTCCCCGGCTTGACGAACCCGAATACCTGATCAAGCAGCTGCTTTTTCTCCCCATGGAACGGAACATGGTAGTCAAGCTTGTTCCAGGTGAAGGTAGATTGCTTCCCCGACTGCGCGAGCGCCATCTCCTTGCTCGCCGCGTCTGAACGCTCCAGCTCCTTCTTCACACCTGGGTTGCTACCCCGTTTGTAAAGCAAGACCGATGAACCGCCCGAGCTATTCAGCTTCTCGAACCCGACCGCGGTCAAGAAGATGAAAAACGCCCAGAAGCCTACGAGGACGCCGAAGCTCCTCCAGATATGCCCGGAGGAGTAGCTGTACTGTTCGCGGATGTAGGCTGCGCCGGAGATCATGTCGCCGTCGCTTCCTGGGACGGAGCAGCCGCGGTTGGACGACGCAGCGTCGGAGTACCCGGGTCCGTAGGGGATGTAGTTTGGTGCGATGCATTGGAGTTCGAGGCCGCTGAACTCGTTGGCCATGATGGCCTCGAAGGCGTACGAGCACGGGTTTAGGTAGAAGATCCAGCGGAACCAGGGGTGCATTTTGGAGAAGGGGATTAGGTAGCCTGGGCATGTTAGTGGGGGTTGGATTGGCAGGGTTAAGTGGCTTACCTCCGTACACAAAGCCGATGGTAGAAATGAGTCCTGTTAGCTGCGACGCCAATCCAAATCTCTTGCACAGCGCTCCGACCGCACGGAACATCTGCATACAGCACAGCGTGTTCGTGATGATGATGAGCCAGAAGGTGAAGAACTTTCCGGCGTCCATCTGCAGCGAGCTCATGAAGTAGAGGATCAGCGAGAAGCAGGAGACCTGGACAATCGTGATAGGGATATCCGTGATCGCGTTCGCGATGCAGAACGCGGTTGGTCGGTAGAAGCCAAAGCGCTTGTGGCGCGAGAAGATCGGACGTCCCATGAAGGAACTTGTTGTTTCGGACATGGACTCGAGGAGGTAGTAGAGACACGGGAAGAAGAGGACACCAGGGCGAAGGAAGATGGAAGAGCTGTCCATCTTCAGGTCGTAGAACAGACTTCCGCAGACCAGGGCTTGGAGGATGGATGACACGAGCTTGATTATTAGGGAGAGCTTGTCTCCGGCCATAATTTGGAATTGTCTGGATGCAAGTCAGCGATGTCTCACCGCAGAAGTAGAAGACTTACCGGATCATGCACGCAACGATCTGATCCCACAAACCGGTGGTATACACACTCTGAGGCCGGGGAATATGGCCTTTCCTCTTCTCGCGAGCAACAGCAGTAGCAAGATCCTCCTCTTCGGAAACCAGCTTTTCAGGAGGAACGATCGCGTCAAGCGCGTCTCGGTAGATCTTACTCTCCCTATAGCGAGCTTCGAATTCCTGGGGCGTATTAGGCACCGTTCCCTCCATACCAGGCGCAACAATGCGCTCGGTAAGAACCGTGACGGAAGTCAAGAAATCGGCAACATTCGCGCCCTTGGGAAACACAAAGCCCAGATCCTCGAAGTAGCTGCGAGCCTGACTCCGAGGACCATAGTAGACAACCAGTCCATCAGCAAGAACAAGAACTTTATCGAACTTGTCGTAGATGTCGTTTCCAGCCTGGTAGGTCGTGCAAACCATCGTCTTCCCATTCTCGTCCGCCTCCCGCCGAATCATCCTCGCGAACTCGGCGGCCGTTTTCGAGTCAAGACCGCGCGTAGGGTTATCCCAGAACTGCACGGGGCTCTGTCCGGCCATCACCTCCGCCAACGAGACGCGCTTCCTCTCGCCACCTGAGACACCGCGGACGAACTCATTGCCTACTAGGGTTTTCTTCGTGTGCGGGATACCCAGCGAGTCAAGGATATTGTCTCGCTCGCGCTGCACGAAGCCCTTCTCGTTTAGACCCTCGTCTCTCTCGCGGGGTATCTTGTTCCGCAGCGCAAACTTCATCGTCCGGTTGACGGTCAGTGTGGGGAAATGCACGTCGTCTTCGGTGTTGAACATAATCTGCTGGCGGTATCTCTTGGCTGCTTTGTGGTCCATGCTTCCGTACCATGTTTCGCCGGTGACTTCGTCGAATGAGGCGCGGTCGTTGGAGAGAACGCGGAGGAATGATGTACAGCCTGAGCCTGGGCGGCCGAGGACGAGTAACTAAATCCGTGTAACGTTAGAGCTGTAATTGTAACTTGGGACAGGTATGGCTCACCATCTCCCCTGGTCGGACTTGGCCAGTCAAGCCATTGAGAATTGTCTAGTTGAATCAG
The DNA here is from genome assembly GCF_003369625.1 of Aspergillus mulundensis. NCBI lineage: Eukaryota > Fungi > Ascomycota > Eurotiomycetes > Eurotiales > Aspergillaceae > Aspergillus > Aspergillus mulundensis. The sequence goes on along the minus strand of NW_020797890.1, from coordinate 2,926,043 downwards.
TCAGTATAGAGTATGTATATAAGCGGACTGACATACCCTCTTCGGCTTCTCTCCTCTCCCAAAGTAATCCACAAGCTGTCGCGGATCAACAACCGACAGCAACGTCTGACCAAGCGCGGCATCGGCGGCAGTGACGTTGACTGTGAGGTCGCGAAAGGTGAGCGTCAGCCTCTTTGAGATTCCGGAGCCGCCTTGCTCCAGGTCGATTGTCCCGGAGGATGATGAGGATGCCGCCATGGCGAGGTATACCAAGCAACCCTAACTATATGTACTTCACAACAACCAATCGATAAGCAAGGTAACTTGAAATATCTCTACGGCCTCAGACATGGCGACCCGGGCGCTATATATTGATAACGAAAATTCCGTTTTTCCTATCATTGCGTATCTGACCCGGTGTAGAATGAACGGATATAGTTTTACGGCCGTATATCCGTTGAGTCTCGGGATAGGGTGCTTGAGAGCCAATCATATATTCAGCATCTCACGGTTGGCCCACTTTAGCCATGAAACGGACGTTGCTTAATCCGTGAGCTGGTGGATTCGTTAGTCAGGGGCGAGTCCAGACACCCGGGGCCGGCGGATGAACTACGTCGAGTGACAGCGAACGACTTGTACGTGGCTACCATAAGTTGATGTTTCGGCTTGTTGCCTAAGGTCCGATGGTCACATTCCGAGCCTCTTCCGAGCTTAATAAAAGGCCAGGGCCTGAGCTAAGCCTGCCCTCCCCCCAACTCATTGGCAAGTGCAGCCCTAATCAGATAGGGTATATCTGGCCCACAGGCATGTCATGGGTCGGTGACCCAAGAGCAGGCCCGCTGCCGATGCCGATAAGGCTACCTGTCGTCTTCGAGATTCTTCTGCATTTATTTCCAAGGGAGTGTTGATTGAGAATCATGTGACCATGGTAAGTGCCTCGAAATGTCCAGGGAGAAGAGTATGACGCATGTGCGATGGGAGCAGTATCACAGAACACCGAGTATCCGCTTCAAGTCACGAAGCGACAGCGGCTTCACCAAGTAATCGTCCATTCCGGCGTCAAACGCCTGCTGTTGCATATCGCTAGATGCCACGCCGGTGACAGCCATAATGGTGCATCGTTCCCACAGATTCTCATCTTCGTACGCGCGGATTGTCCTTGACGCCGTGATTCCGTCCATGATCGGCATCGATATGTCTAGACATGTTAGTGGCGAGCAACAGATGGAAGAGAGGGATACTAACCCATGAAGACGTAGTCGAATCTCAAGCGGGATTGTTTATACTTTTCGACTGCCACGAGTCCGTTTGGTGCGGTGTCGTAGGAGTATCCTATCTTGGACATGAAGGTAGACAGAACCTATAATGCTTTAGGACGTAAAGGAAACTATCACCTCTGTTCGTACCTTGAGGTTAACATCATTGTCGTCCACGATCAATACACGAAGGTCGCTTTGTAGCGAGCTCTGTTGCCGCGGAAACTCGGATACACTGTTCCTGACAGCAGGGGGAGAATTGAAGGACGTTTGATTCTCATCCATCTCTGCTGCAGCGCGGGACCGCAAAGTGAGGCTAGGGTAGGTACCCGTGCGAACGCTTGCGACCTTTTGCATTGCTTCGGTGATATTGCGTGGTCCGAATCTAGGAGCATTAGCATCAAGCACGTTTCCATATCGCAGCAAGTACATACGGTTGGGAGACGTAAGCAACATTAACTGCACTCTGAAATTTGATGTATCCGGAATCAGGCGTACCATAGCTCCTGAGCACAATGATGGACTGAAATCTAGTCTTGATAGGGCCAGTAGTCGCGAGCTTCTCCAGCATTGACTGCTCGACCACCGCGATGTCACCCGACGGGCCGCCGTCTAAGTCGTCGGCAAACGATAGTTTCCAGCGCAGCTGATGTGAGAGTGCGCTCAATGTATCTCGAATTGCAAGTTTTCGTTTGGTTTCTTGGTCAAGAAGGCGATAGTTGTCGTGGCTGGTGTGAACCAGTGAGTTGAAGCCCACGAGACAGACTTTTTTAGCAGAAAAGGACGCATCGTGATTTGCGGGAGAGTTGTCAGTCGTCATTTCTTCATCTACAACGTTGACCGGAATTCGAATGTTGACTTCTGTGCCCACGCCGAGCTCACTGCTGACATCAATCTGGCCGCCCAGGTAAGTTACCAGCTTATGCGTGATGCTCAGTCCGAGCCCCACTCCCGCTGTTAATACTTGGACTTGTGAGAACGGTGTAAATATCGAGTTTTGCAGGTAAGATCTCGGGATACCACAGCCGGTATCGGTAACCTTGATGTGGGCGTATTTTGGCTTAGTGTTCCTCGACGTGTCGACCAGTGACACTTCGACTACACCCGAACTGGTGAACTTCAATGCGTTGCCAACAATGTTCATGATGATCCGTCTCCATGGGCCAGGGAGGGAGTGGATCTTCCAAGACTGATCTCCCTCAATTCGAACAACCAAAGACAGATTCTCCATCGTGGTTGGCTCATTTTCGTCAGGCGCCGAGTACGGTTGGCCTCCTTGACTAGCGGCCGGATACGGTAGGTCGATTTCCGTTGAATCGATCTGAGAACAGTGTCCTGCATGGAGGGAGTGGACAACATCTTGCAACATGGTAGCAAGATCAAAAGTCGAGTTCAAGCCATCAATTTGTGCTGCACTGTGCGGCGATATGTTATGCGAGTTCGCAAGGTTGTTGATCTTGGCGAAATCAAGGCTTTGATCGTTAGATAAAAGCTGAGCGTGAGGAGGTCGCCTACTAAAACTTACAGATGGTTCATCGTATCCAGTAGAGTATTTCCGCAGGTCTTGATCGTCTTGACCATTTCGTGCTGTGCATGATCGAGAGTACTTGAGTCAAGCAAGTCGGAATTCGCCAGCATGCCGTGTAAAGGTGTTCGCAGTTCATGACTAATGGAGGAGACCAAATCATATTTTGATCTCTCTGTCAACGCGCGGTTAACCTGCAACAGGTCTGAAACAATCGAGTCAACAAAGGTTCGAACGTAGTCGAAGTCACCCTCTAAGAAGAGGTTCCGGTACGTCCATATGACGAGACCGGATGCCCAGCGGGACTTGTCCACATCCCACAAAGGTACAAATATCGTTGATTTTGCTTCCGAGAGACCCTGGCTTAACCTGTCTGCAAGAGTTTGATCAATTCCAGTACAACCGGAAGATGTTGGGTTCAATAGTGCGCCATCCGGGCAAAACGTGAATAAGTCGCGCACTAGGTCTTGGTCGATGGAAGATAGAAACTCATCATAGTCCTCTGCATGTCGTTCCTCGGAGAAGGCCGACACCAGCAGTCCACATGGTGATTCGAGGCAATCTCCTTGGACTGATGTACTCGAAGACCGGTGGCGGGAGGCTGCAGATTCCACGCTGCTCAGCTTGCCGGTACTGGTGCAAGATGACCTATTCCTTAATCAGATGATTTTTGAACGAAAAGTGTCTCGGCTTGCCACTAACCTCCGCGAGCTGCTCATTGACTGGCTCCGGGGGGGTTCCAGGAACAGTACGCCATCACTATCCGTGCCCTCGAGGAGCAGCGAGCAGGCCCGAGAATAAACTGAACGCGCCTCGTCTGATATTGATGGTACATCTGGTACACGAACGAAGTGATTTGTGCTCTCAATGCGTTCCGTACGGTCTTGGAAGTCTGCTCCCGCCGAGACAAGCCCTTCTCTTCGAGAGCTGGGGTGACCCGTCGTTTCACTGCGCGCTGAACTCTTTCGACTGGGAGGGGTCGTGGGTTGGTGCGTATCCGAGATTGATAGTTGGCCAAGATCGAGTCCGTCAGACGGGCCGGAAGTTACAGCATTGACCGCCATATCAAGGCCCCAATCTGTGGTCCGACGATGCTTCCGGCCCTTGGTGAATTTCAGAAGAGCATCAAGCTGTCGTTTGGCGCGGATACCATCTTGCGCCGTGCAACCATCGTCAGTGACCTCTATGGATTCGAATTCGGGGGGTGCTAGACCCTTCCTATAAGATGTGTGAGCAAACGCTTGGGCGACGGTCTCTCCAGGACTTACAATCGCCGGTTTGGTGGCATTTCCGGCGGATATAAACGGAGAAAATCAACCCAAGCTCTGTCAAGACAAAGAGCACCATGAAGTAAGGTTATAGAATCGTAGATATGACCTGTCGAGGCAGAAATCAACCCCGGCGACCTGCGTTGACTGCAGTCTAAATACTCGCGGAAATCTCAAACGATGGTTCGATCCATGGTTGCTGCTGACGGCTCAGCGACTGAGCGAGGAGGCCCAGGCCGTGTCCCATAGTTGGAGAGCTCTATTCCTGGGGATCGCCATTCGGTGCAAGCCCGGTCGCCACCTCAAGCTTCGGGATCGCCCGTCGGCAAAGAGCTCTGGCAAGCTCGAGGTCGGCCCCGAGCAATCGCCTAACAGCTTGTGGCGGTGGTATTGACATCATGTCAGTTCAAAGAAGGAACTGTACACGATACTCCAAGAGATGCGATGAAAGGTCGCGACGCAAGATGTGGGGGATGCAGAAAGGAGGATGGCACCAGGGGATATGCGACCTTGCCGGCCGGTCTCGGGGCTTTGATTGGCCGGGAAACTTTCCAGCAACAGTCTACCCCAATATGGGGACAAACGCATAATTGATCAGAGAGATATCATTGGCCTTTGGCTCCTCTCGGTTGGTCTGGCAAGTCAATATGAGGCGATGATGCTAAGGCGGATATATATATTCTCATGAACAGCTTTCATAGGAGGGGCGGCACTGACATATAGTAGTTTTTTGGCCGGCGGAGTTAGATATTCTTGCTGTTACAACTAAGGCGACTGTTTCTATATTGAATTCCTATTCATCGCCGTGCTGGTATACTGTAGAATAACTCAAGTGCCACAGCCATGATAAAGTTGTGAGCTGCCTTGGCGCTTTCCTAGATAAAGAGGCCGGAACAACGTCTTCCCGGGCGACGCGAGTCACCGGATTGCGCGTCTGCGATCATCACTCCACCTCCACCACCGGCCGATCTCCAGCCACCGCGTCCCTCCTGCACTATGGCCATGGCTCATGTCAAGTTCACAAAGCCCCCCGATCTGTCTGGCCGCACTCCGATCTATCGCCTCAGCAAGACCGTCGCTCCTCCTCCCCAACCAACGCCGCCCCAGCCGAGTCCGCAGCTTGTCCACCACACCAACAACGCCAACTACCTTGCGCCCTACCACCCTTATCCTCCTGGTTTTCAGCCATATATCCCTCCGCAAACCCCGTCGCAACCTTCCTCACAACCGCCTCCCCAGCCACCCTCACAACCACACTCAACGCCACAAGACAACAAGGAAAATGGAGTCGCAAAGGCACAGACGCCGCAGAGCCACAACTCTCCAGCGCAAGGGTCGCCCATGACGAAGCGTCGCGGGAGGAAACTACAAGAGAGCGAGACCCTCATCCTGGTGAACTGCTGCTTGGAATACCAAAGCTTGTACCACGATAACCCGCAGCGGTTCTGGTACTGCGTCGCGACGAGTCTGAAACGACAGATCAAGCGCAACTTCTCGTGGCAGTCGTGTCGCCAGATCGTCGAGGAGCTGGTCGCTGAGCGGCGCGAACGTCGCCGGGATGTCGCGGCGGGAAAGAAAAAGGAACAACCGATGACTGAACTTGTGCTTGCAACGGACAAATGGATCTCGTTTACCGACGCTCCGCCCGGGGGGACTATCGCGTCGCCTGCTCAACCGCTGAAACGACCCGGCCCGGAACCTACGAACGATTCGAATGCGAAGCGACCGAAGCCGCAAGAAGCCGCGCATACCTCGCAACCCGTTTCACAGCCAGCAACTCAACAACAGCCTCAGCCCATTTCTTTTCCTACTTACCCACCGCAACCGAGCGCTATACCGACGATACCGAGCGGGCCTACGATGGCGGAGTTTCAGACGCTGAAAGTGGACATTCGGAGTTTGAGGATGGACGTGCAAGCAGCGCGAAGAGAACTCATTGAGGTCAGGAGAGAGATGAATTCGAAGCTGGACACGATTCTTCAGACGTTACAGGAAGTCAAAGCGCAGAACGAGGCAAAGGAGTCTGACACGGAGAGTTGACTCGAGCGTTGAGTCCACGGCATTACCTGTCCTCCTACCGACTCCCATTTATACAGCAAGTGGGCGGCGCCCAGAGCATCTCTACCCGCGTTGCTTGGTCACAACCAACCCCTACGGGGGCGTCGCCTGGTCGAAAAACGGACTCCGCATGGAGCCGATATCGTACACCGGCAGTTGACCAGAGTAGATGGATATTGATACTTATCATCTATACTCCTGGCATCTACAATGCATTACCAGAGGCATCCGCCGGTGCCGAATGACATGACCCGTCTACTTTCTATCCTCCCAGCTCTGTAATGATTCGGACGTTTGACCTACTTGGTTATCCCCCACGCTAAGCAACCACTGGCATACCTCGCGTAAAGGATTCCCTGGTCTGCAGAAGCCTGTAATGTGCCTGATGATCCCACGTGGCGAGATCTATGGCCCGTAAAGCCCCGAGCACCTCCAACGATCGTCATGCAACCCCGGCTCATTTACGCCTCGCTTACCTGCAGACTCGGCGATACTTCCAGATATCTAGATAAATTCTCAATCGTCGCCGACAGCACAAACCGCTCCAACACCAGCCCTCAAATCAGCACCGCCAAATTCACCATGCGCTCTCCTTTAACCCTTCTGGCCCTCGCAGCCCTCCCGCTGACATCCGCCATCAACATCATCTCCTCCAACGACGACGGCTGGGCCGAAATCAACATCAGACAGCTATTCAACGCCCTCACCACCGCCGGCCACTCAGTCGTCCTCTCCGCACCCGCAGAGAACAAGAGCGGCTCCGGTACGCCCTCACCTCAACCCGAAGTTCGAACCCACCGCTAACCCAACACCCAGGCTCAAGCGACGAAGCGCCCACCTCCCGAACCACCGCATGCCAATTCTCCAGTTGCACAGCAGGCGGCCCAACCGGGTCCAACGCCTCCGACCCGCGCCTCAACTGGGTAAACTCGTACCCCGTCACCTCGATCGCATACGGCATCGACACGCTGTCTCCAAATCTACTCAATGCACCCCCCGACCTGGCCATCACGGGCCCAAACGTCGGCAGTAACCTCGGTCTGGCCGTGTACGTCTCCGGCACCGTCGGCGCAGCGCACTACGCGTCAAGCACGGGGATCCCCGCGATCGCGTTTTCAGGCGCCGACGGGTCGCCGACGGCGTGGGACGCGGATGTCCCGGCGTATAGCGCCATTTACGCGGACCTTGCGGCGAAAGTTGCTGAGAGGGTGGTGAGCGGTGGGACACCGTACCTTCCCGAGAACGTGTGGCTGAATGTCAACTTCCCGACTATTGAGGGGTGCACGAGCCCCGACGACTTCCGTTTCGTGCTCAGCCGGATCTTCACGGCGGTTCCGCTTCTCTCGGGCGAGGACGTCGAGACGTGCGGGGGGACTCGGCTGCCTACGGAGAGCAGTGTTGTTGGTGCGGACGGCTGCTACGTTAGTATTTCGGTTGGGGCGCCTGATAAGACGGATGCCGATGCAGCGGCGCAGGGGGTTGTGTTGGAAACGCTGGGTGATTTGTTGAGTTGTCTGCCGTAGGCGAGGCCCCTGCCGTAGCCCTGGCCCTGGCCCTTGTGCATGCTTATCAACTTAGGTAGTATATACATGGCAGCTTAGCCTGCAGAATAGATTAATGGCACGCACGGGGCCGCGGGGCAAGCACTGACTGGGGTGTTTCTCCTGCGGAGGCAGGTCAGAAGCTTGGTTTGGCTCCGTGGCGTATAGGGTTAATATAGGGGATTCTTCCGTTGGTGGTGCAGTGCTCAGGCACGTTTCCACCGGTTCTTCTTGGCGGCAGCGTTCAATGGCCCTGTCCGCGCGTTCCTTGACTAGTTTCTGTTTATGACAGGCCTATTTGTGGCTGAGTGCCGTGATCGACATGTCGGTCCCACTGCCCCATGCAGAACTAAGATAGGTGAAGAACGGGTGCAGAACTTGACAGGAGTGACAGACACCTCCTGTCATGATTTGGAATCGATATAAATAGCTCGGCACACTCCCATAAGTTCGACAATCATCCCAGCAACAATCAGCCCCCCAGTCCCCGTCCTCAGGCCAAAGCGACGTCCACGGTCAAGATGGTCTCAGCCGCCCTCCTCGCCTCCCTCGCTGCATCAGCAGCAGCTCTTCCATTGTCCCCTAATGCGCTCGTCTCCCGCGCCGTCATCGACCACGACGCCGTCGTCGGCTTCTCCGAGACCGTCCCCGACTCCACCATCGGCGACATGTACCTCGCCTACAAGCCGTACCTGTACGTCGTGAACGGCTGTGTCCCGTTTCCCGCGGTAGACGCCGAAGGTATCCACTATCTTTATATCACCCACCCCTTCGAACGAAGACATGAAGCTGACGCTGTCAGGCAACACAAGCGGCGGCCTCGAACCCACCGGCGGCTCCTCGTCGGACTGCTCCTCAAGCACAGGGCAGATCTACGCCCGCTCAACAATGGCCTCCGGCACAGACGGCACATACGGCGCAGCCATCATGTACAGCTGGTACTTCCCCAAGGACTCGCCGAGCACGGGGCTGGGCCACCGGCACGACTGGGAGGGCGTGATCGTGTGGCTTTCCGACGCGGCTTCGACTTCCGCGGACAACATCCTCGCCGTGTGCCCCAGCGCGCACGGCGACTGGGACTGCAGTACGGACGGGTACACGCTGAGCGGCACGCACCCGCTCATCCGGTATTATAGCGATTGGCCGGTGAATCATCAGATGGGGCTGACGAGCACGGTGGGCGGGACGCAGCCGCTGATTGCGTGGGAGAGTTTGCCGAGTGCGGCTAGGACAGCGCTGGAGGATACGGACTTTGGGAGTGCGAATGTGCCGTTTAAGGATGCGGACTTTGATAGTAATCTTTCGGCTGCTACGTACTAGGGATACTGGGAGGGGAGTGGGGACGGTGATGGGTGCCGGGGGAGGGAGGAGATAGGTATGTGGACGTATGATGGACAAGAGTTGACCAGCGTTGAATATTCTCATACGGTATACGCAGGCTACCTGATAGATAGTTTTATTCTAAAACTAAAATGCCTGAGTCTCAGCACACAAGGATGAACTAGACACCGTAGATACTACGCGCAAATCATCCGCTGGACGGTTTACGGTATTGCAGGATGGTCGGTGGTGGGCTTTTGATACGAGGTCTTGCCCGTCGTCCGTTCACTACGTACCATGATCCCTCAAGGACGGGTTTTCTCAGATATAGCGGGGTGCAGGATGTGCTGTCTAAGAATGCAAATTTCGTTAATAACCTTTCTGCTGCTACTTACTATGGTATGCGCGACGGGATTAGGGTAGAGGGGGCGCTGAGCCCTCCAGTAGATCGGGGAAGGACAATCTGACACCGTGCAGGTTCTATATAGAATCTGGGTCACGGCTGTTGTGCCAGTTTACTCAAGGATGTCTCCCTGCTTTCCAATGTCTTATCATCAAGTCTGTCAGTGCACATTTATACATCGAGCAATCACTGCGTCCACACGCCCCCATGCTGTCAGTTGAGAGGCACAATTTGGCCACCCGACATGCAGGTTTCAATTATTATGCGAACTCTTAGAAACCTACTAACCTAGCGGGAGCAGTCCTTTGAGTTATACTTAGGTACCGTCGTCTCCTGACGCCTCGAAGGACGCCGTTGTCTCAGATTTTGCGGGGTGAACGTGGCTGACCTCGTATTCCTGCAGGGAAGGACACGAGCATTCAAACACTGCAGAGTCCTAGTCTATCCGCAAATCATGTGAAGCTACTAATAACCTTTATGTTGTACTGGGTCTGTTTGAGATCCATGCCGATACTTTGGATGAGCATGGCAAAGCAATGGAAGCCACACGCATCTTCCTGCATCACCATCGCAGCATGAACTGCACAAATCCGAATATCAGTTCCAGGCGCAACGTCATTGCTCGTAATCGACTCTTTGCAGATGCACGAGGTAAATCGTTCATTGGCGCAGGGGCCTGGGCTTGTCCGCATGGACTGAGTTCGTCCAATCCGAGCCCTAACTCTGAGACAACTGCGTAGGCCACGTTGTCTCCATAAGACACTGCAGCCCTTTTGCAGACATGACTGGATCGTTATCCAGGGTCTTAACCATGTCTGAGCGCCATAGGGCAATTCTATCCTACAAACCCGTCGCATTCCAGCGATCAGCTGCAGTGTGACATTGGCACAAGGTGGACAAGGCAGAGACCCGAGGTGAACCGGAGTAAGCACCAGGCATCCCGTCCTGCTTGCTATAAATCCTGCTTCGCTTTCGCCATATGGAAGTCGTCTGCCGTTATTCTTCTGCTCTTCATACCTAACTCCTGATCCCCCCAGCCCGTCATGTATTTCTCAAACTTGCTCCGCGTGTTCACTCTGCACCTCGCTCTGGCCTGTACGTATCCCCTCCAACATTTCCATTTTCTTGATATACCCTCACTAAAGCCTCCCTCTTTCTCTAGATTCAAGTGCATCCAACTGCCCCGCCCCAGACGGCGGCGGAGGCTGCGGCGCCTACGACGCCTGCATCGGAACCGAGACCTGCGTGACCAAAACCTTCACAACCCCCGTGTCCACAGTCGTGACCACCTGCGTACCAACCCCAACCTGCATCGGCGTCTACGGTGAGTGCCGCGGACCCAGTTCCCATCTAACGTCTGCCTAACAAAGCACAGGACAATGTGAGTCCGGCACCAGCATCTGCTGTTCCGGATACTGCGCGGCCACTCGCTGCCGCAGCACCGATAGTGACTGGCCGAATTGCTCTGAGGATTTGGGACCCTGCATTGCGGATGAGAACTGCTGCTATGGGAATACGTGTGATCAGGGGCTTTGTGTGCGTGGGTAGATTCCTGTAGGTACCGTATTAGGTGTACGTGATATTGTAGGACGCCAACTGGCGGGGCTGTGCTAGTAATAGCTTAGTATGATGTTGTCTGTATTTCCGCGCGATGATGAATCGGCCGGTATGACTATGTCTCCAGCGGTCTTTTGAACATTGGGTGCATTAGTCCATTATAGTGGAATTTAGACATCTCCGCGATTGCTTCCAAGTGACATATCATAATTCGAGCCCATTGCGCTCCAAGACTCAAAAGATCCAAGACTCAAAAGATCAGTATTGCCAAGAGCGCAATGTAAGACTAAAAAACGCAGATGAGTGAGGCCGTTACTGGCTTCCATGGTGCCTGCACTTACGATCCTGCTTTAATACATGGCTCGACGGCAAGGTTGTTCGGAAGAGTTAGGGTACGGGCATCAAAGAACGCCTACTGCAACTGTAGGTCTAGACTGCCTGTACTCAACACACCCACAGTGGTCTATATAAGTCTAGAGCCTCGCGGAGCTGAGCTGCTCACTTACTAATCCACGTTTCGAGTAGATAGGACATAGTAATAACTTCAAACAGCAGCAAGCCCCAGACCCCTGGTCATGGGATAATTTATCAACATTAATGTGAGCACTAGGCGCAGTACATTACTTCAAGGTCCGTAAAGCAGGAAACACGACTGATGTAAATCTGCGCAGATCAAGGAAGTCTTGACCTGTAGCAGTCTACCCTGACACCCTCCGGCCAAGCCGCAGCCTTTGGTTTCGCCGTCATGAAGTATCCGGGGCTGTTTCAAGTGTGCTGTCAAAATCCACGACTGGGGCAAAAGTGGATCTGTTTTGGGTTATGGAGCTGTCAGCTGAAACATTGTCTACACTGCCACTATGATTGGATCAAACAGGGGAGTAAAGGGGCTGGAATAGATCCCGATTCTCAGGAATCATGATGGAAGTCCCCTCCAGCTATGTGGACAAGAGATCACTATATAAGAAACACCCTGGCCCTCCTAGACTGCATTTTAACATCTTGCAGATCTCGGCAGATCCAACCTTACTTTCTCGATCAACGGTACAGACAAGCGGTACTGGTATCACACATCAGCACCATGTATTTCCCACTTCTCACTGCTATTACTACAATTACGGCCGCGAGCGTAGCAGTCGCTGTGCCCAGCGAGCCCAACATGAACGAACTCGGTGCTGGACACACTCTTGCCCTTCGCGACACCGACACCATCTCAGTCCGTCTCGACGCCGGCGACGACAACATCATTACACGGAAGATCGAGACGCAGCACGAATGCCGTACGTCTCTTTAAGCTACCTTTCCTCCCTTCTATAGACCTACTACCTCCTGAACCCTTCGCTAACACAATATCAAATAGAGGTCACGGATGCCTCCGACTTCCCAGACGGTGTTCTCTCCATCGAGATCCCTGATGGCTACTACTGCCGTTTTTGGAGGTATGCTGCCCTGTGCACTTCTCTTATTGGATTATTGAAGAGTCTGGGACTAATCCATGGCTATGGTAGTACCATGTCCTGCAATGGCGATAGCACCAAGGATATGCCTGCACCAGGCGGCAAGCCATCGGACAATGGCCTCGTTCATAAAACGGGTGCGTTCAAGTGCTACGAGGGCAAGGATTGAACTACGGGCCGCAGGGTTGTCTTGTCTAAGAAGGCTGATTGGTGTTGAGTTGAGGACTAGCACCAGGGATGTACGTTGTATCATGTGGAACGGACAGTTATAAGGCGCGCAGGCGCGCAGGCGCGCAATGTACCATCAAATTCATGTGTGATTTTAGCGATGTAGGCTTCAAATGGTATGTAGAAGCTTTCTAGTCCGGGTCGGAAGGTGCAACTGACCACATGCAAGCTGGAGCACCGAGAACGTACCTGCCTATCCGGACCTGTGACGCTTTCGTGTAGACCGACCCTCGGGAAAGAACCTAGCGACCTGGTTAAGTCGACGAACAGCATGTACCTTGAATGTGAATTCGAGTTCTATATAGGGATATATATACCCCCAACGTATTGACAGGTGCATATCCACTATCTACGCCGGCAACGCTTCTTTCGGCCCTTTCCGTTGACTTCGCCGCTCGGAACAGGATTCTCAGTATGGGATAAGGGAGCTTTGACAACGGCCTGCTGGCTAAATGAGACTTTGTGTCTGGCTGATATGAGCCGGGTCAAGGCGCCGTTGACATCATTTGCCTAGGCATCCGTTTAGGCTGGGGCGGAATGACCCTGGCGGTTCCAAGCCACGCCAATGCTTCTTTCTTCCGCGTTCAAAGGATGACTTGCCGGTCAAATATACAGCTGGAAAATTTCCATGGGGCTATGAGAGCAATATGCAGACTTAGAATGGCGGACTGCCCATGCGGAGATCCTGGTGCTTTGCCGGTTACCGAGACCCCCAAGAGAACAGCGCAGAGACTCGGGATCTGGGCGAACTGTCACACGAGCCCCTGCCAGGCCCAAGTAACAATGAGCGATGAGGGATTTTCAACCACTCTGAGGTTTCAACGGCCAAGCTGGCCGAGGATGGCGTGGGTAATGTTGCCCGACACACGGTGATGCCGAGTCACACAGTGCTTTCCAACGAGGTCATGATCATCCGCACCGACCGCGAAAAGGAGCATGCCTTGGACTGGGCGGCTTGGAGCCCCATAAATGCCGGGATCCGGGGGCGCTGAGTGGCGTGCCGGGGGCTGGGCGCCCAGAATGCCCAGGCCCCCGACCACCACGGCCCTGGGCTGACGTCGCTGTTTCCGGGGACGACACAAGGCATTTCAGGAGTCAGGACAGCTGGACTACTTGCTACTTGGAAGGCTCGTCACTCAACCTGCTCTCCGCCATCTTTTGCCTGGACAGCCTTGGCAGGTGACGCACAGTACCTATACTTCAGGAACTGTGATCAAGCGTACCTGGACGGAAAGGGTATGGTAGACACGTCTCCTTTCGGTCCATCTGCACCCACCGATAGTTTCTCCCTAATCTCCAAATGCCCTTAGCCGTATGAACTGACTCGAGTCCAATTGATGCCGAGACGACCGCCGCGACACACCAGCCAGCCCATCTGCAGCCCTCGATCCCCCAAGACCCGCATTGCTCTTGGCTGCGCTCAACTGGGGAAGTATGACGCGCAACAGCACCCCGACAACCAGAGAACTGCTGGTTCCGGGGAAGAACCAGTCAAGGTGCGGGGAGGACGCCAGTGGCATCACGCTTCATTGCAACCCTGCCATCCCAGATCCTTAGCTGGTGTGTGGGGGCTAAAGCGCCTCCTGGTAGTCGCAGATCAACGATAAAAGGCCCATCTCCCCCGTGGGGACGTTCTTCTCGGGTTTTCTCATTTGCCCATACAACCCTGACCTCACGTGAATAACCCTAACCCACGCTAGGCCTCGACAATCACCATGCGAGAAAAGGAGGAGATTGACGTTGAGGCCCCAGGCCAGCACTCCTACCATGTTGAGTCCTCGTCCAGCTCCAGCGGCCAAGGCAGAGACGGCGACGTTGCCCGAGAATGGGCCAACGAAAAGAAACAACCTGATGAAGAGGCAGCCCTGAAGACAAAACTGCACAACCCCTTGGCCGTCTTCACACGCGAGCAGCTGCTCAAGGATGTCGAGCGGTTTGCCAGGGAGAAAGACCTGGAGCATATCCTGCCTGACCTCAGAAAGGGGGCTCTTGTCGCCCAGGACCCGAGGATCTTCGAAGACCTGCCCGAGTTGACGGAGGAAGACAAAAACATCCTCCGACGCGAGAAGACGCACCGGTGGCATCAGCCGTTTATGATGTACTTCATGACTAGTGCGTCATTCCCTGTTAGTGTTAGCAACGACTGACAGAGACAGTCCTCTGCGCCGGAAGTGCCATTGTGCAAGGAATGGATCAGACGGCCGTCAACGGAGCCCAGGAGTACGCCTTAACATTGAAGTCCACTCTTGGCTATTCACTAATACAGTTAGGTTCTACTTCCCCGAGTTCGGCGTCACCAACAGATGGCTGCAAGGCCTTATCAACGGCGCCCCCTACCTCTGCTCGTGCCTGGTCGGGTGCTGGACAACCGCCCCCCTGAACCGGTACTTCGGCCGTCGAGGCTGCATCTTCATCTCGTGCTTTATCTCCTTCGCCGCCACGTTCTGGATGTGCGCTGCTCACACGTGGTGGAACTTACGTTCGTCTCCCCACCCATACTCGGATAGGGGTTGACTTACTGACGCCCTACCTGTATAGTGCTCGGCCGTTTCTTCCTGGGCCTCGCTGTCGGTGCAAAGTCCACTACAACCCCGGTCTACGCCGCCGAGTGCGCTCCAACCGCTATCCGTGGTGCTCTCGCCATGCAGTGGCAGACCTGGACCGCGTTTGGGATTATGTTGGGTGAGTAAACGCCCAGTGACGATGAGACGTGCTGACGCGCCAGGCTACATCTCATCCGTGGCCTTCATGAACGTCAGCAGCGACAGCCTGCAGGGTCTGAACTGGCGCTTGATGTTCGGCGTCACCGCCATCCCGTGCGTCTCCCTCTCTATGTCTGCTATCGCGCTAACTCTCCCAGACCGATGATCGTCTGCGCACAGGTCTACTTCTGCCCGGAGTCCCCGCGCTGGTACATGATCCGGAACCGCTACCACTCCGCCTACGACGCCCTGGTCAAGCTACGTCCTTCCAAGCTCCAGGCCGCCCGCGACCTCTACTACATCCACGCCGCCCTGCAAGTCGAAGAGAAGCTCCGCGCGGGCAAGCACCTCTGGCTGGAAATGTTCACAATCCCTCGGAATCGACGGGCCGCGCAGTCTTCCTTCTTCGTCATGTTCATGCAGCAGGTACCGTCCCCATCCACCACCATCTCCAATCCACTAATAAAGTCGCGTAGTTCTGCGGCGTCAACGCAATCATGTACTACTCCTCGTCGATGTTCACCGACGCCGGCTTCAGCCGCGAGAACGCCCTGCTCGTCAGCCTAGGCTGCGGCATCACAAACTGGATCTTCGCCGTGCCGGCAATCTACACAATCGACACCTTCGGCCGCCGCAACCTCCTCCTCACCACGTTCCCCTTCATGGCCATCTTCCTCTTCTGGTCGGGCTTCTCGTTCTACATTGACGACGAGCAGACGAGGACCGGTATGGTTGCGGCCGGTATATACCTCTACATGATCGTGTACTCGCCCGGCGAGGGCCCGGTGCCGTTTACGTACTCGGCTGAGGCATTCGTGCGTCCCTTCCCCCCTTCTTTTCTCCGACGTATGTACTGACCCCTCCAGCCCCTGTACATCCGCGACGTCGGCATGTCCTTCGCAACCGCGACAACGTGGGGCTTCAACTTCATCGTCTCGCTGACGTGGCTGCCACTGCGCGACGCATTCACGCCAACGGGTGCGTTCGGGTGGTATGCGGCGTGGAACGTGTTTGGCTGGGTGACGGCGTACTTTTGTCTTCCCGAGACGAAGGCCCTGAGTTTGGAGGAGCTGGACCAGGTGTTCTCGGTCTCCACGAGGCAGCATGCAAGGCACTATGCGGAGATGTTGCCGTGGTATGCGAAGAAGTGGGTTCTGAGACGGGATGTTGAGCCGCAGAGGCAGCTTTATGAGTATCATTAGTGGTGTCGTGTTGGTGTTTGTGTTTGGGGAATGTTGGTGGGGGGTTGGGGGTTGGTGTTGGCTCTGTTAGCTCAAGTCTGTTAGGTATTTAATGCCTCTGGGGTTGTTTGGTAAGATACCTACTAATCGCTATTCTATGATAAGGTTAGTTTACCTGGATTAGAGCCTTGTAATCAAGGCTCTTCCATTCAGATCTGAATTTCGTACCGTAACAATGGCCTGGCTTCCCATTGGCCACCCACCGCCTCAAGGTTATATATCCAGACCCACAGCCCTGACCAATGAGCGGCGACTCGGCTAATCAGACGACGCTGAGTCACCCCACACTGACCGGCGGAATTCGCGCCTGACGCAACAATTACCCCTCCTCGAGTTTATCTTATCACCCCGCCCACGCTCCTCAACACTTCCATCCATTCGACAAGGTTTCCTCTCGCAACCATAATCACCATGTCGAAAGTCTACGTCGGGTATGTCATCAACACCATCACCACCTTTCCTGCTCTGCTAATTCGCTATCAACCAGAAACCTCTCGTGGAACACCACCGACGAAACCCTCCGCTCCGCCTTCTCGGAGTTCGGCCAGGTCGTCGACTCGGTATGCACCCAAACACCCCTCCTATTCCCGTGCAGCAGGCCTCTCTAACAACCATCCAGATCGTCATGCGCGACCGCGACACCGGCCGCAGCCGCGGCTTCGGGTTCGTGACCCTCGGCAGCGAGAGCGAGGCGCAGGCCGCCATCGAGGGGCTGAACGAGCAGGAGTGAGTCGCCCTTGTCCCTTGTCCCTTGATCCTGAGACCGGATACTAACAGACGCAGCCTCGACGGCCGACGCCTCCGCGTGAACCTGGCGAATGCTCGTCCCTCCGGTGGTGGTGGCTCAGGGTATGGCGGGGGTGGCTATGCTGCTGGTGGGGGTGGCGGTGGCTACGGCGGCGGCGGCGGCGGCTACAGTGGTTACTAGATGCGCCGTTCGTTCGCAGGACCAGGACAGGGATCCCTACGTATGGCTAATGTTGACGGCCCGCGTGCCATAATACTCGTTGTTCCCATTCTCGCTGCATCCGTTGTCCCTGTACCTGTACCTATGATAGGCCGGGGGTTGTACCTCGCCACACGAGCTCGCTGTCTGCTACATAGGTGCACCAGACTCGCTCATGCAATGCAATGCAATGTCTCCAGCAGATCATACTGCCAGCGCTGCTTCTGCCCTCCTTTTTGTCCTCGTAGCCCTACACTTGGCGACTTCACTGCGGCACAGTCTGGAGTGGATTTCGCCGGTGCCCCCGTTGATGATTGCTCCTAATCAATAAAGCCAAACGTCAGCGCCAGCTGCACATGTCTTCCAGAACGCAGACAGATGAAGCAAGACAGTGCGCATGTCGTACTCCCAGAACCGGCAGTGGAGGCCGCTGGGTATAGTAACGCGGAATCCTTCTCCACCTTGCAGTTCGATATACTCTGTCCCCCATTCGTCAGGGGTCCTGTGACGCATGGGACCAATGCTTACGGAACTTGGAAGAATGAGGTAGGTATGGCCTGCCGCCCTCCCCAAAGCATCGACACGTTGGAACTTGGACATCAGGAGCTGCGAGGAGGCAGTCTGGCCGGTAGCCGGCAGCAAGTGCCACATCGTCGCCACACCCGCCATAGTTTTCCATGATGCCTATGTGAAAGCGCATGATTGCTTAGCTCGGCGATTCGTGCCTGGATGTAGTTCGCGTCGGCATTATCCCTCGTACTGTCTATACCACCCGGGGCATCTCTGCATCGAGGCACGTGACCCTTCTAGACTCGGCCCTCCTGCAGTCGTCTCGATTGGCGTAGAAGTCGTCTCTATTGGCGTATACAGCGTGGAAGACCCACAGCCCTCTCCACTGTTAGTCACATACGCAGTCTTCTGTATACCTCGGCACGCCGCAGCATGGAGCCTGGGCCTTGGCTCTTAGGTAACTGTTTGGGCAGAGTGGGACAGCCGGCATCAGAGATTTCTGATCGGACGAAAACCCGGGGTAGGCGTGAGTCACCTAGGCTGTCAGTGTCAGTGTCAGTGTCGTGCCTGACTGACAGTGACAGCGACAATCTCTTTGCTGTCGGAATTAGATTGCGGTTCCGAGCTGTCTCCCGAATCGAGAGGTGATAGGGTAGCTTGATACCACCTAGGGTTAAGTATTGGCCTTCTGTTGGAAACGGTTGGCGGTTCATTGGAGATAGCTGTCGAGTATTAACGCAGTCATGTCGCAGTCGATCTTCTCCCGGCCCGTCTCCATGGACTATGAGCATGACCATGACCGTGACCATGACCGTGAGCGGGATGGCAAGGACATGCAGGCGCAGGACGCAGAGAAGAACGACGACAAGACCCTGCCAAACGATGTCTTTGGGGACGAGGCAGACGCGGAAATCAAGTACAAGGTGCTGAGCTGGTGGTGCGTTCCTCACTGCCCTTCCCCGGTCTTATCATTGCATTTCCATCTTCAATCAAAATACTAACCTTAACCCTCCTAGGCAAGCCGGATTCCGTGAGTCCATCCTCCCTTCTGCTACCATGTTAGTATCTAGCTGGAGGCAAACTAACCATGCAGTCATGGTCGCCGAAACCGTCTCAATCGGCATCCTGTCCCTCCCCAGCGTCGTCGCAGCCCTAGGTCTCGTCCCGTAAGCCCTCCTCCCCTCCCCCATCCCCCAAATTATCTCCACTGACCTTCCCAGCTCCATCATCCTCCTCGTGGCCATCGGCCTGATGTCCACATACACGGGCTACACAATGGGCCAATTCCGGTGGTCGTTCCCGCACGTGCAGAGCATGGCCGACGCCGGCGAGGTGCTGGCCGGCAGTTTCGGGCGCGAGTTCCTGGGCATGGGCCAGCTGCTGCTGATCGTGTTTATCATGGCGTCGCACCTGCTCACGTTCACGGTCGCCATGAACACGATTACGGAGCATGGCACTTGCACGGTTGTGTTTGGGGTTGTCGGGCTGGTGATCAGCTATGGGCTTTGCTTGCCGAGGAGTAGTGCGAAGGTTTCGTATTTGAGTGTGGGGTGTATGTCCCGTCTATCCATTCTTCACCTGCATGTACGCGTGTGGTTGGGCTAACGGGTGCAGCGTTCCTGAGCGTCCTTTCCTCCGTCCTCATTGTCATGATTGCTGTTGGCGTGCAGAGGCCGTGGAAGGGGGAGCTGCAGGCCGTGGCGGATACGAACCTGTACCATGCGTTTCTGGGGGTGTGCAATATTGTCTTTTCGTTCTGTGTGTCTCCCACCTATGCTACTAACTTATCCCTTGGAAGGTAGGGTATGGCACTCATGCTAACGACGTCAGCCGGCCACGTCGCCTTCTTCAGCTTCATCTCGGAGCTCAAAGACCCGCGCGAGTTCCCGAAATCGCTCTGCCTGCTCCAAGGCACCGACACGATCCTGTACATTGTCAGCGCGGTGGTGATATACTGCTACGCCGGACCGAATGTGACGAGTCCGGCGCTGGGCTCGGCGAGTCCGATTATCGGGAAGATCGCGTATGGGATTGCGTTGCCGACGGTGCGTCCGCCCTTCCCGGTCCCGTGTCAACGGTCCTTGTCTGAGAGAGTGTGTTGACGATATGACATCCATGTAGATCATCATCGGCGGCGTCGTCAACGGCCACGTCGCAAGCAAGTACATCTACGTCCGGCTGTTCAAGGGCACAGACCGGATCCACAAGAACGATCTTGTTGCCGTTGGGTCCTGGGTCGCTATTACGTTCGGGACGTGGGTTGTTGCGTGGGTGATTGCGTCCGCGATCCCGGTGTTTAATAACCTGCTTAGTCTGATCGTGCGTCCCCTCTTCCACTAGCAATGGATGGGCCAATGCTAATTGTTATTTGTGACGCCGGCAGGCATCCCTCTTCGCGTCGTGGTTCACCTACGGCTTCAACGGGATGTTCTGGCTGTACCTGAACAAGGACCGGCTGTTCCGGACGCCGAGGAAGGTGTTTCTGACGGTCGTCAATCTGCTTATGATTGGCGTTGCGGCTGCTATTGTGTGTCTTGCGTGCCCCTTCATCCATAAGAGCTTGTGACTAACCATGTGCATGTGCAGTGCGGACTTGGTCTCTGGGTTTCTGGACGGGCGCTGCACGAGGACTCGGGGCATAGGAGCTTCTCGTGTGCGAATAACGCGAAGTTCTAGGGCTGCGGTCGCTTCTGGCGTTGACAGACTCTTACAACGTGCGGGGTTTGTACTATAGCATGTATTGTTATTCTTATTGTACTATATTTGTTTGTTTGTTCGTTTGCTGCATGTATGCAGGTATGGCTTCCGTTTGATGGTTGAGCTGGAGTCAATTGGCATTGACCATCATTGGAGTTAACACGGCCTTTGCCATTTTATAAGGAACCGAGTATGGATATGTTCAAGTCGCTACCAGTTTTCCACAACAATACAGCAACAAACGCAACTGAAAATAAGAGAAACAAGTGGGTATATTCATCACATTCTATATACAAGCATCAAGCAGAGTCCAGCTCTACATGCTTCTACTTTCTCTCAAAACTCCAACCGATCATCATGCACAAGCGCCACATCAAACCGCTCCTCGCCCCTCCACACCCTCGCCGGATCATTACACCTTGCCACAGCACTGCGTAAATCCCGAATCATACCCAGCGGCCCACTCGCAATAACGCGCGTGGGACCCGCCACAGTGCGCGCTACAAACTCCGCCACCTGCGCGCCGAGATCAGGATGCTGCGTGTTCCCGCGCGACAGGGACGCAGACGAAGAGGGGGCGTGGATGGTGAACGTCGAGCTCTCGTCGAGTTCCGGCGGCGGCGATGTCGATAGGGAGGGCGTAGAGAGGGAGGATGGCGTCTGCGAGGCAACCATCGCCTCGGCTTCTTTCGAGAGCGGATCCTCGGATGATACTGGCGGTGGAGCTGAAGAGGCACCTGCATCATGCACACCCCGAGTCACGTAGATGCGGATACGGAAATTCGATACCCGCGCCGCAGCCTTCTTGAGACTGTCCAGCTCACCTTCGATCCAGGCCATGTCGTCCTGGCGCCGGACGACCCAGACGAACTCGACGAGGCCTCGTCGGGGCCGCGTTGTCAGAGTCAGGAGCACGGGAAGCACGAAGGTGACGCCCGTGCCGCCGGCGACGCAGAAGACGTTGGTGTCGTCGGTGCGGTAGAAGTCGGTGTTGACGATAGACTGGCCGTATGGTCCGTTGAGGACAAGCGGGGTTGAGTCGATCGTCTGCGCGAGGTCGGCAAGCTGCCTCGTCATGCCCTTGCGCGCACGAATGATATACGTGTGGTTCTGGCCGCGCGGGTTCCCGCCTGGCACACTTGCCGGCGTCATGGGGTGGCTTTGCCAGATGCTCAGGGCCGGGAAGGTGAGGAAGAAGTGCTGGCCGATTTCCCACTCGTCGTGGTTATGCTGGAGGTCGAGGCGGACGATGTCGCCGTCGTGGGCGCGGTGGAACAGGTGCATCTTTGCGTGCGGGGTATGCATGCCGAAGCTGTGGCTTGTATTGGGCGTGTTGAAATGGTGCATGGTCAACGTGCGCATTAGCCGGATTCCCCGGTCCAGAAACCACACTATCAGACTCGCGATCATCCAGCAGTACAGCTGCGCCCAGTGCCCCCAGCACGCGCCGATGTACACCATCGCCAGGATGTAGTGTAGTTTGCGGAAGGCCTCGTAGCCTGTGAGGCGGATGCCGTAGGGCGTGCTGAGCGCCACCATTACCGAAAGCAGGATCATCGCGACGATGCCCCAGATGATGTAGGTCTGCTTGACCCATTCGTTCCAGGCGGAGGGTTGTGGCTGGTAGAGTTTTCCCTCGATGATGGTCCAGCCGACTGTGTGGAGGGTGGACTGGATGTAGATGATGTAGCCGAGCCAGCGGTGCAGGAAGATGAAGTGGTGGTAGGGGATGCCGGTGATTAGGGAGAGTAACGACTCGCGGGAGGAGAGGAAGATGGCGAGGGGGGTGAGGGCGAAGGCCATGACGCCGATGCGGTCGGACCAGGGGCCCAGGCCGGTGCGGGTGTTGTAGACGCCGGGCATGTCCTTGACGGGGCTCATCCATGTTTTGTAGGTGATGCCGACGAAAGTGAAGACTGTGAGGTAGGCGATGATGATGGTCAGGGTGAGGACTTGGAGGCGGGTGGTGTGGCCGAAGATGGAGGGGAGGAAGGTCTCGGGGAGCAGGTGGCGGCGGGAAAGGGACTTGATGGAGGTGCGTAGACGGTAGAGGGCGGATTGGGGTCGTGGTTTCTCGAAGAGTTCTTTGGTGTCGGTGGTTGTTGAGGGCGTTGAGGATCGGGTCAAAGGGAAGAGGGTCCGTCCGAGGAGGAAGAGGAAGAGAAGGCCGCAGATGACGGCCCAGAGGATGAAGGTATACAGCATGCCCAGGTCGTGCTCGTGGTAGACGGCGTCGAGGTACTCGCAGGCGCCGACATCGTTGACGCAGGGGACCTGCCGCGAGGCATACCCCCAGTGGTACTCGAGCTGGGAGTCCTGGGAGAAGTCCTGGATGTGGCGTTTGGACATCTCGAGCTGGAATGTGTCACTGCTGTCAGTCCAGGAATGCTTGTATTTATAAATCGAATGTTCCTGGCGGGCCGGAGCGGTGCCATGAACTCACCTCATCAACCTGGATCATGCAGCTCCACCTGAGCAGATTAGGGCTACTTTCTGGCACTCCTATTGGCTGCAGCAGACTGCCAAGGCCAAAATGTGCTCAAAAGTGCTTTTGCCCCACCGCAGCCAATCTACCCAAGACGCCTCTTCTTATAACAGACGGCTCTTCTGATAACAGACGGCCTCTTATAACCCCCGACGTGCCTGTTTCATCATCCGCCCTGCCCATCCAAATCTACAACTCACATCAACATGGAACACCCAGCCCTTCTCCCCCGCATGGCCGGCATGGACATGTCAGCCGCCGCCACCAACTCCTCCTGCTCCGTCGGGGTACGCTCCGCCTCTCCCCCCGATGACATCAGCTAATCTCTGCCAGTCGATGCTCTGGAACTGGAACACAATCGACTCGTGCTTCCTCTCGTCCACATGGCACGTCACCACAAAAGGCATGTTCGCCGTCTCCTGCATCGGCGTGGCCCTGCTCGGCGTGGCGCTCGAATTCCTGCGGCGGGTCTCGAAAGACTACGAAGAATCGCTGCAGCGGCAATTCCAGCGGCATGCGATTACACAGCTTGACGATCCGCTTGTCTGCGGCGCACCAGCGAGCGTTGTCACCTACCGGGCGAGTCCACTACAGCAGATTATCCGGGCGGTGCTGCATGTCGCGCAGTTCGGGGTCGCGTATATCACCATGTTGATTGCGATGTATTATAACGGGTACATGATTATTTCGATCTTCATTGGCGCGTTCCTCGGGAAGCTGTTCTTTGATTGGGGACAGTACAGGGTGGTGCTGGGCCAGACGCAGGGGCCTGTGACGCCCAAGGTGGTCGAGGAGGAGGCGACCAAGTGTTGCGGTTAGACCTCACATAGACAATAATGAAAGCGCAGGCGCTAGACATGATTTCCGTGCAGAATCCGATCGGGGATACATAAGTAGGCAACAAATAGCAGTGCCCCGGCTGCGGAATCCTCACCCGCATATCCAAACTGACTGCGGGGGATTCTCCCATTACAACCACACACCATCCCCCTCCGTACCATATCCAGATAGCTCGGAGGCAGAGCCCGTGTTCCCGGACCCTGTGGCGTCCATATGCCACGGAAATGTCTCCAACCTTAAAGTTAGTCCCAATGTGGCGTCTCTCTACCAGCCAATGTAACCCTCCACCGGCCAAGCGCCATAGCAAGAATCATCTGCCCATCAGCTCGAGGCCAAAGTGGGTGCTGCGGCCGCCGTGGACCTGGAGAAGAGTGGGTGCGGGAAAGCGGTCCTACGAGCACGATATGACATGGTCGATACGTCCGACGAGGCCTGATGGTCATTCACGTCCATGCCTTGGAACGCAGTGTGTATCGGAACCCGGTCTCAAAGGAGCAAGACGCCAACATTCATGAATGGAAGACGGGGAAACCTCACCGGAGCATCTGATGACATCGCCAGTGGAACGAGAGTACCGTACCAAGACCGCGCATCAACGGAGAAATACCCGTTGCACGCCATGTGATGGAAGAGAGGGTTGTCGGTGGGCTGCCCTGTACGCGGACACAGATGGAATTGGCACCGTACCACCATCGTGGCATGGCTGAAGTTTGCCAGAAAATAGATCAGCGGCGGTGTGGGATGAGCCATGCGTACCTTGAGCATGCTCTTGAGATAGCAGTGTCTGGCGGAAGTCGATAGGCGAGGAACGGGAGAGGCAAGCATTGTTGAAGATCAAACGTACATCAACTGCGCTCGCATGCATGGCGATGGAGACCAGCGCTCGAGCACAGTCCTGGTGTAGTAACAAGGTACCAGTACCGGCCATAGTATCAAGGAAACCGTGAACCCTGGATACTCCGACAATCCTGAGGGTACTGGGAGGACACCTGACCAAATGACAGGGTATGAGTACGGTGTCGCTGGGATAAAAGACATGCAATCTTATTGAATGAGAGGTTGTTGATGTTTGCCAGCGTGTATCTACATATTGTAGTCGATCGTCTGAGTCGTATATACAGAAATAGCTGTTATATACAGCTAAAGCAGACGGCACCATCCCCCTACACCAGCCCCGTTGCACAGTGAAAGTCACCGATAAACAGTCTCATGCACCGGCTCCATAACCCTCCCATCCGAAAACGCACAATGCCAGACCTCGCCCTCCTGATACGCCTCAACGCCCCACTTCAGCCTCGAATACCGGATGCCCATGCCCATGTCCATGCCCATGCCCATGCCAAGTGTCTCCCCAATCTTAAGCCTCGGATGACAAGCCGCCGCAATCGCCAAACTACAGCTCCCAGCAACCGGCATCCCCGACCTCAGCCTCCGGGACCCCAGCACCACCAGCCCAATCGGCAGAAGACTCCCCACACAAATCCCAATCACGATGGCCGGCGGCGAGTACCCCAGCGTCATGGTATCCTGGCTCGGCTGTCGTTGCAGCGTCGGAGAGTATGCGAGGATTCGGACGAGGAATAGACTCTGCGACATGAGCCAGTGGAGAACGCCGGAGACGACCATGAGCGGGATTCCGATGCGGAATGGCAGGGACAGGAAACGGGTGCGGCGCTGGGCGCCGAGGGGCTTTGTGGACACGCGGAGGCCCTTGCGGTGGAGACTGAAGTTTGTCCACTCGGATGCGAGCGCCATGTTTGTGAGGATCGAGTTGGTCATGAAGTATAAGCCGGAGTAGACGAGTTGCGGGGTGTTGGCGATCAGCACGTTGGGGATGAGTCCGCTGGGCCAGTGGATGGATTCTATCATGGTCTGCGTGGAGACTGCGGCGAGACCGGCGGTCCAGACCTGGTTGTTTTTTGCTCGAACTCCAATTAATAGCAGGCCGATGCAGGCGGCTATTGAGGCGATGTATCTGCGTTCGTCAGCTTCTACATTGTGCATAGACCTGGCTCCTGGGGCAGGAACTCACGTGGAGAGGCAGGTAAGCCATCGAGCCGTAGACAGGGACGACCAGCGGCGCTTTGGGGTTGCATTGTAGCGCAGAGGATTCTGATTGCTTTCCTCTGCTTCTTCGTCTTTCTTTGCTTCCGGGTCGCCGGAGTACGCCCACCAGTCGAGCTTGGAAGGCACCGGTATACCAACGTTGCGCAACTTGGAAACGCACCATCTCGTTGCCCTCCGCAATCGAGAAACAGCCCTGGCCCATGCCTCGTGCCTCGCTTTGATAGATACAGCCTCCCGAGTCAGCAGACAGTTGTCTTCCGTCGTCTTATCCGGCGACCGCAGAAACGAACCGATTCCATCCCCAACGGTCAACAGCGGGTTCACTCTCAGGTGAGGAAAGGAATGATGTGAGCCATGAACGATTGTATTGACTTAACTAACTATCTAAGCTAGGTGGTGGCTACAAAACATAAAGATATTCGGGAGCGTTAAGCACCCAGGTCACGTGACCACGGGTAGTAATTTTTAACACCCCCCTTGCCCGGGGTAGTAAATAAATAAAGCTATTTTAATTTTTTAAAGTAGTAGTATAAAGTTATTTTATGGTATAGTAAGGCATTTTATATTAATTATTTAAATAAAATACTAATAAGCCACTTTTTTAAGTGGCTTTATAAGTTTATTAGCGGCTTGCTTTATTATTAATATATATAAAAATTTAATATTTTTATTTAATACTTTCTGGCGGAGAAAATAATAATAAATATTAATATGCTTTAAGCAGGCATGGTATTTAAAGTTTTTAAATATAGTAATTACTCCCTAGTTATTAGCATAAATAATTATAGGCCTAGAAAAACATATATATATAAAATTTAGGTGTTTAATATTTAGCTTAGTAAAAAGTAATTAAATTTAAATAAGTTTTTAAGTTACTAGCGCCTAAGTAATATACTTTAATTTAATAAAAAAAAATACTATATTAAGCTAACACTTTAATACCCAAGAAATTAGACTACTAATAAGTTTAAAAATATATCTAAATATTAAGGTTTTTTTTATTAAATAAAAGCTAGCCTAATTAATATTAGTATAGCCTTATAGGCTATCTCTGTTAAATAAATAGTATAAAATAAAAAAAAAAGTAATATATAAATAGTAATATACACGCTTAATAATAATTAAGTATTTTTAACCTAAATTACGCGCGTACTTTATAACTTTAGAAACTATATAAGTAATATTAGGGCGTGTATAAACCATAAGCTAAATTAAATATTTTATTATAACTTAGTAAAGCACTATATTATTTATAAAGGCCTGGCTGTTATAATCCTTAAAAACCTCTTTTTTATAAAATAGCATAAAAGAAGGCTTGCAGTCCTTTAAGCCAAAACACTTAAAAATTTTAAAAATATAAAAGTATTATAATAAAAATATTTTATTTTTATTTATATTAAATAAAATATTAATACCTAAGTAATCTTTAACTTGGCTATTATTTATTACTTTAAAAAGTTTTAAAAACTTTTGCTTAAAAGCTTTGTACTAAATATTATCCTAAAAAAGTATAAAAATATTATTAATATATACAAGAATATATAGGCTATTTTTAATAAATATTAAATAATTTACATGCAGGCGTTTAAATCCTAAAAAAATAAAAGTTTTAAAAAAAAAATATATTATTTTTTAGGTAACTACTTAAGGTTATATATTATTTTTAATAAAAGGCTATATTTACTAGCTTGCTTATGGCCATTAGAAAGGTTAATATAAATTACCTTTTTAAGTTTTATATAAAAAAATATAGTAATAATATTTTAAAAATATAATTACTAATTAAAAAGCACTACAAGCGCGATAAATATTTTAAAAAATATAGGTTTTACTACTACAGCGTACACTTTATAAAAATCCTTATTATAGTATTATTTAAAGCCTTTTATAACTAGGCGTGCTTTGTAAGTACTATTATGCTTAAGTTTAAAGACCTAGTAAGTTAGTAATAGCTTTATATTCTTTTTTTTATTAATAACACGCTAAGTATTATTTTAAAGTAGCAAGTATATTTCCTTATAACATGCTTCGCGCTAAAGTTTTATATTTTTATAATTAAGCGCCTTTTTATATATTTAAGGTTTAAACTTAAAGAAATTAGGATTTTTAAATAGCATAGTATTAAATAATTTAAATATGGCTATAATAATTAAAGCATTAATTTAATACTAAATTTATTATATAATTTTATTAGTAACTACCGGGGGCGCCGTAGCAAAAAAAGTAAGAAATTTATTTTTTATTTTAGGATTAACACTAAAAAACTAAATACTATTTATATCCAGCACTTTTTTAAAATACTAAAATAGTTTTATAATACACGTAAAGTATTTAAAGGGCTTAAAACTATAAATCTTAGCCATAGTATAATACTTATATTTAATAAAAGTTAGATTATATATATTTCCCTTATTAGGGATATTCTTCACTATAAAAAAAGGTGGATATTAAAAATTTAAAAAAAAGCAAGCATTATTAAGATTATTTTTAATAATAATTAAAAGTAAAATACCTATTACTTTGTACTTCTTTATTTAAGCAGGGATTTTTTTTTTAAAGTTATAAGTGCTTTTTTAAACTACAGGCAAAGCCTTTATAAATATTTTAGCAGGTATTTATATAAAAATTTAAGGTGTAAATAAAGCTAACTAAGGCTATAATTTATTTAAATAATTATATAATTATAGGAACTCTGCAGGAGTATATTTAGCCTTTTTAATATTATTAATTTATTTATATTAATATATTAAGGTGTTAAAATTATATAAGGCAGTTACTTAAGGCAACTTAATATTATTAATTTTTTTAAAAATAACATCGCGCATGTACTTAATTTTTTTTATTTTAATATTATAAACTTTATAAAAAAAGTTTAAATAATTAATAAAGCGGCCTTTAGCCATGTAAAAATCTAGTTTTATTTAATACTTTTTTTTAAAAATAAGATACTAGTATTTATAACCTAAAGCGTGCTACTTTAAGGCATTAGATTATTTATTAATAAGAGCTTTATAAGGTAACATTTTTATATAATTATTAAAAATATAATTTTAAAAAAATGTAATTGCAAGAATAAGGTGCCCCTAAAAATATTTAAAAGTTTAATATACTATTATAATTATTATAAGCAGCTTTATAAGGTAATAATTCTTAATTTTAAAAATATTATTAAGCTAAGGATTATACGCAGGCGCTAGGTTTTATATTTTACCTTTATTTTAAAAATATTTAGCAAGCGCGACATGCTTTCTAGTATTATTACTATAAATATATTTTATATTAATATTATACTAGGTTTTAAGATAGTTTTTTAGGAGAATATACTTCTTTAGTAATTTATTCTTATTATAAAGTAAAAATACCTAGTAAAAATAGGTTATATTATTTATAAATATTATAAAGTAGTATTTTTTATTATATTTATGTATAAAGATTAATTTATAAATATTAAAATAAATAAAATCTTTAGGTTTTATACAAATCTCGTGGTAATTTTTTAGTAAAAAATAATATTTTTTACTTATTAAGCATGGCTTATAAAAATACTTAAGGCTGTCCTTTTTAAGCTTTAGGCCTTTAATATTTTAAGTAATTTAGTATATTTTTTACTTGCTTGCATGGGCTAAATAATAATATACTAATTTAATAAGAATTAGCTTTGGATTTACTTTAAAATTAATATTAAAAAATAGCTTTGCTATAGTAATAAGCAAGCTATTAACCTTTAGTATATTTATAAGCTTTATAAAGAATTAACTAGTTATATAAAAATAATAATAATTATTTAAAACTATAGTATACCCTTTAGCCTTACTATTTTATAAGAGGAATTTATTATTCTTATTTAAAAGTGTTTGCGTGCCTGCCTTAGTAAGCTAGTATATTAAAATAAGATTATAAGCTAGCGCAGGCGCTAGCTAAATATTTTTTAAAATAAAAGTTTTAATATATACTATTAAGTTTAGGAGTGTAAGATTAATTATAATATTATTATATTTTTTAATAAAAAAAGGCATGCCTGTAATGGTCTTTACCTTAATAACATAGGTTATAAAAAATATAAAATTATATTAAAAAGGAGTTATATAATATAATAAACCTAAGTTAAGTATTTAAAAATAAGAATTTTTTTTTACCACGCTGTTATAGGCCGCTACATGATATTTTATATTAATATAGTTAAAAAAAAATAATAAATTATTATTTATTAATAATAGCTAGTGTTATTAAAAAGTGCCTTGCTATTATTATTATTATTAGTAAAGGCGCTAATTATACATGTTGCTTTAAACCTTATTAGCTTAACTATTATATAATTATTAACTAGTATAATAAGCTCCGGAGGGATTCCAGGAGTTATTATATTTATATAAGTTATATTTATTATACCCTTTTTAGCCGCGGCCTTTAAATATACTAGGAAAATTATAGCTATAATAGCCTTTACAGCCTTATCCACAAGGGCTAAAATTATAAGAATAAAATGCGCCTTGCGGGCCGCGAGAACTAGTTTGCTTTATTAATTAATATTTAAAAGAAAAGTAATTACCTAAAGCACCGTGATAATAATACTAAATAAAGTTAATATTTTTTATAGGTAAATTATTTTTAAAAATCTTGTTAATAATTAACTTCTTTTTATTCTTATTTTTATTCTTTTTATTTATTATATTTATAAAAAGCGTGTTAAAAGTTACTTTAAGTAACTTTTTTTTTATTTAATAGCACTGCGCGTATTATAAAAAAAAAATATATATTTTTTTTATTTTATAAATTATTAAATTATAAGATATCTTTAGCTAGGTAATTTAAGCTTTATAAAACTTTATATTTTAAATTATAGTAAAAAAAAGATAAACCTTTATTTAAAAGGGTAACTTAAGTTTTTAATACCTTAGTTTAATAACAGCATTTTTTTATTTATTTAATTAAATAATTTTATTTTATATATTTATAAGCTTTATTATAAAAAGCTTATTTTAAATATTATAAGCCGCTACATGGCCGCAAGGTTTATAAAGGGCCTTAAGTAAGTTAAAAGCCTTTTTTAAATTATATATAGTATAAAGGTTTGCCTGAATAAATAAAATATAAGTATTTTAAAAAATTATAAGTACTATAAACCTTTTTTTATTATATTTTTTTATTTTT
This sequence comes from Aspergillus mulundensis, assembly GCF_003369625.1. NCBI lineage: Eukaryota > Fungi > Ascomycota > Eurotiomycetes > Eurotiales > Aspergillaceae > Aspergillus > Aspergillus mulundensis. The sequence continues at coordinate 2,894,815 of NW_020797890.1, read as the reverse complement.
TTATTATAAGCATTTTTTAATTCCTTATTACATGTAATAATTTTCTTATGTAAGTATTTAATTTTTATTACGGGAATATTAATATTATTATTAAGTTTTATTTTTTTATAATAAGTTTTTTTAATAAATTTATTATTTTATAAGTTATAAAGGTCTGGTTCTGCGGGCATTAGGTAATTATTTTAAAAAACTTGTTAAAAAAAAAAGTTAAAGCCTTGTAGTCTAATTTTTAGTAATTTTATTTATTAAAAATAATTTTTTTTATTAAGCTTAATAATTAAGTTAGTAATTTTTACCTTATTAATAATAGTAAAAAAGCCTTTTATTATAGTGTTAATACTTAAAATATTAAACTTAAAAATAAAAATAAAAATTTTTTATATAAAATAATGCGGTTACTAGGTCTAGCCTAGCAGTTATAGTTTATATATTTATAAATAAAAAAAAAAGTAATAAAACCTAGGTAAAGCAAGGGCTTATAACCTAAGAAAAAAAATAATATAAGCTATAAATAATTATATTAACTTAACTAACTATTTAAGCTAGGTGGTGGCTATAAAACATGAAGATATTCAGGAGCGCCAAGCACCCGGGTCACGTGACCACGGGCAGTGATCCTCGACATCAGGAAGACCGGGGTGATACAGATAATAACCGCCTTGACAAGATTCACACAGATAACGACGATGGCCAGCGGGAGGCTATATTGCAGGGTACATTTCTCGGGGGTGCGCTCAGCAACGCAATAATCGATATGATGAAAGTCGACCATCCAATTATCCGGATCAGTCTTGCAGGAATCCCGGGATTCCCATCTCCAATATTGCTCGCAGGTCCATGTATACGGGTCCTCGCTATCCTCCCCCGCGCTGGGGACGTCGACGCTGTAGATTCTGATGACGGACGTGTTCTGCGGCGTGAACGCGTCGCTGATGAGGACCACGCTTGCGTACTTGGACTGGAACGTGGTCTTGTACGCAGAAATGCACGCGTCCGGCGACAGCCTCTCGAGATCAGCCATCATTTGCACTAAACGGGGCGCGCTTGGAATCGATAAAAATTTGCGGGTCGAGAAGTCCCAGACGTTCTGCACGTCTGCTTCAGTGAGTGAGGTGAAGGAAGAGTTTGCCAGGTAGACGTCGTAGGCATTGACGGCGATGGTCGAGTACACGGTCGAGTTGTAGCTGTTGCCGTTAGCCTCGCATACCTACGGTACTGCCCTGCATGAAGACATAGACGTACAACATATGAATCGGAACAGACGTCAGAGCAAGACACAGCCAAAACACCAATCTCGAGCGCGGAATGCGCCACAGATTGCGCACGCTGGGGACCCCAATGTCCAGCCACTTGTTCCGCGCATGGGCCTTGTCGACATCGCTTCGCGTTGGGGCGCTTAAGCATTGCTGCACGCGTCAATTCCGTGCCAGTGATAAAGGGCAGTAGGCGACACACCATGGCAAAATTACTCGCACTCAGCAGCAGCGTACTGAGCGCGTTGATCAGCACGTGAACGCCCGTTCCAATCTCCTTTGCTCTCCCGCAATCCCCAGAGTAAAGGACGCTGTGGCCTTCGTCGGACCGGCGGAAATTCGCCCAGCACACCATGACAACATTCAAGACCAGCACGGTAAACGAGGTGATCGAGCCCAGGTACAGCGTCATCTTCCACCCGCCGACGCCCCAGATCCCGCCGCAGCGCCGGTCCCTGCGTCGCGTAGCGCCATTTTCCGTTGAGACAGAGGCATCGCTGTCGTGCCGCAGGGAAGCCAGCTCAATCGTGTCGAGGGCCACATCGTGCCGCATTTTCGTGCTTCAGCGTCATGGATGTGTGTCCGTTGTCGGGTGTGAGTCTGAGGCGGGAGTGGAAATTTCAGTGGAGATGTTGGTTCTTATGCTAGTACTATTTCCGACACGCGACGATCGCCTCGCCAATGATGCAGGAGGCGGTGGCCCTGCACCGCTGGAATGCGTTTGACAGGCGCGATAAGCTCGGCCCCCAAGCTAGCAGTAGCTACTAGCGAGCCTAGGGCGTTGGGGTGATGGCGCCAATACAATAGCATTATTCAGGCGTTGGCTTGGCAGGGGATGATCTTTGTGAAAGAACGTCAGCAATCAGCAGAAATATATTGGTGTCAGCTGCTCATGCCGACAAGGAGCGAACGGTTGGTGATCGCCCGCGAGTGTCGCCCAGCTGGACCTTGAACATGGAGAGACTGGTGAGGGTACATGGCGGCACGGCATCGGTAACTATATATATTGGTCCCTTTTCCTCACCTTCAATGCCATGCCAGCATCCTCCATCTTCATCATCTTGTACGGAGTATGGTATGACGAGGTTTGATTTACGTTGAACAGCCACACGTAGAACCAGGCGGAAAATGTTATTTCGCACCCAAGTATTGGTGATTGTGAGTCCAAAAGTATCCAGGTGCAGTGTGCAGGACCTACCCTAGTAGCTATAGCCTAGCGGGGTCCTTGGTTGAGTAATACCGCGCCTGACACATTGGTTGTTAGCAAACAATACCCCAGGCGGGATAGACTTATGAGTCTATGGCAGCTACACTAACCGGGGGACGTGCCCCGCTCAGATCTGTACTTTTGGTTCCGTAGCTTCTGCCATAGAGCGTAAAAGCTCCTGACGGACCGAAAGTGCACCCTGGTAATCTGGATGGCAGGCGGCCATTCAGTCCTCCGCCCGGCCCATGCATGCCTCTAAAGGACACAAATGAGGGCTGGGCAGTAACCCTAGGTAACGAATAGAGTTGTCAGTCTGTACGCGCACTGGGGCTTACCTGGCCGTGTGCTATCGGCGCTTAGATGTCGAACCTATTCCTCCCAGGATGAGCAACTCGCCTCGTCATGTCGTCGCAAGACTAGGTAAGACGGAATGATGCACCGGGCGGTTATACCCAGCAAAGTACCGAGATCGTTGGCAATACTTAGGTACAATATGGACAATCAAATTCGACCTGCAGTGTAAGGGGAATTGGCTTTGCAGCATAGGTACCCTCAAGAGCCGAGTACCGTAGTGTTCATCGTTCATTTGTGGAAGCCACCATAGAACCAGGCCTTCATACCAAGAGTAGCATGAAGGTGCCACAGACAGATAACTGGATTGAGCGATATGACATGGCGAACTTACCTACCGCGAAACGCAGTAGAGAGCGCGCAGCTCTCCAGGCAATCAAGCCCCTTGCCGTCAAAGAAGACCAGAGATACGATTGGACGATTACAAAGTCAGGCTTTAGTTATCCTATTCGTTCATCAGTTTGGGCCGGTCTTATGCATGATAGGAAAACCCGTATGCTATGACCCGGGCATAGTTCTTGCTCCGACTTTGAAAGTCTCGAGGGCATCGGATGGCCAGTTCGAGAAGAGACCGCGTTGCAGGAACTTACCCTACAGAGTAATGTACTCCAGGACTCCTGATGTAGTGCCGGAGTTGTATTCACTCTCATCCCAGGTCCCGGTTGCTTCACAAGTCCAACCATCGCCACCTGGCGCTAAGCTCTCTGAAGGAGACGAAGACCTCGGCCAGACTGCCCGGTGAATGGAGAGCTGGTGACAGGTAGGCACTCTGCTTCCGGTCTTCTCGAATCCAAGTATAAATATCCTCATCTTCCCCCCCAGAAAAAAAACTTCCTCTTCATCCTCATCCTCTTCTCCTCTAAAAACCCAACATCCCCAGTCGAATCTGCCACTTCTACAATTTTCAAGCCATCGTCGTTCAAATCAACCACGCAAACTGACAAGTCTATCCGCCATCATGCGTTTTAACTTCCTCTTGATGACTACCGCGGTCGCAGCCGGCATCGCTGCTGCTGCCCCTGTCAATGGAACCGCGCCTGGTCACTCCGCGATTGCAGCTGCTACCCCGACCCCTGCCATCGCCTCTAACCATACCGAAGGTGTCGATGCTCACAATTTCGCAAAGGTTGAAGGAAATGCTGCTGCTTCTGCAATCGCCCCTGGCCACTCCGCAAATGTCGATATCCAGGACCTCGGAAAGCTTGAAGGAGACGCTGCTGCCCCTGGTATCGCCTCTAACCACACCGACACTGTCGATGGTCAGGATGTCGGAAAGGTTGAAGGAGACTCTGATGCCCCTGGCATCGCCGTGAACCACACCTTAAAGGCCGCTCTCGGACTCCCCGTGACGATCGATGTCACCATGTACACCTCGACAGGCCGAGAGTTTACGGTCCCCATCAACTTGCAGCACATGTGCCGTTTGTCTCCCCCTAACCCCCGCTCTCTTTTTGCAAGATTGCTAATCTAAAGCATCATAGGTGAGCTCGATAGCAATGCTTACAAAGTGACTGTAGCTTGGTTCAGCCTCGGCCACCACTGCCGCTTCTGGGCGTAGGTCTCTCTCTCAAGCTCATCCACTTCCATTCCGCCGACGTCGTGACTGACTCTTCTTTCTTTCTAGGTCCCATAAATGTGTCGGGCGCAGCACCGGCGATATGCCCCCTGGTGCACTGACAAAGGGCGACATGGAGGATCGCGCTCCGGGCTCTTTCAAGTGCTACAAGGGCAATGTACACCGGGTTTGTCCACTGACCGGTTGTTAGTACCATCTCTCTCCCGTTCTGCAGGTGAGATGATTCAATATCCTCAGGTTGGATCTCCACATCTTCAATGATACCGCACCAGTGACACGACTCGCCGGCTCTTTCTCAACGCAGTTGCGGTCTCATTTCTCCTTCTTTGCTTTTCTTCTTTTCTCAAGTCACAAGCAGTCTCCAAAAAACAGTCTTCTTACCAGTTTAGTTATGAGATGTGGACAATCAAGTGCTACAAGTGCAACCCAGTGGACTTGATAAACGCGGTTGCGGTCCTATCTCCCTTTCTTTTGTTCTCTTTTCAAGTCATCAAGATAGGGTCTTCTCACCCAGTCGAGTTGTGACATGTGGACAGATTGTGATGGTCGAGGCAGATGTATGCGAGGGCGAGATGGACATCATGTTACCTAGTATCCAATGTTCCCAGAGGATGTTTGCATGCCCTAATAAATAAATTTGATCTATGACCTTACTAACGAAGTGAATATTAGTGGTAGTAGATATAATGTGCTTGGTATAGTTAGCAGTACTTCAAAAGTACACATTTGTTATTTTATAATAATTTTATAATAATTTTATAATAATTTGATATTTATTTTTATATTTTTAGTAACTTCAATTAGGGGTAGATAAAAAAATACCCTGCATAGGTTAAACTAAGGGGTTAAGGTTACCTAGGGGGATAGGTATATTTTTTATTTGAAAAAACTTATATTTTTATATAAATTTTTTTATTTTTTCAATGAGTCCCTTATTACTTAATTTATAAATATAATAAATATATGGTATCGCCCAAGACTAGGTATAAGAATATAATTTTAATTTTAAAAATAAATTTAATATATTTAAGTAATACATTACCTACACCCGACCAGCATCACCTCCCTCGTCCTCAAGGATCTACCATCTGCGCTGGAATCAAGTAACCCTAGGTCAAGCTGGAGGTGACACCCCTCTACTGGCGGACATCGTGATACCTATGCACCCAAGATATCTCATTCGGCACCTGAACCCTCCCAGCAACCCTCGCGGCCCCAGCATTAGCTCCAACCAAGATATCAAACTCGGAACCCGCATCAATGACCCAGTGCTTGGCCTTCGAATCATAGACACCAAGGGTGTATGCATCAACCAGCAGCGCGACCGTGCACGACGTGCCCTGCTTGAGTTCCGGTGTTTTCACAAAAGCACAGAGTTGCTTCTTCGGGCGCGAAAGTCGCGGTCGACCTTCAGACACAGGTGCCGCCAACGCAAGGACAGTCTGCCGGGCTGGCAAGTCGCTTCCGCCGTGGTTCGTCACTCGGGCATGGATTGTGATACGTGTTTCCGGGTTACGCAGTGGATTGTTGGTGACGTTTATATCGGACAAGGCAAAGGTCGAGTAGGATAGACCGTAACCGAGAGGGAAGAGGGGCTCGACGCCAGGGGCATGCTCGATGCGCCGGGGATACGTAATGGGTAGCCGACCGCTCGGGTTGAAGTGGCCGCAGAGGACGTCTGCAACTGCATTGCCTAGTTCTTGGCCCTGGTACAAGCAGTAGAGAATAGCTTGGACCTTGTCTATCCACGGCTGTAAGTCCACCGGTGTTTCGGCTTGGATGATGACTATTGTGCGAGGGCATACGGCAGCGACCTCCTCGATCAGCCATGCCTGCTCTCCCGGGAGCTCCCACATGGGCATGTCCAGCCCCTCTGTCTCCCACTCTTTGTCCCTACCTACAATGATGATGGATGCGTCGGTGCCAGTGCAGAGGGCTGCTGCTTTAGCTGGGAGGTCTGCAGGGCTATGTTCCTCGTAGCCAGTCCGTACACCCTGGAACTGGTCTTCCATTTGGCGCAGGCAGTTCAGTTGCCGGTCGTGCGAGTGGCCTTCGGCAACAAGGTGATACTCTTGTCCGGCGACCATGTCCATCGTGACAAAGGCCTCATGGCCCCCGTACGTGCAGAATAGCTCCCCGTCAGGCTGGCGTGCGCCGGAGTCTGAGGCCACTGTTTTGCCATCCACGAAGAGCTCTGAGCGTCCCCTACCAGCAAGGGAGGGTGAGTGCGCACCGGTAGTTTGAGCTGTGAGGATTGTGCGCACGCGGAAGCTGTAGTTGGTCGCTCGGTCAATTTGGGGAGGACGGTCTCCGTAGGAGATATAGTAGAGATCGTCGCTAGAAAATGTCAATTGCTGAGAGATACGAGGGCAGGATGTGATGCTTACACATGGCGTGAAGCCACTGGTGCCGTAGTAGTATCGTGTCCATCAAACCAATCGACTACGCCACCGCTAAGACCTGTATCTGGGTCTCTGCATATATCCGACGAGGCAGAGGGCAAGTATCGGTTCACCTTTGCCCCGACATGATGGACAATCTGGGATCCACACGGTTCAAACTGAGCTCTGATGGAATTAAACGCCGACGTCCAGTAAGGGGCTTTGATATAAACGCTCCCTCCCCCACCGGCCACAACGCGCTCTGCATTCGGACCTACAATCGCTAGCCTCTTGGGACAATCCGAGGGGTGAAGGGGCAGCCCGCCACTCTCATTCTTCAGAAGCACAATTCTAGATCTGGCTGCGTGGCGCAGCTTCAAAGCATGTTCAGGCTTGTTGAGGCAGACCTCGCCCTCGTCTGATGGATCCGGGAAACGCGCTGCTCTGTCCAGCAGATGGAGAAGTCGTCGTGACCATTCCACGGCCATGGCAGACGCCGAGATCTACGACGCGCTTCACAACTTTTCCTACATGGAAACAAACCCAGTCTTCTAATTCGATGCGCTTCCCGATGACTATAGCTGCTTTGATATCTTGAACGGGATCCATGTTTATAATGCGTAATGGCATATATATAGATCTCTATTGATGCGAGGCATAACTTTCCCAACATTCTTGAGTGTTTTGGATCCTTAGGGTTTTATGTAAGCCGGTATATCCTCCAGGGCGATATTTGTTATCCAGGGCTTGATAGTTCCAGTCCGTACGTATTTTATGCACTGCAGCATCTCGCGATGGTCACCCATCAGAGACCCTTTGATTCGGATCTGGCGGGTGAGAACGTTATGGATTGGGAAGCTGATTGTTTGTCCGTCCAAGGGTGACCTGAAATGCGAGCGTTAGAATGGGCCTCTCCTTATATACACCCGTATACTTGCCATACCTAACAATGATAATCGATCCCCCATCAACCACGTAATCCGGGAGATCATTGAACCCACCTGCACATGGAATTCGCACATGCGATCACGCTGTCTATCAAGACAGGTCCCCCCTTCCTGCCCTTCTAAGCCCCTTGCAAAGACGCATGACTTCCTGCCGAAACGCCCTGTTATGCTCGTCTACCAAAGGCGCCGAAACAAACCGATCACACACGCGACTGGCCTTTATCCTAGTCATCATCTCCGTGTGTCTGGCGTTCGTCCGCTACGCCCTTTTCGTGCGCTTTATCAATGATCATTCCTCATCCCCTGCGGTCTGTTCATCTTTGGCTGGACGGCGCGGCGCGATATCCACTGGGCTATTCCAACGCTCGGCACGACGTTAGTCTCTGGAAATGTCGTCGTGGTCATCCAGTGTGTTTTCGTGTCCATTACGCTGTCGTACCCGCAGTACACGGCGTCGCTGTTCAGTGGGAATGGGCTTGTGCGGTGCTCGGTTGCGTTTGGGGGCGTGCTGTGGAGTCAGCCGCTGTATCGGAATTTGGGGGTTGCGTGGGCGATGACGCTTATGGGGGGGTGCTGTGTTGTTTGTATTGGCGGGATGGTTGGGTTGTATCGTTATGAGGTGAGGTTGAGGGCAAAGAGTCGGTTTACCTAGGGTATTTGTAGTGCCTAAATATAAGGGCTTGTAGCAGGATACGGGGGGAGACACGACAAGCCCTTATAGTGGTGCAGTGGTACCATGTTGAATCTAAGAGGTAAGGATGGGTGTTGGATGGTCACAATGTATACTCGACCTAGGTATTTAGTCCGGCTTCACAATGATTTTACATCTGAATAGTCCTTAATATGTCAGAGGCACCATTTATAGGTACCCTGGATCCTAATTTCACATGGATATAGGGTTCGACAACAAGGTTGCTGGAGTTCTACCTGGATACGATATGGTTTTGCTGGTGTAGTCTCGCTACAGATGTAGCGATGGATATTGAGTTATCATAGAACAGGAGAGGTTTGTTGTTAAAGTGCTGCCAACTGTACCGAGCATATTACATGTACGACTACCTCCTAAGGTTTACTGTGTCAATAAGGTCGTGGATCAAATTTGTTCATTGAGACATGCAAACTTCCCCGGGACAATAGGTACTAGGTAACAAATTGTCTATCTCACATGCCCTCGCATAGATCCGCCTAGATCATCACACTCTGTCCACATTCGACTGGGTGAGAATGTCTTTTGTTTAAACGAAAAAAAAAGAATCGGACGGGGATTACATTTACTCAGTCCACTTATTGCTCTTGTAGCACTTGAAAAAGCCTGCTGGATGACCCTTCAAGCCTGCTGGAAGTTCAGCAGAGTGTGCATCGCCGGTGGAACATCCATTACATCTATCCGACCTGGAAAGAAGCATGAATCAGTAACGACCTCAGCGGACTTCAATGGGAGTGGGAGAGAGAGACACATACAAACTGGATCAACAGCGGCGGTCGAGCAGAAATGGAACAGTGGGTCACTGAGCCGTCAACGTTTGTAAGGGGATCTATTACTCTTTGGATTAGCGATTCTCCAGTGGCCCTTGGGGAGGTGAGACGAACAGCATTCGTGCTGTGTCTTGATGGTGACTTGGTAGGTTTTGTCATTGTCCTTGGAGGTGGTGAGGCCGACTGTGATTATGTCGTCTCCGGCAACCATTCTGTTCTGAGCACTGAGACCTTCGGCGTGGCCAGGGATAATAGCAGGGGCAGCAGCTGCGAGACCGGCCGCCAGCGCAGTGATGATTGCGAGGTGTGAAAAGTGCATGGTGGGCGATTGACTTGTCAGTTTGTGTGGTTGATTTTGAAGAAGTTTGTGGAAGTGGAAGTTTCCACTGGGGATGTTGGGTTCTGAGAGGATGAGGATGAAGAAGGAATTTTTTTCTAAGAGGGAAAGTAGAGGCTATTTATATTAAGTTGCAAGGAGTCTGGGAGCAGATGCAGAAGTCTAGGAGCAAGGCAGAAGCTAGAGTGACAGATCTATTCACTCGTGAGCGACCGTACAATTTTCCGGGGATGGAAGTTTCTTCAGTTGAGCAGTTTGACGTGGGCTACTTGGTTCCAATAGAATGCCTCCTATAATACGTGGTCCGCTGTCGCATCGATGGCTTTTTCTGTCTGATATTGTACAGTGCTCAGAGTCTCCGGAGTACAATACCATATCTGGGTACTAGGCTTTTACTTGGACTTTTGTTCCCACGATGATATATATACCATTGACAGCCCCAGGTCGAGTGTAGAATATGATACAGCAGACGTAACGTATAAAGTGATTATTGACATTGACAGGCTGCTGTGCCAGCTCGATTGGTGGGAAGGTTGGGTGTATCTTCGGAGAGCGGGATTGACGGCGAGGAGTCTGTTAACATCACTGCGATGAGATCGGAAGGTTGTATATCAGAACCCGGGGACAGGGAACGAATCCTTCTACTGATGCAGCTGCCTCTTGTCCTTGTAGCATTTGACAGAGCCCGCGGGTCCCTTTAAATCCCCACGGCCTTCCAGCTTACCGGAGTACATATCGTCAGTACTACACCCGTTACATCTATTCGACCTAGAAAAGCTCAGATGTCAGCAGAAAATATCCATGAGCTGGGAAATGCAAAACACATACGACCAAGACCGGCAGTAGTAGCCGTGACGGACTTCAGCAGTGAATGCCGTTCCATATCCCTTGAGGAAATCTGAATGCTTCGCATTAGCAATTATTCTGATGCTGATAGCATGAGAACTGGAAGTGCATGGTGTGTGATTTGGTTATTAGTCTGTGTGCTGTATTGAAAATGATGTGGAAAATGGAAGTTTCAACTCGATATTCTTCTTCCTTATATGCCACACTTGGATATTGCCTTAAATTATGCAATCATTTACATCAAAAGGGGTTTCCTCATGATAATGTTTATTAGCCTACCTGAGGACGTTGATGGGATGGGACAGACGTACCCGTGGACGAGAGTAACCAAGAGACAACACTTGGTAGGACTACGAAGATTTATGTAGGGTGTGGATCAAACTAGTTTATTAAAAAAGCAAACATTAACAGTGACACCGAACCACAGTAATAGGTAATATCCTACTTAAATATGGAAACTAGATGTTTGAACCTGCAACTATAGTATATTATTATGCCTAGTCTTGAGCAACACTACATACCTATTGTATCAAAGGTTGGGTGGTAAGGTACTTATCCGATGAACAACTGTCTAGGAGGCTCACGTAAAAACACAAGTCCTCTAGATAGGTAAAAGATAAACCCATCCCCCAAACTCAAACCCTTAATTCAACCTACCCCTCTTCTTCGTCCACCCCTAAAACAGCAAAGATACCTCCCCGGCCCCTTAACCCCCAGCTCCTGAACAACAAGCCTCCACTCCCCCCTTGTAACCAACCTGGCAGGCCCCTCAAAGACACTTACCTGAACCTTTCCCTTCAGCCTCTCCGTCGTCTCCAATCGTAGCACTCGTTTCCCCGTATTCTGCAGCGTCCCCAAAACAGCAAGAACATAGGTAGCGCTGCGCGTACTGCGCGGGTGTACTCGCACACGCGGCCTCGACCTCAGGCACATCGCCCTTATCAAATACCGCCACGCGCGTCAAGTTGCCCTGTGGATGAAGCGCTTGGCCGGCTCGGTTTTGGTTTTGTACCCGCGCAGGCGGCTGCTGCTGCGGTGGTGTGTGCAGAGCTGTCCACGTGCGTCCTACGGACGCAGGATGAGGACCCGGTGCTTAGGTTGGGTGCAGTGGTTGGGTGTTGAGCCAGGGTTCGACGAGGGAGGCTGTTGAGCTGGGTGTGGTGTTGCTGGTTGTGGTGGAGGACATGGAGTGTTGAGTTGTGTTGAGTTGAATTGGATTTTGGGTGATGTGATGGGCTGCTAGGGGAGTTCGGTGCATATGCAGGTGCGTGTGCACATGGGGATGGGAGATGAGATTTTGAGGATTATGATATCCATGCTGTGCATGGCCATCTAGGTACACTCCCGGGATAAATATACGTCTAGGTTGCTTTCGCATTGTCCCCTTCCGGCCAGGTCAAGAAAAGACTTTATATCGCAGGCTTTATTTTATGCACTGCGTCTTCGACCTGGCGTTCTTCCTCATCATTTTGTCAGTAAATGTGCTGCTGGGCCTTTGTAAGTAAGAGCAGAAGCGCTTTTGTTGCAGGACCTCTTCCACATTATCTCGTGCCTAACCAGGACATATAGGCTTGGTGGTTGGCTTTCTGACAATGGCTTCATGGTGGTCGTGGTTGTGTCCTATGCTTCCTTGCCATTCGGTAGAGCCGGACGCTCGGAAGGCTGCGCGCTTGGCCTCTGAATGATGATCCACGAACTCTCCGGCCGGGCTGTCCGGAATTGGATTAACGATGCTGGAGCCATTGGATAGAAAGGGGTCGGTCTTCCAGATGTCGCAATTGCAAGTCATGGGGTACGCCGGGCCCACGCATGCGCCGGAGCCAACCGCCGTTGTCTGGACGAGTATGCGGCTTACAGTGTCTAGATACAGCTACCAGAAGTAGACAGTCGGGTATTGATCGTGTTGATGCATACTGTGAAAGACAGGGGTCCCGGCCGGGCGAATCCCATATTTCCTTCCAGCGCATGTCAATGATCCTAGCAGTCCCAAAACATGCAAAACCGCTTATGCCTTTACGGTAATCCGAGGATTACCAGGCCGTACCTAAGTAAGAGCTGCAAGGCGGCGTGCAAGCATTAAGGACATTGTGTACTCTCCAGGTACATGAGTTGACTATAGCCACACCCCGTCCCCTCCCTAGACCCGCGTCTCCTTATTCACTCCCTGCCCCTCAACCTGCATGGTATTCAACACCGTCGACGCATCCCTCTTAACCAGACTCCTCTTGACCGGATTCGGGTCCGAGAAGACCTCCTCCAGCTCCTCGAGCGTGCGATCCTTCGTCTCGGGGAAGTAGAACCACATGATCACGATTTCAATCAGATCCCAAAAGACAAACACCAGGTAGAAGTAGTACTTGATGTCCTTGAATGCCGGGCCGGAACTGTACTGGATGATTGTGCTGGCGATGGACGAGGCAAGGTTGCCGACCGCTGTGCCCTTGGCGCGGGTTGTTGTTGTTAGGGTCTCGGCGATGTACATCGACTGCAGCGGCGTCCAGCCAAAGGAGAAGACAATGCCGAAGAGGTAGATGAAGGCGATCGTGGTGTTGGCCGCGGCGCTGTTGGTTGGATCGTCGGTGGCGAGCTTCGATGTCCCCGTGATGATTGCGAACGCGACCGAGCAGAAAAGAAGGGAGTAGATGAGCAGAGGGCGGCGGCCAATCGTGTCTGTCATGCGGGCGCCGACGATAGCTCCAATGAAGGAAAGGGGTGGGTAGATGCCGTTGAAGAGGAGTTTTCGGCCCTGGGTTACGATGCCGGCGTTCTCAAGCATGACGGGCAGGTAGTAGCTGGTGACGCTGTTGCCGGAGATCTGGCCGAAGCAGGCCATGCCCAGGACGCAGATGAGGCGGCGGCGTGCGGAGTGGCCGGTGTACAGCTCGCGGTAGTCCCACCACTTCTTGTCCGATGCGTCGGTCGCGATGCTTTGCTGCATCTCCTTGAGCTGCAGGACGACGATGGGGTGCTCGAGGTCGTTGTCGCCGTGGTAGGTTGCCAGGATTTTGGCGGCCTCTTGGGAACGGTCCTGCGCCATCAGCCAGCGAGGGGACTCGGGGATGAACCAGACGCCGATGATGACGAAGCCGGATGAGATGAGCTGGCACCAGATGGGGATCCGGAAGGAGTCGGCGTTGTCGAGGCGCGAGCAGCCGTACACCACCCAGCTGGCGAGGATGGAGCCGATGTACCTGGGCTGTTAAGTATGCTCATATATCTTTAGCGGTTTCACTCACCAGGTGCAGTTATACAGTCCGGTGATGGTTCCTCTAGGCAGAGTCAGTAAAGACGAAGATATATTGGCAAATAGTGATAATCACACCTCCATGCTGGATGAGCCAACTCACTAACGTAGCATGGTGCAGACACACAGCAGAAGCTGACACCAAAACCGAGGATAAAACGCCCAGCGAGGAACATCCCTCTGTTGACGGACGGGCTTTGGATGCATGTCCCGATGACGATGATCAGGGCACCGACGAACATGCCCCATCGTCGGCCCCAGTAGTCATTGACCGGTCCGGTGAAGAAAACAGCTGGGATGGAGCCGATGTTGTAGAGCGCAAAGACGATACCTGTGCTGGAGCCGGACGTTTCCCTTGCGAATGTTAGAGATGGTGATTCACATACGGTGGGAGACATACATATTGAAAAAGTCCAGATAGGTGTCCATCGCATTCAAGCCTCCCATGAGCGAGCCATCGTACCCATTCAAAGTTCCACACAGGTATGGAATGATGAGAACCAAGTAGAGCCGGATCATCGACCAGGTCCAGGGGCTGTACTTGGCGTTGAGGGCATCATGGGCGACCCTGACCTCCTGGGCCTCTCCGGCTGCCTCCTTCTGCTCGGTGGAGGGCTGCGCAATCTTCTCATCGGCCATGGTAATGCGATGCTGTTGGTACCTCCAACGCAGAAAAACCTGGGGTCTTCCCCATACGCCCCCGACATCTTATATCCCTGCATTGTGCCGCAGACTCGACCTCGAGTCACCCAACCCGGCAAAAACGACAGCGAATCAAGTTGTGGCGCGGGATAAACAGCAGACCCCCTGCGCTTGGCTAGCTTGATCTGGGAATTTCCCCACGGGGCTGCCAGGTCTTGTTTCTGCTCAGGCCAGTCAAAGCGCCTCGGGGGAGTCGGAACCGAGGCGAATCGCATCGAACCACATCCCCTCCCCCCGCTTTGGACGCGTTGTGCCATTGGTGGTTGTATATTAGTCTCTGGGGCGATCTTTCACTCAGGACGTCTGCCAGTGCGTTCTAGCCTCAAGTCGTTTCTCGACGTTGCAAGTGCTATCCCAAGGCCTGTATCGCAATGGAGGGTGATTCTGACGCTCGGAAGCGCAAGAGGACGTCTCACGCGGTACATCTGTCTCATATCTTTCAGTCCTAGGGAAGCTAATCGCTGAATAGTGTGACTCTTGTCGCCACCGCAAGGTCAGGTATGCAGCAACGCTCCTTCCGAGTTCCCCAGAGATGGTAACCTTTATGTTGCAGATGTGATGGCCGCCAACCGTGTGCGACCTGCTCTTCGACCGGGGAAGACTGCCTCTACGGGGCCGAGGCAATCCCGTACGTCCATCCCTGCCATCCATGTGGTCGGTACTTACATTGACGGCAGGAAGAGCAAGTCGGATTTGATCCTGGACGTGGTGGTCCGGTCGGAAAATATGCTACGCGAGCTGTCTGGTCACCTGGTGAGGCCTTCTCTGCCCCGGTCGCTTTGCCCTAACTCACCCTTCCAGCGAACAATCCTCGATCCAACCAGCCCAGTCGACCCTCGAATCGCCTCGTCCCCAGTGGCTTTCTTCTCCCCGAGTACCATCGACTCCAATCATCGCCCCCTTAGCTCAGCAGATCAGATCTCCAATGCGATACTTTCCCAGTTCCACTCTTCCACGACCGAGTCAATCCTGGCATGGCCACACTTCAAAGACTTCCACGCCCTACGCCGTAACTACCGTGGGTCTGTGTTCCACCTCGAGAGCCAACGCCCCTCATTCAAGAGCCGCTGTTCCGGCATACTGCCCTTCGCGAGCAAAGCCGAGCTTGACTCCATCCTGTCGTCGTTCGAACGCAATGTGAACTTCTGGTATCCCACCCTTTCACGGTCCACCCAAACCGAGATTGGCCTGCGCGTTCTGTCAAACGGTCTGGAGCAAGACGTCGACTCCTGCCTAGCCTTGCTGGTTCTGGCGCTGGGTTGTGCCAGTCAGCTTATCACGGTTGCCTCCGATTCTCAAAGTGCTGCTGCCGAGAGCGAACAGGAGCATCATTGGCAGCTGATGAGCAGCTTGTACTTCAGTCACGCCTTCAAGAGGATATACTTGGCTCAGGGCGAATGTACCGCAGAAGCCGTGCAATGCCTCTTCTTTACAGCGTGAGTTGCCCATAATGTATCATCCTCATATTCTAATCGCCAACATTTAAAAGCCTGTTCTTTGCCTTTCTTCAACGTCCTTTGCAAGCCTGGTCCTTTATTAGCGCAGCAGCCACCAAATGCCGTCTGCTGCTTTCATACACTGCAATCGACGCCGATACCGAGCAACTCGAATGCCTTCGCCGCATCTTCTGGTCGTGCTATATCCTGGAAAGGTCTGTTGCTCACCCTCTATAGTGACCACCGCTCAACGTGAATGCTGCAGTGATTATCTTGCCGAGCTTGCTGCTTTGCCGCAGACCGGCATCGCGGACATTGAGTCGTCCATCCCATTGCCAGGCGACTACCACACTCACTCGTCTTCGGCTATGCAAGAGCAGTCGTCGCTGTACTTTCTCGCATGTATATCCATGCGCCGTCTTCTCAATCGCGTGCACGACCTCCTGTACGCGCGCAACAATGGCGTCGCGTCCGACATCAACCAGTTCCCGTCTGTCGTTGCAGAACTCGACCATCAACTCGAGAAATGGAAAGACCTCTTGCCTCCGCCATTCCAGTTCGTCGTTGACCGTGCGCCTGCTCACTCAACTGAGGCAGGGTTCCTACGACAGCGGTATTTGACATGCAAGAGTCTAGTTTACCGGCCCTACCTAACCTGGGCATTGTCGCTCACCACCCGAGTCGAGTCAATACCACCAAGAGTTTATGAAGGATGCAAAACTTGTCTTGAGGCTTGTTGTCTTCATGCACAGAATCTAAGGGCTTTTCCTCAGACAGTGATGGTGGATACTTGGATCTGCTCGCTCTCGTACGTTTGTATACGACTTGACAGTTGACAAGGATGCTGACCCGGTTTCCATATAGGATGGCCTCAGTTATGCTTATCGCCCTTGCGACCGCAGCAGAAAGCTCTCTCCAGGGGTGTCTTCCAGAAGATGTTACCGAGATAGGGCCCAATCTGACCAGGAATCTGACACGATGGATGCAAGTTCCGGGACAGGGCGTGTCGCCGAGCGTGCTGCAAAGTGTCAGGCTCATTGAAGATGCCAGTGTATCTCTTCAGTCGATCCTCAATGCGTAGACGTGTGTTCTATAAATATCGCTCCCTACCCAGTATCGATCGGAGCCGACGTCATGGGGCGGGGCAGCACAACCTTCCCCTCCCCTCACACCCTGCAACACCATCACTCCTCAGCTTCCACATAACAATCACAATGGGAGACCACTACCCCCGTCCAGACTTTACCCGGAAGGGCCTTAATTGGGCCTCTCTCAATGGTCCATGGGATTTCCTCTTCGACGACTCCAACTCGGGCCTCTCCCAGGAATGGCACTCCACCGGTCTGCCTACCAAGACTCGGATAACAGTCCCCTACGCCTTCCAAACACCCGCGTCAGGAATAAACCTTCAAGAGGCTCACGAATTCATCTGGTACGAGCGCGAGGTTCAGGACATCCGGTCCAAGAGCGACATCGAGGCCAATGCGAGGCTGCTCCTCCGCTTCGGCGCGGTCGATTACGAGTGTACAATCTGGGTCGATGGCAAGCAGTACGCTGCGCATAGAGGCGGATATGTTCCCTTTGACGTGGAAATCACCGATGAATTCACCGAACAAAAGAGCAATGCTCGAGTGACCCTGCGTGTACGTGACTCCCCGACAGATCTTACCCAACCGCGTGGAAAACAGTACTGGGGACCAGTGCCCGAGAGCATCTTTTACACTCCGACCAGTGGTATCTGGCAGAATGTCTGGCTGGAAGTGGTGCCTGCAATTCGGATTGCGGATTCAAGTGGTGGAACAGTCCTGCAAGGGGATGATATCGAGGGTGGCTTCTTGAGAGGGGTCATTGCTCTCACCGGAGAGAAGCCTCCAGCTGGAGAGACATGTTCTTTGCGCATTGCTATCTCTTTCCAGGGCACAGATATGGCCGAAACCACGATCGATATCGGCGAGGGACAATTAACGGCGCCCTTTGAGCTGAACATCCGCAGCGAGAATGTCAGCCAGCACAGATCCGCGTTCAAGAGCCTGCCGCCATGGTCGCCATACCCCCTGAGTGATGGCCTGGCACTATGGTCGCCCGAATACCCGAACCTCTACGACGTGACTATGCAGCTTATCAACTCGGCCGATGAAGGGCAGGTGTTCGACGAGATCCACACAACAGTCGGGATGCGCAAGATCGAGTGGGACAACGGCGACAGCACGTTCCGCCTAAACGGCAAGCCTTACTTCCAAGCGCTCTGTCTGGACCAGGGCTATTGGCCTGAGACCGGACTTACACCTCCTTCGCACAACGCTCTGAAAGAAGACATCATCCTCGCAAAGAAGATGGGGCTCAACGGATGCCGGAAGCACCAGAAGGTCGAAGACCCGGTCTTTTTGTATTGGGCCGATCGGCTCGGGTATCTAGTTTGGGGCGAGATTGGGAACGCCTATGAGTTTAGCGAGGAGTATGTGGAAAGATTCAACGACGAGTGGGAACAGGTCGTTAAGCGCGATCGCAATCATCCGTGCGTGGTTGCCTGGACCCCCGTCAATGAGAGCTGGGGGTACAAGAACCTCAACGATAATGCCCGGGAGAGGGCGCATATTCGGGAGGTGTACAAGCTGACAAAGTACGCACTCATTGCCCACTGAAGATGACTGCTCGACTAAACTAACATGCGAGCAGGTCCCTCGATCCAACCCGCCCCGTAAACGACAACTGCGGCTGGGAGCACGTCCAGACAGACCTAACGACCTTCCACGACTACAGCGACAGCGCCGAGCTGGCGAATATCTGCAACAAGCTGGACGGCGGCATTCTAGCCCGCAAGCTCAACGGCGAGATGTTTGTCGATCCGATCGCCTCGCGTGATGGTTCTGTTCTCGACCCCGGGTCGACATTCAACCCCAGCCTCCCGGTCATCTGCTCTGAGTTCGGAGGCGTCAATATTGCCCCTGCACCGGATGCAGCTGCGGCAGGATCAGAGCGAGACTGGGGGTATACTACGGCCGCGGATCCGAATGACCTCCTTGCCAGACTGGAGAAGCTGTTCCAGGCTGTTGTTCATGGCGGGTTGATCTGTGGGTTTGTGTATACGCAGTTGTGAGTCACCGTTCCTATCCCTACAATCTATCTACAGGACACGCCGGAGTGCAGATCAAGACTAACGGGTCGTGCAGAACGGACATCGAGCAAGAAGTCAACGGGCTGTACTCGTTTGATCGCCGCGAAAAGGTCCCCGCTGATAAGGTCAGGAAGCTCATGGAGGAGGCGAAGATGGCTTATGCGAAGACGATTGAGCGCCGGGGAATTGAGCGGAGGACATAGGACAGTTCGAATATTCTCAGCAACATTATTATGGGGTGTTTACCAATCTCAAGCTTCACTAAGGGTATTATGTAGTACATTCGAAATATATTCCAATACTTTACTGAAGATGTATTTATATACTCACCGACAGCAGGGAATGCAAGTTGGAGCTCGATAAATGGCCACTTCGGGGAAACGGCTGGGCCCTATCGAGTCTAGCCTGGATAGACTTGACATGTTACCTATGCTTATCTTGTTGGATTTAGTTCACGATGAAATGTAAGCATAGCTCATGACCATGCCCAGGCACATAGATCATCTGATGCCCAACAACGTGTTTGCGCCACTTGATCCTCTGCCGCCGGTCGGATAATTTACAACATGAGCCTGATCTACCCCGCAGGAAGGATCAGTCCTATATGACACTGAATATAGGCCTCGGCCCCGATTTCCCCGAGCCCCCAATCCTACGCGGGGGAAGGTCCGTGCCCAGCATCGTACACTGCATCTCCCTACCATCGTGGCACCACGCCATCCATACAGCAACCCGGTATCCCCGAGAGGCATCGTGGGATGCAGATGCAGCTGCACACTACGTCAGCGAGCTAGCCATATCCCTCAAGCTCCGACAATTTAAACCCGCGGCCAGGATCAGTCTCGGCTGAATGAAAGCAGGGCCTGAGTTCAATTAAACGCCACTTACACCACTAAATATCACCTACAGGTACCAGCAACATGTCACCAACAACAGCCAGCCCCAACGACTGGGAAAACCCGGCCATCTTCCAGCGCAACCGCCTGAAGCCCCGCGCGTACTGGATCCCGCAGACCTCGCTGCTGCTCAACGGGAACTGGGACTTCAATTACGTCTCGTCGCCGCGTCTTGCGCCTTCGCCGGCCAACGCTAAAACACAGAGCGGAGGCGAAGGTGAAGGTGAAGACGACGTCGATTGGAAGTCCATCCCCGTCCCCAGCCACTGGCAGCTACACGGGTACGGGAAACCCAACTACACAAACGTGATCTTCCCGTTCCCCGTGAACCCGCCGTTTGTGCCGAGCGAGAATCCCACGGGGACGTATAAGCGACTCTTCCATGTCCCTTCGAGCTGGGATGCGGATGCGCAGATAAGATTGCGGTTTGATGGCGTGGACAGCGCGTACCATGTCTTCGTGAATGGGGTCGAGGTTGGGTATGCGCAGGGGAGCCGCAATCCGGCGGAGTTTGATGTGACTCACCTTGTTGAGCGGACAGGCGAGAATGAGGTGCTCGTTAGGGTTTACCAGTGGTGTGATGGGAGTTATATTGAGGATCAGGATCAGTGGTGGTTGAGTGGTATGTCGGCCCTGTTTAACATGCATACGGAGTTTGATGAGTGATAGGTATATTCCGCGATGTGACGCTCATTGCGTTTCCTTCTGCTGCAAGGATCGAGGACTTTCGGGTTGAGACTACGCTTGATGAGGAGTATGTTGATGCGGAGCTGCATGTTACTGTTGATATCGCTGCGACAGAGAGCAGCACCATATCCATCACCCTCTTCGACCCATTCAACGAGCACGACATAATCGCACGCGAAGAACAAGAGATCCCCGAAACAGGGACATACACCTTCACCCTCCCCGTGTCCAACCCTCGCAAATGGACCGCCGAAACGCCCTCCCTCTACAACCTGGCCATAACCCTATCCACCACGTCAAAAAGCTTACAAGAACTAACGCACCGCATCGGCTTCCGCACCGTCGAAATCAAAAACGGCAATCTCACCGTCAACGGAACCCCCCTCCTCATCCGCGGCGTCAACAGACACGACCACCACCCGCTGCACGGCCGCGCCGTCCCAACCCCCTTCCTCAGACAAGACCTCCTCCTAATGAAAAAGCACAACATCAACTCCGTCCGCTGCTGCCACTACCCCTCGACCCCAGCGCTCTTCCCCCTCTGCGACGAGCTCGGGCTGTGGGTAATGGACGAAGCAGACCTAGAGTGCCACGGGTTCTACGACGCCGTGGCCCGCCCCCTCGATATACCAGAGCGCATGGACTACGAGGAGCGCAAGAAGCTGACGTTCGCGCAGGCGGCGGAGTACACGACCAACAACGGGCAGTGGCGAGAAGCGTACGTGGACCGTGCGGCGCAGATGGTGGCGCGCGACCGGAACCACGCGTGTGTGGTGATTTGGAGTCTGGGGAACGAGGCGTTCTACGGAGAGAATCATGGCGCTATGTACAGCTTTATCAAAGAGGTTGACTCCAGCAGACCGGTGCACTATGAGGGCGATGTGCATGCAAAGACGGCCGATATGTACAGCTACATGTACCCGTCCGTAGCGCGGCTCAGCAGGCTGGCGGTTGAAGAGGGGGATAGCTTTGAGAAGCCGATTGTCCTCTGCGAGTATGGGCATGCGATGGGGAATGCACCTGGCGGACTGGAGGAGTATATGGATGCGTTCCGGGCTCATCGGCGGCTGCAGGGGGGCTGGATTTGGGAGTGGGCGAATCATGGCTTGTGGGTGCAGGAGAAGGGGTACTATGCGTATGGAGGGGATTTCGGGGATGAGCCGAATGATGGGAGTTTTGTGCTAGATGGGTTGTTGTATAGTGATCATACGCCGACGCCCGGGTTGACGGAGCTGAAGAAGGCGTATGAGCCGGTTAAGGGGTGGGTTGAGGGGGGTGAGATTGTGGTGAGGAATTTGTTTGATTTTGTTGGGCTTGAGGGGGTTCAGGCTGGGTATAGGGTTGAGTGTTTTGGGGAGGGGTGAGTGCTTCGAATACCTACTTGGACTAATAGATTGGGACCTTCGCTGACTACCATACAGGACGAAGCTCATCGATGCCGGGACACTCGAGATACCTCATATCAAGCCCGGCGAGACAGGGCGCATCCCCTTCCCAGCATCATTATCCGACAAGAATGCACCTGGCTCTGAGACGTGGCTGACTGTGTCCTTCACAACCAAACACGCAACACCAGGTCTAGAAGCGAACCACGAGATCGCCTGGTTCCAACACCGTCTGGACGACGTATCCCCGTCTCTTGCCACCGTGACACCAACAGCGGCCTTTGCCATCAAGACTCACTCAACAAAGTCCCACCACGTCATAACCGGCACGGACTTCAGCATCACATTCTCGCGCACAACCGGCCTCCTCACAAGCTGGCGCATCCACAACCAGGAAATCCTCTCCGACTCGACCACCCCCAGTCTAACCCCGGGTTTCTGGCGCCCACCAACAGACAACGACATCCCCTACGACCTAGGCGAGTGGCGGCGCTACGGGCTCGACACACTCACATCCAGCCTCCGGGACTTAAGTATCACGCAAGCCAACGAGTCCACCATCACCCTGACAAGCGAGACATTCATCGCCCCACCAATCCTGGCCTGGGGGTTCGAAACCTCAACAACATACACCATCACCGGCGACGGCGCCCTAGCCGTAAAAGTACACACCAAGCCCACCGGATCCAAACCCATCGACGTCCCCCGCATCGGACTCGATCTCCTCCTATCGCATGACCTAGACAATGCGTCCTGGTTCGGTCTAGGCCCCGGCGAATCCTACGCCGACAAAAAGCGCTCTCAGAAACTCGGCGTTTACACTGCAACTACAGACGAGCTACATACGCCGTACGAAGTCCCCCAGGAAGGCGGGAATCGGATGGAGACGCGGTGGCTGCGGCTGGTTAATCGGCGGGGCTGGGGGGTGAGGGTTATTCGCGATCCTGACGACGAAGGCGAAGAGGATGATGGGGGGAAGGTGTTTCAGTGGGTTGCGACCCGGTATAGTCCCAAGGCTGTGGAGAATGCTAAGCATGCGAATGAGCTTGTTCGCGAACAGAAAGTAAGGGTGAGGCTTGATGTTGGGAGTTGTGGTGTTGGGACGGGGGCTTGTGGGCCGCGGACGCTGGAAAAATATCGGGTGACTTGTGAAGAGAGGGCGTTTGGGTTTCGGGTTGAGCCGTTTTTTGGACGGGTTTGATTTAGATACTGGATTTCATGTTAGGAACGGTAGGTAGAGCTGGATGACTGGTAGAAGGAAGAATGGGATTATCTGTTTTGCGCTTCAAGACACAGCTTCGGGGTATATACTGTGGGATACCTATAGTAGTCAACTTGAAAGGTAGATGTCGGCTTGACCTCAAGAGTGTATATCGTGTTGACCGATGCGCCCGTACGGAGTACTTCAGGGACACTTTGGTTCCCCTGGCCCGCGTATATCCGGCCACCTGTTCTCTTAGAGACAGCAGTGCTGGTGGGAACAAAGACATGCTATTTCCACAGGTTGTGGTTGAGGGGTCGATGACTCGGATACCCGCGGCTTCCCTGTAGGGCTGATCAGGCACGCCTCCTGATTTGCAACTGATCTATTGCCCATAGTCAGTAGAAATGTCCAGACTCCTCGCTGTTTCCCTCGCACACCATCGCATCCGGATTGCACCTTCCACGTCGCACATCACCTCATCATCATACTCAGGTCCGGACAGACCGCCGCTCCACTGAACCATCCACGTGCCACAGGGAGAGTGATCCAGCCTGAAAAGCGGTCTCAGCGTGCATGGTTTTACCTAATAACGCGACGATCGAGGATAATGCCTCAACCCCGTGCAGGGCCTGGGCGTGGTCCCGTGGATGGTCATACTTGGCATTTGGTAATGGCCCCAGTCTGCCCCGGACTTGACTGGCTGAAAACCCCGCAAATGACTCCCTAGGTATTAGGTGACAAAGCACGCATATAGATCCATCTGGCGTCATACATCATTGCTGCTGCTCGAGTTTGAGGCCAGAGTTTTCTGCTTATTTATAACCATGCCTTTGCCGGTGTTCTGGGGCTGGTTCCGCCAAGTCCGGTGTTTACTACCAGAAAGACCTCAGTATGGGTTCAATAGCCATGTCCGCTACCGAGACCGTCCTCTGTATCCCCGAGCTCCTGGAGCACATCCTCTTCCACCTGGACATGCAGGACCTGCTTGTCTCTGCACAACGCGTCAACAAACACTGGCACGCCACAATCACCACCTCGCCAAAACTCCAACAAGCCCTCTTCTTCCGTCCAATTTCCCAACCCGCCAAGCCCCCAATACAGTACCCTTCATACCCCCAGGGCCAAACACCACTCTGGAAGCGGCGCCGCTCAGAAACAAAGCCCTACACCGACGAACTAAGCACAACATTAAACCCATTGCTGGTCAAACACTTCGGCTCCGAATTCTTCAACACCTCCTCCGGCCACACCGCAAATAACGACAACGACTGGGTCTACCTCGACGAGAAAATGCAAGCCCCCTGGTCCGTCAAAGTCGGTTCCAACCTGCTACGAACCGACGAGACAGGGCCAGCCGAAACCGCATTCCGATATCCCACCGCATCCTGGCGCCGCATGCTCGTCTCCCAGCCTCCCCAGCCCGGCCTGGGCTACATCCGCAGCGTGCACGACCACAACACGCCGACCCCGGTGGGGAGGGGGTACATCGACGCCTGCAGTGACGGGGGTCTGCGCTTCGGTGTGCTGTACGACCTCGTGCAGACCCTGTCCGTCCGGCGGTGGAAGAAACACCACGCGCCGTTCCGGATAACGTGGGGTGCGGCGGGGAGTCCAAGTCCTTCGCAGTCGTTCCCCGTGTTGAAAGGCTGTATGGAGGTGCTAGAGCAGACGGGCGTCGTGCTGGCTGTTCACTATGAGGTGCCGAAGAATGCCTACTATCCCGATTTCCCGCAGCCGGGGGCGCTGAGGAAGGAGGATTTTGAGCTTGCGGGGGTGGGGCTTGTGGATGTTGGTGTTGAGGAGGGGGAGGGTGGTGTGGGTGTTTAAAAGTGATTTTTGTTTTGGGTTGTTTCGTTGTGTTGGTGTTTAGCGTTGCGTTTCCTCTTCTCTTGGTGCCCTGGGTTCGGGCGGGTTGGATGAGCCCCAAGTACCCCTTTAGTTATAGTTTGTCTGCGACTGAGTGCGAATGACACTGATGATTCCTGTCGGTGGAGATGTAGATGTACGTGTGAATTGGCATAGGTAGGTAGGTCGTTGTTCTCTGCCTCTGTGGCTTTGGACATCTGCAGTTGATGAGCGAACCTACCATAATATGCAGGTGCTGGATTCATACTCCAGATAGCAATAATGGTAGGTCTATGTAAACTCAGGTAGAGTGTGGAGAAGCAACTGGTCTGAGTATAAGTTGATCAGTATCACAGCGTGACTAATAATTGTACCAGGCTGCTTGACTATCCTAGTTTCTCACTGTTAAGGCCGGAAATCAACGAGCACAGGGAGACTTCTGTAATAAAGCAATCAGGTCTTGTTTGTAGCTGTTGATGTGGGAGGGCTGGCACAAGGTCGTCACAATAGAGTTGTTTGTACCCAAGCTGCCTGGCTGCATCTCTCTTGCAAGTGATGCCATCTGTTACAGAAGGAAACAAATTAATATAGACGCAGGGTGTCCATTATCACAAGCTATAACAGGTGCACCAGTGTCCAGACACATGTTTGTAAGCTTCCAATGTCATGAAACCCGAATCCAGCACAGGCCTTGTTCAGGCGTGCCGTGCTCCAATCGGAGGCAGGAGAATATTCGGTGCAAAATAGGGGTATTTTGACCACTGAGCTAAAAGAATGAATCCGTGATCTAGTGGCCACGAATGTAGTATTTATTGAGCTTACAGAGGAGATGTTCCAGTTCCCGGCTGGCCTCGGCTTGAAGGGGCAGATTCAGCGGTCGAACAAAAAAAAGCAATTGCAAGCTTCCTGCAAGGGATCAGCAGATTGCAAGGGAATGCATAAGGCAAAGTCGAGCACCACAAGAATAAGGAAATGAGGCTACAGTCCATGTAGTAACTGTACAGCAGAAAGAGGGCGTCGCGAGTTGCATCGGTTTACCCTAGAGGCACCGGGTCTTACTTTCCTTTGCACTTTGAGATGGAATACAGCTCGCCCTAGGGTTAATCTGCGTGTCATTCCCCTAGACCCAGTTGGTGATACGTTGACGTCCAGGATGAACTTTAGATAAGACAAAGAATATGCTAATTGAAGAGGAATGTACACAAAGACATCCAATGAAGGCACCCTAATACACCCATCCCATCCCTACGCCAGCAACCCCCTCTGCACATCCCCCTGCGCCGGCGGCGGAAGCCTCGAAGGACTCAAATCGCGCACCGAATGCTTCGCCCGCGCAATATCAACGCCCAACCGGCCAAACAAAAGCTCCAACTCTGGATATCTCTTCAACGCAAGCCCAATATACTGCGGATTCAGCTCATTCCTGCGCATCTGGATCGCCTGACCGTACCGATCAGCCAGCCAACGGAGGTCCGCGGAATCGTGGAACTTCGCCCGTGTCGCAGCGGCACGCAGCTTCCCCTTGAAGAGCAGGAATGGGTCCAGGAAGCTGGAGGGCCCTGTGCCGAGGCGCTGTCCGTTCACGGTGCGGATGGTTGCTTGCACGTTGCGCATGGTGTATTGGGCGCCTGGCAGTTAAGAGAGCCGTAGGTTAGATCCGCATGGGTATCTGCGTGAGGTGACGGGTGGTAGGGCACAGCGCTGGGAAGGTAAACGCACCCGCAAACTGCTCGCAGAATATCTCTACGAGCACAGGGTTAGCGCGATTGACGCTGTCAGACCACAGGAATGCAACGTAGTCCTGGCGGCCCTGTGGAACGGCAGCGAACCCGCCTTTGCCGTCGAGAAGAGCGAGGACTTGATCTTTTGATATGGAGGCAAGACAGTCGATGTCTTTGCTTTCGCGGGAGCCGCCGAGGACACCGATTGCGTAGCCGCCGAAGATGCCGAAGCGGACGTTCGCTGGGGTCAGCATGCGGTGCAGGGCGATGGCTGCGTCGTTGAGGCGGTCTTGGAGCATGGTGAGGATCTAGGCCAGATAGAAATGACTTGAGACGTCTGAATACAGTTTGCAAGAGATGAGCAAGAGTGCAGTATGTAGTTTATCAAGATGGGAACTAACAGCGCATATTTATGCTCCTTGGTTCAATCGCTGGACAAGGTGGGTGGGTAGAGATTAATTTCACAATTCACAACGCTGTCCTGGCCGAGCCATACCAGTGTATCAGAGGGTCGAGGAGGCTCCTCTAGTGAATTTGGTCATTGGCTGAGTTCACGCTGCGACAGCGCTTACGCTTTTAGGGGTGGGATGGACGGCGATGGAATATGGAATGCACCAACTAGGGCTCTGCTGTAACCAACGGCGTCGAAGCCCTGGTTCTTGCTCCCCAGGGCTTGGGTGAGAGCCTCTCAGCCACTGAATATTTTCATCACATGTACATCCCCAGGTCTAGTGCGTACAGAAGGAATATGCTACGGTTCACTATAAGAAAACGACGAATACAAGCCAATTATAAACAGTATCAAAAGCCACCCCCAGGTACCAACTCAAGGTCATTGACGCCACCAGCGCCAAACTCAGAACACGGCAGCTCCGGGCATAGATTCTCATCATACCGTGACGCCTTCTCGGCCACCAGCTGCGCTGCCAACCCTCTCACCCCTGACGGCGCTCCGGCCAAGTTACCTTCGATCCAACCGTCATCCAGGTCCATACCATCCACCAACTGCTCGACGGCTATCCGCCCCATGCAGTCATTTGACTCGAAGAATCTCAAACACAGGCCAATGAAGAACACAGGTAGTCGCGGGACCGGCAGATGTTCGATCTCACTTGGCGGCAGGATGTCTAGTATCTCATTGCTGCGGCCAAGGGCAAGTCTGTGCTCCTGCGGCACTATGTTCTCGTCCAACGGGGAGAGATGAAAATAGGTATCAGGAAAAAGCACCACTCGAAGGTCGGTATTTGGCGCCTTGAACGATGGAAACCCTCGCTTGTATTCTGTGAAGATGTCGTAGTCCTTGGGTTCGAGCTTCTCAGATCCACAAAGGCTGCGAAGGACTGACTCGGCCTCTAACAGCGCAGGCCCAGGGACACAGATTTCAAGGTCCTATACATATTATGAGAAGGAATTCCTGAGCACCGGGGTGTTCTGCCCTACATGGACGACCCGGGGGACATTGTAATAGTTCAGTGCTATTTCGCCCACCACGCACACCGTGATTTGTCTGTCCTGCAGGTGGGTCAAGATCTGTTTGATGGAGTGGACAATATCCATGATGACGGTGATGAGGGAACAAAGACAGCGGCAAGTGGTTCTTTAAATAAACTAATGACTAGCCAATAGCATTGCTCATAATAAACCTCTAGATTGTTTATATGTAGCAAGCGGTAAGTTATAAGAAAACCTTAACTATCACGTGCTGCGCTAGTTTTAATTAAAATAGGCATGTTCCAGGCGCCGGCCCTCTAGG
This sequence comes from Aspergillus mulundensis, assembly GCF_003369625.1. NCBI lineage: Eukaryota > Fungi > Ascomycota > Eurotiomycetes > Eurotiales > Aspergillaceae > Aspergillus > Aspergillus mulundensis. Next base: position 2,866,453 of record NW_020797890.1, on the reverse strand, counting down.
TATTTAATATACTTTTTAACTAAGTAGTACATGGCCACACTATAAAGCTATATATATATTTTAAATAGGAAATATTACTAAAAATAAAAATAATAAAACTTTTATACTTTTAATTTACTAATTAAAGGGCTTTCTTAAGGCCTGTTATATTTTAAAAAATAGTAAACTTAGTTACTTCCAGCAGTTTAATTATTTTATTTATAGGGTTTTTTTTTTTTAGCACGTGGTGGAACTTTATAAGGTATTACCTATAAATATTTTATATAAAAAAGTATTTATTAGCTAACCAGCGTGTAGTAACTAAAATTTTTTAACTAATAGCGTTAGCAATAGCGCTAGTATTATTAAAGTATATTATAATTAGCTTGCTATTTTATACTTTAAGCACCTTAGTAAGCTTTTTTATAAATAAGGCTATTTTAATAGCCCTGTTAAATACCAAGAATTCCATTATAATAAATAAAGGTATTATAATTACTTATTTCTTTAAACTCCACGCGACGGGAAATCTATAAAGATATATAATAAAACCCTTAGTAAACTTTTTATTAAGATAATTTTAATAAAACACGTTAAAATAAATAATTATCCCTTTTATATAGGTCTTAGCAAGTACTAAATTACTTTAGTTAGCTATAATATAGTAAACCACGTGCTTGGCAGCTACTATATTATTAATAATTAAAAATTTTTATTAATATTATAAAAATTAAACTAGGTATACAAGGTTAACACGGGTCTTTCTAAGCCAGCTAAAAAATTTAATTAATTAGGTAAAGGCGTGAGCGCTAAAGGCATTAAAAACTAAAAATATATTAGGATTTATAACGTTTAATTAATTAACTTTTTATATAATTTTAATATACCCCTTTATTATTAGTGTTTTTGCTGGCCTAGCCTTGGTAAGGCTAAAATACTAAGCTATTTATTTTATATATATGGCTTAAAAAAAGCAGATTATCCTGCTTTTATAGTCGCGGGATACTATTAATTTAAAAAATTTAATTAGCTTATTACTAACTTTAAGTTTATAAATCTCTTATAAAAGGCTAATAATAGTGTTTATATTAGCCTTTATTTTACTAGTAATAATACCATTATTTATATAGGTAATAATTAGCGCGTAGGGTAACTTTTAAATATATATATAGGGTTTTTTAGTAAGCAGCTTAAAGCCCTTAGCACGTAATAATTAATTAAATTCCTAGTTTTATAAGTATACGGAGTTACAAAGGCTAAATAAGGCTTTTTATACCTTATATATAAGATTATTGCTAATCCCGTGGCCGCGTGGCTATTATATATAAACCTTTTAATTAACTATTTTTATATTAAGGTAGGTATTAATAATATTAAATTAGCGCTAGCTAAGCCTTTAAATAGCTATAGTTATTAATATATATTTAACTACTATATTAGCTATAATTAAATAAAAGCTTTTATTATAGTTTAATTTAGTAACTTAGTAGTTATTACACGTAATAATCCAAGCCTTAAATAATAAAATAAAGCTATTTTTATTACTTTTAAGCGTGAATACCCACTTGCTAGGAATAATTTTAGCCCCTTTTAGCTATTTAACAAGCTTCCACGTGTTTATAGCAACTACCATGCTAATATAAATTAACATGGCTTTTTTTTATTAATTAAAAAACTTAGATTACCGCGCTTTTTTGTAAAATCTTAGCACCTTAATATTATTAATATATAATTTAGCTTTAGCTAATATTTAAAACCTTTTAGTAAGTAAATACCAAACCATTCCAGTAGGTATTTTAATAACTCTGGTATTAACACGCTTAGTTATTCTAGTTAGTAAGCCATAGTTAATATAGGGTTTAGGGCGTTTAGTTAACAGGATAACCACTATATTAAAAATATTAGTATTTATATCTATCTTGTGTAGGGTGGCCTTTATTATTAAAACCTTTAATTAATTAGGAAATTAGCCTGGCATCTTATAATTTAATATTTTTAAATCCTAATTAGTTAGTGCATCTAGTACTATATTAATATCCACGTTAAATATATATAACTTAAAGTAGTCTGCCTTAAAAATCCACCTGTATGTATTTTAAATATTATTTAGCACTAATTCTAGTAAGTTAAGGTTATTTTAAAGCTTTTAAGGGCGCGAAGTAAGTAGGGCTTGGGTTACTAGTAAAAATAGTATAATTTATATTTAAAATTAATTAATAAAATTTATTAATAATAATATATAAGTTAGTGTTATCATGGTGTTAATATTTCTTATTAAAAATTAAGGTAGTATTACCAAATTAAGATTATTATAATAATTTAATAAGGTCAGGCTTGGCGCGCTAGCACCATTATTATTACTATTAATTAATTACCTTGGCGGGATCTTTATATTTTTAATATATAAGTATTATATTAGCGCTAGGATAAAGTTAACCTAATATTCTAGTATTAACAAGGCAAGTAACTTTAATTTAATATTACCACGTGATATTAAAGTTAGTTAGCACCGTGAAGTTAGGAATATAATTTAAATTTAACTAGTAATTAATATTTTAGGCGCCTGGATTATTAAAATTAGCTTAAAAATAAGTATATTATTAAGTTTAGCGCTATATATAGTGGCCCCTAGCGCTAATTTATTTAATTAAAACAGGGCACCTTTTATAAATATAGTACTAAGCAAGTAATTATTTTTATAAAACTTTAATTTATTAAATAAAACATGCTTTAAGTAGTAAACCCGCTTCCCTGGGACCTATACTTAAAAAATCTTATTATTATTTTTTTTATATTTAACTAAATAGCTAATTAAAGCTCTTATAGCAAGTTTATAAGACTATTTATAATTTTTAATTAATATATAAATATATAATTTATAGCTATAAGCGCGAAAGTTATTAAGGCAGGGTATTAAGTTATTAATTTAATAGTATTTATATTATAGCTACAGGGGTGACTTACTGTAAGAATTCTTAATAATAAATAGTTAATTTAAGGTTATAACAGCGGCCTTAATTATCTTAGGCCATACTTTTTTTAGTAAACCAGCGTTAATTTTTATAGCTTGGGCTGTTATATTAATATACTAGGCATAGTATTTTAAAATTTTATTAAACTCCAAAGTTTTTAATAAAAAAAGTTAAAATATTAAATTTTTTAGCTTAGCCCAGGCCTTATACTTAAAAAACTCTTTATTATTATTTATTTTAATAACGCGGATATACTATCCTATAAAGCGCTTGTGGCGTTTTTAGTATAATATTAGTTACTAAAATACTTTCTTTTTTTTTTTAACGCAGTATACCGCGGCTAATTAGGTGGCGTTATTAATAACTATAAGGTAGTAATTAAATCTACTAATTTTAGTTAGTTAAACAGGTTATATATTTACATGCTATAATTTTCCTAAATCTGCTTCCCGCGGGACAGGCTAAAATAATATTTTATAAAATTTAGCCTTAAGGCAAGCGGAGCAGTTTAATTAGTTAATAATATTTATATTAAGGCCTTTTACCCGGGCTATAATATAAAGCCTAGGGATGCCCACGTGGCCAAGGCGCTTGTAAAGTAAATTTATATTAATTATAGCTAATTAAAAATATTATTTAAATGTAAACTTTAGGAAAGAGACACTATGGTGTGTATAAGCTTGCCTTATAATAAATTTATTTAGGCTAATAAAAGTATTATTTTCTTTATAATATTATATGCCAAGTGTTTTTTTTAGCCTTTTAATAAATAATAGGCAAATTAAAGCCTTAGGCGCGTGATATTTATAAACCCTAATCTTTCTATATATATTATTTACACCCTTTATAGTAATAATTAGTATTTTATAACCTTTAGCGCGCTTAATTACTTTGCTAAATATTTTATATAAGTACCCCAAGCAGTTTGGGCTATATTTTATATAATTTTTAAAATTAAAGTGCTTAAAAAAAATAAACTTAACTAATTCTATATTTATAAGCCACTTTATTAATTTAGTAGTTATAATAAAAGCAGGTATAACTAAGAATCTAGGGCCAATCTTAGGCTTTAATTTATTATATTTAAAGTTATAATTATTAAATTTATTATTATTATATAAAGCTATAGCTTATGGCTTTATGCTAGTCTTATTTAGGCATAGCGCCTATATTTTAAAAAGCTTAATTTAGCTATTAAGTTAAAGTTAAGGGTTTAAATAATAATAATTTTTTTAAAAGTGGCCACCATGTTTATAATATTTATAAAAATAAATTTTATTATCCCCTTACTTTATTTAATTAGCCCATTTTTTTTTATTTATATTATTTAAAGGGCTAGTAAGCACTTTAGTGTAGGGTTTTTTATAATAAACCTATTTTTTTTACTTTTTTAAGGGCGGGGCCGCGGCGGCAAGTAGGATAATTATTTTAGCTTTAACTATAGTATTTTTATATAATTATCTTAGGTTATTCTTGCTATAATTTCTTAAAATCTTATTAATTAAAAATAATTATTAAAGTATAGCCCATGTTTTAAGGTTACTATAAATTTTTTAAAAAACTAATAGCATAGTAATACTAGGTTTAATAATAACATGTAGGTTTTTAGTAATATTTTATATAATTATAAATGCTATAATAAACTTAAAAGTAGTAAAAAACTAGTTTTTATATATATTAATAATACTAAGCACTGCCTTGGTAATCTAGGGTACGCCTTATTTAATAATAATCTAGTAAATTATATTAAATATTTTATTAGTATACTTTATTAAATACGGGAATCTTATAACTTTAATATAAATCTTACGGCTAACTTAGCCTAGGAGCTAATTAATAATAAGTATTAAGTAATTTTTTTATTATTTTTAGTATAGCCTGTCCTCGGGAGGCCTAGCAAGTAAGAAATTAATTAATTAAAAAAATTATAAGGCTTGTAAATATTTTCTTACTTAATTAAACTATTTATTATAGTTAGTTTAGCCCAAGAGTTTAATCCCAAGTAGGTATATAATAGTAGGAACTATGGCCCTAAGCAAGCAGCGCTTATAGTATACTTATTTAAGTAAGAAATTAGGGGGATTTATTAGCTAAGTTACTTACTAAGGTATTTTTATAATAAAATTAGGCATTCCTATAGCGGGAATAGCTTGTTAAGGCTTAATTATATTAAATATTAAGTCCTAATTGGTTAAAAAATTGCAGTTTTATTAATTTATAAATAGTAGGTATTAAAAATCGCGTTTTAAAAAGGTAAAAAAAGTATATAATAGCGCTTATTATAAGCTTTAAAGCTTATAAAAGCGCTTAAAGAAGTTTTAAATAGTATTTTAAAGTAATTAAAAAAGTTTAAGGGCTTATAACCTAATAACTAGCTAATAGTATTACTTATAGTAAACCTTTAAATTATCTATATATAGCAAGCGGCAAGTCATGAGAAAACCTTAACCGTCACGTGCTGCGCTAGTCCTAATCGGGATAGGCGCGTCCCGGGCGCCGGCCCTCCGGGCGTCCGACATAAACCCAGCCCTGTGCTCCTCCGGCATTCCAGAAGCGCCTGCTGCGTACTCTTGGCAGTCTGGGCGCTTCCCTATGTCCATGCATGCCCCTTTCTTCCTCAAGGTTCTATTCAATCATCCGCCCAGGACCATGGACTGGCATCATGCTCTCAAGCGTACGGTCACTGTTCGATAGATCATCAGCCTCATTCCAGGTGCTCTCAGACCTCCACCTTGAAATCAACCAGCAATACGCCTTTGAGATCCCCGTCCGTGCCAAGCACCTCATATTGGCAGGGGATATCGGGCGCTTAGAGGACTACGACAACTATCGCGGTTTCCTACAGAGACAGACTCGGCAATTTGAACGGGTCCTTTTGGTTCTTGGAAACCATGAGTTCTACAACGACACGTTTCCCAGGGGTCTGGAAAAGGCCAGACAACTTGAAAACGACCCGTCCATGAACGGGCGTCTGGTCCTCCTCCATCAAGGGCGCTACGATGTCCCAAACACACTCGTGACGGTCCTCGGTTGCACCCTCTGGTCCAGCGTCCCGGACGACGCAAAGGACATTGTGCGGTCCAAGATCCAAGACTTCAAGAAAATCGTTGACTGGACGGTTGACGACCACAACGCGTCTCATGGATCGGATCTTACCTGGCTCCTCGGGCAAATCGAACAGATACGGAATGAGAACAAAACGCAGCGCAAAAAGAGGTCTATCCTGGTCGTCACGCACCATGCACCGGCTACGAAAGGTACTTCGAGCCCCCAGCACGAGAAGAATGCCTGGAGCTCCGCTTTTGGGACCGATATCCTTTCTGAAGTGTCGGACTCAGCGCCCGTCAAGGCTTGGATCTTTGGTCACACCCACTATACGACTGAGTTTCAGAGTCGAGGAGTACGAATCGTGAGCAATCAGCGGGGATATGTGCTTCCTTGGAGTGATACCGCGAGAGTAAAGGATGGCTTTGATGTTGAGAAGGTTATACATGTGTGAATAGATGTTCCTGTTTTGCTATAATCAAACGGCTCATTATGCCGCTGTTCATCTCATTCATCACGCCTATTGCTCCGGTTGTAGAAAAGGGTGCTCAGCCAATTCGGCTGCCGATCTCCTCTTATTCATATGCCAGTCGAGCATTCCTCTGGCGAGATCCAGAAAGGCTTCCTTGTCGTGGTCTTCAAGAGAGGAGACGGTATCTGCCAGCTTCCGGTCTGGGATCAGGTCTTGATAGAGAAACCGACCTAATCCAAATATCCCGTGAGTCCGCGACCTCGAAAGAACATTCAAATCCCAAGAGTACATACGTTTGTCGTCGAAGAACGGCCCGCCGAAGTACTCCTCCGCGATCTTGCAGACCTTACCGTCTTCCCGTCTGACAGGTCCCGGCCAGACGTAACCTCGCATGTCATGATGCCTCTGTATAATCTCTGGAGGGGGTGGACCAAGTAGGGCTATCATCTCAGCAAGATGAAGTTTAGCATCGTAGCGGCCTTGCTGATCGTGTATATGCTGGAATAGTTCCTTGCCTTCGATCATATCCCACATCTACCATAGAATTTTGGCATCAGCGATGCAACGATTTGAAATCCCAGATCAAAATGAAGTACGTACCATAACGCCGAGATTCCAAATATCCGCAGACATCTGCCACCCAGTTCCCAGAATCACATCCGGGGCGCGATAGTGGTCTGGCTGAATTGGCCAGACGCCCCAGTCATCTTCCTCCGGGAGGACAGTTGCGAGACCGAAATCAACAAGTTGCGGTATACTGCTTAGGCTCCGAAGTGGCCCGAAGTCGTTACGGCATTGATATATATGCCTACCAGTCGAATCGGTCTTATATGCCATTGGACAGGCAAGCTGTGAGTCGATAAAGTCACTGAGCACGGTTGGATCCTCGAAAGAGACCATGATATTTTCAAGCTTCAGATCTAGAAAGTAGCCTGCTTAGCGCCACTAGCAGGAGGGAAACAGAGCTGAGACTCTACCGGTGTGAACAGTGCGGCACTCTTTGTGAAGGTAATCAAGCCCTGCAAGAAGCGCTCGAATATATGTTTTAGCAAGGGGAAGTGGCATCTTTCCACCATCGAATCGCCGTTGATACACGGCCAACGGCTCTCTCATGGGCGGATAGGCAAGACAGAGGTGAGAGCCCCCCGGGCCCTGAACATGGAAAGAGTGTAGTAATGTTCTGATAACCGACCGACCGCGGTGCGTTGGGTCCACGCTTGAAATATGCTCTTCAACCTCGCGCTCGTGGCTAGCAAGGCTTGCATTATTATTTGTGATCTTGAGCGCAACGACTGTCTCTACATCCTTATCTTGTCTATATAGCTGTGAGCATCGACAGCGTCGAGAGGTTGGGATATAATATCGTCGGCGCCTACCCTTGCAAATCACGCGCGAGCCATACTGTGGATGAAACGCCCCAGCCTACTTTGACCAGAGTCTGGTAGCGAGCGGCAAACACCTCTCCAGGTCTGACTGGGTAGAAGTATCTGGAGTCGTAGAATGGTGAGATCTCTTCGTCGACCAGGATGCCTGGGGGTAAAGGGGGTCCTGGGGGAGGTATGGGAAACGGTTGCTTGCGAAACAAGGCGGACAAGCGTGAGAGCGATGCCCTCATGGCTTTGATGAGGAATGGATATTCCGAGGAACTGTGAAGTCTTGAATTGTTTTGGACAGGAAAGAAGAAAGAAGAAGAACTTGAAAATGTCAAGGGGGCTGGGGATCATTACCCATCACGTGCCGTTCCCCTTGGAAGAAAGGGAAAGTAGGGCTAGGTGAATACAACCTTATCATGGGATATTTCAAGCCATTTCTCTCTAGCCGACGATGGCGAGACAGTGTATGTACCTTGTAGAGTTCTTTCCAGATGTCCAGGTCGCCGCTTATAATTTCCTCTTTCGTTAAGTTTCACGAGGCTGTGCTGTACCAGGACTGCGCCTTGAGGCAGGCTGACTCTGACAACATGGGAAATGTCTCCTCGCTCTGGTCTGTCGAGAAGTGTCGATCTATCTGGTTTATACATTTGACCTGAGCTTGAGCTACTTGAGTTTAAGCTCTCCACCATGTGCACACCCGACAGGTTCTCTCCCCTGGATCCGGAACTGCGCCATCGCGACCTCCAGCTACATCGTATTCAGGGGGCTGGGAGCTGGCTTTTCAAGGAACCAAAGTTCATCAACTGGGCCCGAATGCCAGGTTTCAGCGGTCATAAGATACATACTGAAACTGAAACTCACGCAAGAAACAAGGTGTTTTTCTTGCAATGGCCTTCGCACATGCGCCAGGCTCAGTTAACGTGAGTCTACCACAGTTACCTACTAGAGCGGTCGGGAGGAGTACATACTGATATGAACTATCAGTTCACTTGTCGTTGACCACCTTCAGGGATCCAACACAACCAATGAGTTTACTGGAGTTGGTGTTTTCCACATCTACTGCGACAATCACCAATTCCCATCATGCTGCCGACCCGTCGACGCACTGGGGATTCTCCTGCGTCAATCCTACGAGTCATACTCCAAAAAAATGGACGAAGTCCCGACATCAGAACCTGGTCCCGAAAAATCAAAACTGGAGCTGGATACAGAACATGCCACTAACCTTCTCAGGCGTGCCTTTAGCGACTTCTCCACCGTCTTCATCTGTATCGATGGCATGGATGGCTGGTCTGACGCAGACCTGCGTGACTTTCTCCAGTATTTATACGAGGCGCTCTACGATGTTGCGACGTGGAGGCTCTTTTATGCGGACAGCGACTATTACCGGCGGTCGAGTTTAGAAGAATGCTTGGGTTCCTCTGTCGAGTCTCTAGGGTATTACACACTGGATGATCATACCTGGGCAGATACTGAGGTGTATATCATGCACTGGATGCGCAATTGCGAGGCTGGCTTTGAGTTGAGCGATGCGTTGACGAGCGAGGTTATTGCGTTTTTCCATCGGCGTCGCCGTCAAGCAGATTCGTGAGTGCTGGAGAACCAAAGCAGTTATACCAAGCATAGTGCTAACGGAGTTATGTGCAGACCTGCTGAAACCGAACTTCGACTACGGTGGATCCTGGACGCGCCGACACTTTTTGCTGCGCGGAGGAATCTGCTGGCGAAAGGATCTGGGCCCGGGAATTGGGGACTGGAGCGGATTGTTGAAGATATATTGGCGCGATTCCAGAGCCTACCGGGGACGGATATGAGAATGAAGCTGCTGACAGCGGTTCTTCGGAGGGGAACGATCACCCTCGATGAGCTTGCAGGATACTGCAAGGATGCTGATGTCGTGATTCCCAGCGGACTGGATTCCATTCAGAACTATGTCTCGAGCACCTCTCTCAGCTTGATCGTGTTCTGGAAGGCGTCGCAAACGCTGAGCATTGCAAGTCATGACATCAGAAAAGCCTTGGAAAAGAAGTATTTTCCTTCAGGGTCAGTCGAGGAGAGCTCATCGACGCCTCCTCTTAGAAGCAAGTATGGCGCAAAGGCAAAGGACGACGAAATATCACGAAGTGTCGTGCGAGACGGAGACTACACATACACATACACCTATTCGTATGACAAGAACGGGGAGCCCGATATCGACATCGACGTCGATTATCCTTACCAGAGCAGTGAATTCGACGATAGAGAACAGCAGACTAGCATCGCTGGGCCTGCTTCCAAGCATCAAGACCAAGAGCCACAGCCAAAGCGCAAGCGCAGTCGAGATGATGACGAGGCGGACCTGGACCGCCGCATATCTTCCGCCATCATAACCGACCCGCCAAGTGTGACATGGGACCAGGTTGCCGGCTTAACTGCAGCCAAGGAAGCGCTCCAGGAAGCCACCATCCTGCCCCAGATGTTCCCGAGTCTCTATGGACCTGGTGGCGATGCCAAGCACACCTTGATCCGAAGTATCCTGCTGTACGGACCACCAGGGACAGGCAAGACATTCCTTGCGAAAGCGGTGGCTGCAGAGACGCGACGGACCTTCTTCAGCATTAGCGTGGCCGATCTGATGAGCAAATGGTATGGGGAGACGGAGAGGTAAGTCCATTGAGCATGAACTACTGGGGTACATGTAGATAACCCTAACGACAATATCAGACTCATCCGCCAACTCTTCGTACTCGCTCGCCGACGAGGGCCGTCTGTGGTATTCATCGACGAGATAGACTCCCTCGGGGGGTCGCGAGAGGCAGAAGCTCAGCACTGGCTGGCGGTGCAAACAGAGCTGTTTGTGCAGCTGGATGGTCTGAAGGCAGACAATACATCGGTGTTGGTGATTGGGGCTACGAATGTCCCGTGGCATTTGGACAGTGCTCTACGTCGGAGGTATGTTTCCGCTTAGTTGTATACATCTCCTGTTGGGACTGATACAAGTCATATCACAGATTCCACCGACGAATCTACGTCCCCCTCCCAGACCAACCCGCCCGGCGACAAATCTTCGAAATGAACCTCGGCGCCAAAGTAGGACAGGAGCTGGACTATGAGTTATTGGCAGATCTCAGCGAGGGCTTCTCGGGGAGTGACATCTCAACAGCCACCGGCGAGATGTTGAACACGCCATTGCGAGCGATCCTACGGGCAAAGTACTTCAAGGTGTGTTCTCCATCTCTTTCGAGATTCAGGCTAAGTTCAATGTTTCCTCTAGAAACACGATAATGGGACCTTTGAGCCCTGTGCAGAGGACGAAGCGGACGCTATAGCGCAGACTTACCGCGATATTCCGTTTGACAAGGCACTGGCGCCTCCTTTACAGACGGCGGACTTGATTACTGCTCTGACAAATGCAAAACCTACGGTTGAGCAGGCGGATTTGGCACGGTTTGATGAATGGACTCGGAAGTTTGGGAGTGTGGCATAGCGCTATAGAGTATCATGTTGTTCTGTCCAAGTACACTGTCATAGTTAGCCGTCTACAGTCACATTTACACGCTCTTTGTGTTTTCTCTAGCCCAGTTGAACCATATTATATGTACTCGTCAAACCCCTCCAGTGCTCCAATATTGTCATAGGAACCGCCCTCATTGTGGTTCAGCAATTGCAATATCTCCATAACAGCTCGATGACGAAGAACAACAACCGTACGCAAAGCCCTCCACTCCCAGTTCTTCAGATACTCCCCTGGAATGGCAGAAACCCCCTGGCGCAGCATCTCCGCAGAGCCAGCCACCATGGCCTTTACAGAATCCGGACCCTGCCCCCTACCGGCCTGAATCCGCTTCAGCATCGCCAGAGACAAAGCCTGCCGAACCATAATCGCAATCCAGGTTCCTGCACAGCGAACCCCCTCCCATATAGCGTCCCCTATCTCACGGACATACACGCGCACCGCTCCCCTGGCCAGCTGCTCGATCGTAAACCGTGCAGTTTTAGTTAGACCCTCCATGTTCGTCGCCTGCTGCACCAGCGACTGAACCACCGTGCTGATTCGATGTCCATCCTTCTCCAGCACAGAAGCCCACGCAGCCCCAGCCAGCCGCGTAAGTCCGAAAATATCATGCGACATTGCGTCGGATACGATAGTCGCCAGCTCATCGTCGGAATATTCGCGTATCTCGGCGCAGAAAGACTCATCGGGGCTTCCTGGAACCAAGCGAACAATGTGTTTTAGAGCGTGACGCGATGGCGATGCAGACCCGACGCCCGAGCCAGAGCCAAAGCTGGATGTCGACGACGTAGCCCGAGCTGCACGGACATACTCCCTGACCTCGACACCAACAACAGCCATAACCGCCTCGTGCGCCGCTTTGTCAACCGCGTCCTCTATCTCCTCCGCATGTTCTCTGGCATATCCGCGGTTCTGGGCAGCGCGCGCGGCATCCAACACCCCGTCTTTTATGGTGAACCAAGCGCGAGACATGGCGGATACGACGAGGAGGCCTTCGACGTTTGTCCAGAGGACGGACGAGACTGGGCCGGCGAGCTTTGCCTCGGCGTCGCACTGATATGCCGAAGTCTTTGCGTGCGAGATGGCAAGTGTACACGGTGGCACCTCGTCGACGAGGGAGGGCTCTATCAGCTCGAGGTCCTCGTCGGATAGGGTACGGTTCTTGGTCAGCCATCCGCGGAGCGATCTTGTTGTGCAGACGTCGAGTCCCCGTCTTGCTGCTTTGCGGAGGTGGTACAGCGCGATTAGGATTCCGAGGTTCTGGAATCGGCCGATGGATTCGGGTTCGGGTTCGCGGTTGATGCCCATCCTGAGAGAGCAGATGTGTTGCGCTAGAGCGGGGTAGTGGCGCTCAATCGGCGGAATGGCTTCGTCTAGGATGTCCAGTTTATCGATCCTGCTTGGCGCGGCGAGGGAATCGAGCAGGGTATATGCTGTTTCGGCGGCGAGGTGGAAGGTTGCGTGGTCCAGGTGAAGGTTCTGGAGTATATACTGCGTCACGTATCTGGGGACCTCATAGAAAGCGCCGTTTACGTCTCGTTTGCCTTCTATAAGGAAGAGGGATTGCAGTGTTTTTATTCTTTGCCGGAGGTTTGGAGATGTAAGCGCGGATAGCCACTGCGCGCAAGGACCAGTGTTTTCTTCGAGGGTTTGGAGGGCATTGAGGAATTTATCTTCAATACGGTCGGTGTCGAGGAGTGATAGAACTGCTAGGGTATAGCCGGAAGGGGTATTAGCAAGTGCATCCAGGTGCATGGACAGTGGAAGTGCAATCTCCGGTGGAAGATCGTTCTGCTGCCCTGTCTGACTCGACATCTTTTCCAGTGTCTGGCGGTACTTCTCAGCAGAGACATTGGAATACGCGCGCAGGTAAGAAGCTGAGAGAAGGATGCCCAGTGGGTGGAAGTTGACTGCTTGCACGATTCCTCGAGCAGCCACCAGTACTTCACTACTTGCATCACCATAGACCGAAGAGAACACATCGAGGCCCTCATCTGGAGGCAGTGTAGGGTCCAGTCGGTAAGTTATACCGTCCAAGGCCTCGCAAACAGCCAGGCTTGTGCTGATGACCAGCCCGCCTAATGGCCTTTGCGGGAAGAGCTTCCTTATTGATGAGAGCTGCAGAGCGTCTGGCAGATCGTCCACAAAAACGAGCCATCTGCCGTGAGCAGGGTCCGAGAGCCAGTGCTGTAACCTCGAGACACTATCCCAGTGGCCTCTACCGCTGGCAGCATGATCTACCCTGGATATTGCGTCTGCAGCGATGGAGAAGCCGTCCTGGAATGACTGGGGCGTTTTGGCGGAGAACCAGAAGACTGAGTGCGTGTCCTTGAGTTTGTTGGCAAGGCTTGTCAATGTATGGGTTGTCCTGTAGAATAGGTCAGTGCCCGTCTGCAAAGCTTCAGGTGATAAACTTGCCCACTGCCGGTCTCGCCTCCAATAATCACCTCAGACCAAGTGTCGCCCTGGATCGTATTCTCAATCCTTCCAATACACTCGGCATTCCACGTTCCGACAGACACCGTAAGTTGCATATCCGGCACAGTGTGCAAGAAGACAGGCGTCGATCCAGCCGGAAGTAGATCATGTTGTGCTTCACCGACCCTGTCATCTCGAGCCACATCATCCTCAGGAATATACGAAAGGATCTCCTTGGACGCAGCAGCAGCCGCCGCCGCCGCATAAGGCTGCCACGACTTATTCTTGTGGGAGTCTGCATAATCGCACATTCCCCGGATGACCAAACAAGGGCACGAACTAATCATGCCGGCGGCCTCCATCTCAAAACACAACACCCCGCCCAGCTCTGCACTGATGGCATCGCGCGTGACGGCGTCTCGTACCACCTGATTCCCCGATGCAATGGCGCCACAATGTATAACGGGCTCTGCGCCGCGCTCTTTCCGCTCGACCAGATACTCTGTATTACACCCATCACAGGTCGAACCGCCAACATGCTGGTAGCCCGACTGGAAAAGAAGATCAGGCCCCGCCCGACTGCGTGAGAACGCAGGGAGATGCGCGAACCGGTCCAGATGAACAGAAAGATCAACACCACCCGCCAGCTGCCTCGCCATCAACTTCGTCAGCGCATGAAGGAGCACATCCGGCGGCGAATTCAGAAACCCCGTCCGCTTGAAGCCCGACGGTAGATACTTCCCAAAGTCGTACTGCACGACCCCGCCGTGGCCGTTCGCGGGCTGGCTCACCACCACATCGCCCAGTCGGATATCATGCACGGTACCGCTGGGGCCGGGGACTGCGCCGCCCACGCCGACGAGCAAGCTGAACCGGATGCAGGGGAAGCGCGTTTGCATCCGCTGTGCGACGACGGCGGCGGGGCTGAGACCCATTCTACCGGCTGGGAGAGCGGCGATGACGACGTTGTGCGCGTGGATCCGGCCGAGGGTGTAGATGGTGCTGTCGCCGGCGTCGTGGGGCGGGGAGGGGTGTTTCTCGTCCAGCAGCTTTTCGGCGGCGGCGAGTTCGATGGGCAGGGCGCAGATCCAGCCGACGGTGTAGGCGTGGTAGGGGAATGAGCACATTGCTTCCAAGGTTAGGTAGGTATGGTGTCCGTGGAGCAATATGGCATATCGGGGAGAGAGAGAGGCATCTGCACAGCCCCAGGCGCAGACCTGGCTGGGATTAAGTATTTCAGGCATGGGCGCATCGGCTGACACAGGGACAGGCCTCGCACGAATCAGCAATGGCGTCTGTAGATGCAGTGCTACCCGCCCAACAAGGCAGATTTTGCCGAGCCTCGCAGGGGTATAGGGACTCCGTATTGGGTGCATATTGCCAGGTATTCATTGCGAGCACAGCAGACCATGAAACATAGTGACTAGCTAAGTCGCCAGAGAAACCTGCATGGCAGGCCATGCAGTCAACTACGTAGGCTTCCTCGATCAGGTACCTACCTACCCTAGTAGTGTCTGATGCTCGGACGACCTCTGTTTGCATGCATGATTAACAATCGCAGATGCAGTTCCGACGGTCCAAACAAACAACTTTATTTAGACGACCTCATGGATGCTAGCCCTAAACATAGGAAGTTATGTTGCACTCCCTTACATACACAACACCCCAAGTTGAGTACGTTCTTCCACGGCTGCTTCAGCATCAAGCCCTATCCAATCAACAAACAGACAGTCCCTCATAGCCCCCGACCTGGAACCAGACATATGTCCATACGCGACTCACTATGGTACGTTATTTCGCCCGCGCCATCTGGCCAGCCAGCTCGCGCAATCGCAGACGCCGCTGTTCGCTTCTAGGTACAGGGCGAGGCTCAGGCTGAGCTGGTAACGTTGTGGCATGAGGGGGTAGAACGAACGGGTCATCGAACACAGGACGTATTCGACGAATATCCATCGTGGAAGTGGATGGAGGAGCACCGTGCATGAGAAGAATCGGCTCGTTGAGTCCGCTGAATGCGGACTTCAGTGCTTCCAGAGCATCTGGTACTGTTGTCTGAGTGGGCAGGATGATGGCGTGGTCGGGTTGTTTGTCTGAGAGGAAGTTGAGGATTTGGCGGAGGAGATCGAGGGGGTGGAGGGTTGTTGTTTCTTGGTCTTCCATCTTGATCGGTGCTTGGACGTATAGTTTTGTTGGACTTTCAATGGTATACGTGGTTCAGGTCGATGACGATAGGATCCGAGTCAGCTGTGGTGATCCACCCGGTTTTCCATGGATCAATCTACTCTATCATGTCTAGTATCCAGGTGGTTAACCAGTCTACACATCCCTCTGCATCTGCTCTCCCTCCCCTTGAACATTGACATTAATATCCACCTTCGCGCTCGCAAACTTCCGACTCGGCACCCTCTGTTCAAACAACACATCGAGCTCCTCAAACGTCCTCCCCCTCGTTTCCGGCATACAGAAGAAACAATAGACAGCGCTCAGCGCACTCGTCCCAGCAAACAAGAACCCCATCTTCCCGCGCCAATCCCCCTGGTCCTCGTTCATCGCATACGGAATCACAACCGCAAAGACAACACTCCACACAAACGACGCCACCGTCGACAACGCAATCGTGAACCCTCTCAACCGGGCAGACGAAACCTCCGCAAGCAGCACATAGCAGAACGGTCCAAGCGAGAGGTCATAGATGAACGTGCACAGCAGCATAAGCGCACACTGCGCCCACGTTGCACCCGCCTGTCTCGGCGCAAGGTCCACGGCGCCAATGGCGAAGAGGACGATTGCCAGACTGCAGCAGCCAAAGAGGTACATCGTTCGCCGACCGAGATACGAGAGCAGAAACCAGGAGATGCACGTCCCCACGAGCCCGATCGCCGTCAAGCCCAGATTCATCGAGAATGCATCCGCTGCATCCAATCCCGCAAGTTCCATGAAGTGCACCGCGTAGCTGATGAAGAAGACATTGCCGACAAATGCTTGCATGCTATACGCCATCACACAGATCGTCAAGCGCCGCAGATTCGGACCGCGAAAGCACTCAAGATACTGAGGGCGCCCGCCCTGAAAGCTCTCTTCCAGTCTCAGCGTCTCGCGGATATGAGCAAGCTTACGCTGGACATCAACGTCGGCCGTCGCAAGGCGCCGCAGGCTCGTCAACGCATCTCCATCCCGCCCCTTCCGCACAAGCCAGTACGGCGGGTCCGGCACAAAATACACAAAAGCCAACATAACAACCGGCAGCGCCCACTGCGCCGCAATGGGGATCTTATACGACATGCTCGTGCCAATCGGCTCGGTGCCCTTGAGAATCCCACTCGCCACCAGACTCCCGACACTAAACGCCAGATTGGTCATTGTGGCCGCGAACCCGCGCAGCACGAGCGGCGTGACCTCGCCCACATACGCGCTCGCGCAGATCGGGTAGAACGCGATGATGCACCCGTTGACCAGCTGGCCGGCGAACAGCTGCGCCGGGGCCTCGCTGTAGAACTGGATGAAGATGAAGGCGATCGAGCAGCCGCTGCAGAGCGCGATCATGATGCGCGGGCCGAAGCGGTCGTATGCGAGGGCTGAGAGGAGGGCGCCTACGATCGCGCCGAGCAGGTTGGCGTAGTTGAAGGCGGAGATCCATTGTGCGGCCAGCATGTACTCCCCTTTCTCTGGGTTGTAGTAGCCGTAGGTGGATTTGAAGATGTCCAGGCCGACCAGGCCTTTTACGACGCCGCCGTCGATGCCTTTGAGGACTGTTGCCTGCGGCTGTTAGGGATGCTTTACTGGGGAGAGGGTGGAAAGGGGAGTACCAGGTTCATGAACGTCCCCCAGGCAAGCGCAGGCCAGTGGCGGCGGGCCGCAGCCCAGAAGGTGAGGGCGTGCTCATCCTTGGTGAACTCGGAGGAGAGCTCGGCGTCGTGGATGTCGGAGTCTGTGTCGGCGGGGAGGACCTGCACCAGGTGCACTTTCTTGTCGGACCCTGACATGATTGTCTATCGATTGCTGGAGCATTTTCTTCGCGTTTTGGCACTCGATGCTGTTGAGAAAAATGGCCGTTAGCAGCTCTTGGCGCGGGGCAAATACACGCAGAGATCAGCATCTTTTGCAGCCATTCTCATTGGCTGGTCTATACTCCTGTGCAGACTTACTACTATATACATGCATGATGCTTAGTCTATCATGCGATACAGAACCTGGTCGGGATGTTCCCGCTAGCTTTGATCCTTTGACCTTTGAGATGGACCAATGTCAGCACCTCCAGACTCAGTCCAATGATCCAATGATCCATCTGCCGAAAATCAGCTCCGGGCCCAGTTTTCTTGACGGAAAGAGCAAGTCTGGCGCAGCTCAACCCCCAGACTCCAGCTGATCCAGGGGGAGCTACCTGGAGGTCCCCCGCACCCCGCGTCTTCCGTTCGTGCGATGATGGCCGGGGCACCGCTATACGCATCTCAACTTCCCGTTCAATTGCAACTTCCCAGGCCAATGCTGCTACTGAGCGTTGGAGTAGACAGCGGTGGAGACGTCGGCCGACATCCGCCATCAGCTTCTTCAGCTGAACATACTAAATCTCTAGTGATCGACTAAGCAGCCTCAGTGGTGCGGGGTGGCTCACCGTCACCAATAACGCCGTCGATCTCCAGCTCTTCCCCCTCGCCGGTCCCAAACTCGGGCTTCACCCTGGGGCTGCTTACACGCCTGGCAGTGTGACTGGCTCCCCGTGCCTGCGTCCCGGATCCAGAATAAGCTCTAGGAGCTGGAGCTCTGGGTCGTGCTTCCTCAGATAAACTGCCGTCCTGCACACCCGGTCTCGTCTATATAAACTTCCTGCCCTCCTTCCCCAGGATCTCTTCTCCAGACCTTCTTCTTATACCCTTCTTGATACCCTAGCAACCATGCCCCTCGACACAACCACCTTCCACAACGTCATCAACGGCGAGCTCACGAGCACCGCCTACACCCGCCACAGCCTCAACCCAGCAACCAAGAAGCAGAACCCCAATGTCCCCATCTCCCGCGAAGAAGACCTGAATGCTGCCGTCGACGCAGCCAAAACGGCCTTCAAGACATGGTCGCGCACCACCTACGACGAGCGCCGCAAGGCCTGTCTCGCCTACGCCGACTCACTCGAGGAAAACAAAGACGCCCTCGCTGCCCTCCTCACTCAAGAGCAAGGCAAACCACTCGACCAGTCCGCCGTGGAAGTCGGCATGGCCATCAAGTGGACGCGCGAGCTCCCCACCATCGAAATCCCCGAGAACGTCCTCCAGGACAAGGACGACGTCAAGATCGTGCAGCGGTACACGCCGCTCGGTGTCTGTGCGGCCATTGTCCCCTGGAACTTCCCGGTCCTCCTGGCAATTGGCAAGATGATTCCGGCTGTGTATACCGGTAACGCGGTCATTGTCAAGCCGTCTCCATTCACGCCGTACTGCGCTCTCAAACTTGCCGAGCTGGCGATCCCCCATTTCCCGCCTGGTGTCATCCAAGCCCTCAGCGGCGGCGATGACCTCGGTCCCATGATCACCGAGCAGCCCGGCATCGACAAGATCTCGTTTACGGGGTCGACTGCTACTGGCAAACGAGTCATGGCCAGTGCTTCGAAGACCTTGAAACGCGTAACGCTCGAGCTGGGCGGGAACGATGCAGCGATTATCTGCGACGACGTTGATATCGACAAGGTCATTCCAAACGTACGTCTCCCCTCCATGCATGTCATATAGGTAAGCTCAAACTAACAAACATGCGAATAGCTCGCAATCCTCTCCTTCCTCACCAGCTCGCAAATCTGCATGATGATAAAACGGCTCTACGTCCACTCGAAGATCTACGACGAATTCCTCAAGAAATTCGTTGCCTTCGTGTCGAACTTCAAAACCGGCCCGGGCACACAAGAAGGGATCTTCATCGGCCCCGTCCAAAACGCCATGCAGTACGAGAAAGCCAAGAACCTGTTTGAATCCATCAAACTCGAGAACCTCACCGCGGCACTCGGCGGCACGATCACCGACTCCGAGGGGTACTTCATCGAGCCTACGATCATCGACAACCCGCCCGAGAACTCTCGAGTCGTGCAGGAGGAGCCCTTTGCGCCGATTCTGCCGGTCTTGAAATGGCATGATGAGGACGATGTTGTTTCCCGCGCGAACGCGAGCGATACTGCGCTGGCGGCGAGTGTGTGGAGTCCGGATCTTGAGAGGGCTAGCGGGATTGCTAGCCAGTTGCATGGGGGGAGCGTGTGGATTAACTCGCATTTTGAGGTCAGTCCGTTTGCGCCGTTTGGGGGGCATAAGAGCTCCGGCATTGGGGTTGAGTGGGGGCTTAGTGGGTTGCTGGGGTATATGAACTCGCAGAGTGTGTGGACGAGGAAGGGATAGACCTGACTGTTCAGTGA
Organism: Aspergillus mulundensis; assembly: GCF_003369625.1. Taxonomy (NCBI): domain Eukaryota; kingdom Fungi; phylum Ascomycota; class Eurotiomycetes; order Eurotiales; family Aspergillaceae; genus Aspergillus; species Aspergillus mulundensis. The sequence continues at coordinate 2,846,310 of NW_020797890.1, read as the reverse complement.
TGTCGTTTTGATACCATGCCTTGTTGTTAATGATTCTATGCCAATTTACCTGTTGTCTCTGGATTTGCAGCGTAGGGTTGAACATCCATGGTGATATCTCGACCAGTCACCGGATTGTCTAGCGAACTCCACCTGCCTTTAGACAAGCGGACAATGCTTTCAAGTTCTTATGCAGAGAACTGTCAGCAACAGCCGTTTTCGTTGTATGGTTAGCCAAGTGTCTTTGGGGTGTCTCTGAGACCGCTACGCAACTTAGTCCATCCATTCTACGACCTGCGGTGTGTAGAAAGAAGCACTATCTCTATACTGAAATCGATTCTTGCCCTGAACTCTGTTTTAATATTGTTCCTGGTCGGAAAGGACGCGTTTGGGAGTAACTTCGCCGAGTGGAGTGGATGGTGTGCTGATAAAAATAATTAAGCGCTACAACAAGACCCAAGGACAATAACGTCAACAAAAACAACCACCACAAAAAAAACACAAAAAAAAAAAAAAAAAAAAAGACACTCTCGAATTGAGGGCAACGTTGCCCGTGGAAGGTTCACTACATCAGTCTACAAAGCTACAAAGCACAGCCGACGGCGATTTGACTCCCCTGCTTGCCCCCCTGTACCCTAGTCGGGGTTGGTACCTAGGGTCACAACCCTACAAGTATGGCATCTGCACTGGACGGGCCCTAAAAATACTCATCTAATTGGCTATAGACTCCGAGACGCTGGGTGAACCTGCTTGCAACCTCTACACAGGCATGGTATCTTCCCAAGCTCGCTTACCAGTTCAACCGCGGGGAAAGCAACCACGAACCTCCCACCCCGCTAATATCACCAAGTGGGATACCTCGGGGCCTGAAACGACGGACAGGCCTAGTCCGATCGCGGGCCGTGTTCGCGCCTACCCAGTGCCCAGGTGCAATCGTGGCTACTTCCCGATCCGGGCGCGGTCTGGCGGCCTGGCCTCGGTGGATGCTACCCCGGTGGCCCCAAGGCCCCAACCAAATGCCTAGCACATGCACCCAAGACTGATCAGCAAAGTCAATTTCGACACGCCGAGTCTTCAGCCTTCGTGTTCATTCACATGACGTGACGCACTGTCTTCAGGTTCTTCAGCCTTACTGTCTGGAGTTGCATCTGCATCTGCATTATGCATTATGCACTTCAGCCGCAGGCAAAGCCCGGTCCTCCCTTGCCTACAGTAACCATGGCTTCCTGCCAGTGCCAGTGCCAAAGCCAATGTCAACTCACCGAGGCCTCCCTCCGTGGAATGTGGATGTGGACCAACTACAAATGATAATCCCGCGTGACATCTCCCAACTCCACCATCACGACCGAGCTACCACGGCCCTAACAATCTAGCCCCAGATAGTGCCCTGCCCTCACGGAAACCTCCATCCCATTCGCAGAACGACCAGTCACCCCCGCCGCCGGATCGGGCCCGCCTCAGCGCGGACTGCGACCGGGCCCCAGTCTGCGGCGATCCTCTGCTCGATTCGTAACCTCGTGCGGGACTGCGTGTCTGCGGCGGAACTCCGGGCACCGAGGGGGATGCACAGGTGGACGGTATGGCCTGCGCAACGTGTCGTGTCTCAGGCTGCGACTTGGATGGCGCTAGCAGGGGTCTTATCACTGATCAGTGATCACTGATCAGCCGGGCGAAGGTTAGGATGGGAATGTCGGTGCGAGGGAAGACATGTGCTACCGTGGACCAGTTCAAGCAGGGTATATAAGCGAGAGCTCTGGGACATCGTCGGCGATCTTTCTGACCAACTGACACCTCTACCGCTAACCCTCCAGCCGTCTCGAGCCACGGGCAGAACATAGCGCAATGTCCTCCAACAACCAAACCTGGGACTTTATCATCGTCGGGAGTGAGTTCCCTTTATAATCTATACCCATCCCAACAATCTAATAATACTCCCAGGCGGCCCCTCCGGCTCCGCCCTAGCCTCCAAGCTCTCCCTCAGCGCCTCCCAACCGCGCATCCTCCTCCTCGAAGCCGGACCGCGCAAAGACGACCGCACCCTGCGCGTCTCCGGCAACAGATGGACAACGTTCCAAGAGCCGAGCATAAACTGGGGGTACAAAACAACACCACAAGAACACTGCAACGGGCGCGAAATCGACTACTCGCGGGGGAAAGTCGTCGGCGGCGGGTCGGCGATCAATTTCGGGATCTACACGGTCGGCGCGAAAGACGACTACGATGCCTGGGCGGAGATCGTGGGCGATGAGAACTTCAACTGGGAGCGGATGCAGGCGCGGTTCAGGGACATCGAGGCCTTCGACACGCGGATTCCCAACGAGGCGTATCGGGCTTTTGCGGCGCCTGACCCGCAGCAGCATGGAGACAGCGGCGCGCTGAAACTCAGCTATGCGGAGGAGTGGGAGGAGGATCTGCCGCTTGTTATGGAGGCGTTCAGGCAGGCGGGCGTGAAGTGGAACATGGATCATAACTCGGGGGATCCGATTGGGGTGGGGATGGCGATTAACTCGGTGTACAAGGGGGTGAGGAGCACGGCGGGGGATGTCCTTGACGATGCGCTGGCCAAAGGGAGGGGGAATTTGGAGGTTAAGACGGGCAAGACGGTGCGGAGGGTTGTGTTTGAGGGGGAGAGGGCGGTTGGTGTGGAGGCTGGAGATGAGATCTGTATGCATCCCCCATATCATGTAGAACCCGTAGACCAAGCTAACAGACACAGTCTACGCCAGCAAAGAAGTCATCCTCTCCGCAGGCTCCCTCGACACCCCGCGCATCCTCATGCACTCCGGCATCGGCCCAGCCGCCCACCTCTCCGAATTCAACATCCCCATCCTCAAAGACGTCCCCTGCATCGGCCAGGGCCTGCGCGACCACCCCTTCGTCCCCGTGTGCTTCCTCCGCAACCCCTCCACAAACAACCGCAACGCCTTCTACGGCTCCCAGTCCGCCATGGACGCCGCCATGAAACAGTGGCTCGTCGACGGGTCCGGGCCTTGGGCGCAGCGCGGCGCACAGCTGATAATGGGCTGGCTAAAGAGCGAGACCGTCAGCTGCTCCCCCGAATTCGCGGCCCTCCCAGCAGACGTGCAGGCGTTCCTTAACAAACCGACCGTGCCGCACTACGAGATCTCCGCCGGGTTCCCGCTGCATATGCTTGCCCCCGGGCTGACAAGCGACTACAGCTACGTGTGCCTCCTTGCATTCCTGATGAACGAGCAGAGCGTCGGCGAGGTGCGGCTGCAGTCATCAGACCCCGAAGTCCCACTCCTCTTCAACGCGAATTTCCTGGCACACCCATTCGACCGGCGCGTGTGCGTCGAGTCCGTGCGTGAACTCCTTGCGCTGACGAAACACGAGGCCTTCGCGAAGGATACAGTCAGCATGATCCTCGGCCCGGCGTCGGAAAGCGACGAGGATATCCTCGAGCACTGGCGGAGCACGATTGCGTCGTCGTGGCACATGACGGGGACTGTGAAGATGGGGAGGGAGGGCGATAAGGATGCGGCGGTTGATGGGAGCTTTCGGGTTATGGGGCTGCAGGGGCTTAGGGTTGCGGATATGAGCGTTGTCCCTGTGCTGGCGAACAACCATACCCAGGCCACGGCGTATGTGACGGGTGCGACGGCCGCGGATGTGCTGATTCAGGAGTATGGGCTTGATGCGGTGGCGAGTCGGTTGTGATGTGCACATGTGCGTTTACATTTAGATGATTGGGTTTTGTGGCGTGGGTGTGTCCAGAATGTTGCAGCGGATGTATGAGCAATCTTGCCATTTAAGTCATATACACATCTAACGGCCAAGCAGAAGACTTAGGTACCGTCTATTTACGTGCGAGGATACCCACAATGCTCCTTTCAATGGTTAACGAGGCGCACCAAGAGCAGCCGTGGTGCGTTGTGGCATAATGAACATTTTAAGCTACGGTGGCTTGTCTATGCTAGCTCATGGTGAGGCAGGAAACCCTATCCAGTTGATGCTTACGCAGGTTCGTTCGGAGGTGGACGGCGTAGAGGAATCACCGCGCTGTTCTGAAATGGGTATACAACGACACCAAGAGCCACAGCAAACACACAAGGTATCATTCAGCTAAGCAAATCCCGGGCTATCTACTCAACCCCGAGCCCAGGTGGTATCAACAGACCCTTCACATCCAGACAGCCCCGGCAGGGGGAACCAAAACAATCGCCACAGCAACCCTGAACGTAGGCAACCTAATAAATATACCTAAAATAAAGATTCTCCTGATCCGTGCGATCCTCAAACGCATGCGCCAGATTCTGCTCGTTGGGATCGAGCCCCGCCTCGCGGAGCAAGCGCTCCTTCTTCCTATTCTGATGGGCCAGGTACCACCTTAAAAAGATAACGGAGATGGTCAAGCACACATAGCAGCCCAGATGCACGCCGAAGGCAATGAAGTACTTGGGGGCGTCGCGGTCCAGGAAGACCTGGGGGCCGATGGCATTGCCGACGGCCCAGGAGACGAAGGTCGCGGCGATGGCGGCGGACTTCTTGGTGGCGCCGCCGATGTTGCGCGAGACCATGGACAGCCCCAGTGTCTGCGCGGACCAGAAGGAGAGCGTGATGTAGTAGGAGATCAGCAGGCCGACTTTCGTGCCCATGTTTTTGTTGTCGACGGTCATGAGGACGATTGTGCCGATGTAGGAGCTGTGTTGTTAGTTAGTTAGGGCTTGCAGGGTTGGGGGTGTTGGGAAGGACGTACGGGATAACGAAGCCCAGCATGACGTAGAGGTTCTGGCCGGTCTTGCGGACGAGGTAGGCGGATGTCAGGAGGACGATGATGATGTAGAAGCCCAGCACCATGGCGAGCAGCTGGGTCTGCAGGACGGAGAACTCGAAGCCGGCGATGATGATGTTGGCGAAGGCGCCGAGGCCGCTGGTGGGCAGGGTCGTGAAGATCTGGACGGCGCAGTAGCACCAGATCTACACGTAGCCGTTAGCATCTTCCGCTTAAAGAAGAAGGGACAGGGGCGTGGGTACCTGAGGGTCCAGCGCCGCCTCCTTGATCTGGTACGCGCGGAACTTCCTGTTCTGCAGCCCGGTCTGGTTGGCCCGGACACGCTCGACCATGAGCCGCTTGTCTTCCTCGCTGAAGCACTTGGCGCGCATGGGGGAGTCGGGCAGCCACCACAGCACGAAGAAGCCCCAGAGCACGGAGGCGCAGCCGTAGGTCATGAAGAGGGCCTGGAAGGACTTGACGTCGTGGTCGTTGCCGATCAGGCTGAAGCAGTACGCCAGCAGGCCGCCGACGATCTGCTGCATGCCGTTCATCATGTACCTACACATTGTTAGCAGCTGCTTTTGTGTATGGCCTGAACACCTGGGAGGTAGTGTACCAGTAAGTCACGGTCTCGGCCTGCTCCTGACGCTTATACCACATGCTGGACATCAAGACGAACGAAGGCTGGCAGACGGCCTCGAAGATACCCAGCAGTGTGCGGACGGCCACGAGCGAAGGGAAGTTCTTGCACGCGGAGTGCAGGGCCAGCACGGCGCCCCACAGGATGATGTTAACGCCGAGATACTTTGCGATCGGGACGCGCTGGATGATCCAGTTGGTCGGGTACTCGACGATCAGGACGGCGATGTAGATACAGGTCGTGAGCCAGGAGTACTACGACGAGCAGACGGACGAGTCAGCAAACCACCTCCAACCCTCCCATATCAGGAAACAGGAAGCGAGCCGGCATACCTTATTCCCATCCTCCAGCCCAGCATACTCGCGGATGCCCATGATGGACGAAAACGACATAGTCCCCTTGTCGAGGGCCTGCAGGAAATACGTGCAGATCATGATGACCAGCACGCGCTTGTCAATCATCCGCCGCAGCCGCTTGTCGGTGGCCTCATCGATCTCGATGATTTCCTGGCCCGCGTACGCAGCAATCTCCTTGTCGACGCGCGACTGGTCGACGTGGTCCTTCTTCATGCCCTCGGCGTCGGACAGCACGCGCTCGACATGCGCGGACTCCTTGGAGACGGGGACGGGCGCAAACGCCTCCTCGGTCGCGGTCTCGGGCTTGTCGGCCATTTTGCGAAACAAGATGACTCGTAGGTAAGGGGGTAGGGGTGAAAGGGGTGACCGGAGGGGAGAAAGGAGAGAGAAGGGAAAAGGGACCATGACCTTTTATCATTTCTCTCGCCTATTGTCTCGCTTGTTGGCACCGGACCACCATCCGCCCTAGTCTACTTCCATTGTGTAGTCAATCAACCGGCCCAAGCGAGATTTCTCCTCGAGTCGCGCCAGCTACCCCAGTTTCTGTCCAGGGTCTCCCCGGCCCCCCAGGTGTCCTGCTCCCCCGCCCGGGGCAACAGCCAATATTGGCCCGAGACCACCGAGGGACCCAGTCAAGCACTCTCGTCGTGCGTGGCATGGCACAGGACCCTGCCAATGAGGCAGCAGATGGCGTTCCTGCCCAGACATTAGCGCTCGTTCGGTGCTGGCTACCCCGAGAAAGACCCCGGTGCGCGCGGAGAATTGGCAGCGGTTCTTCCACGTATCAGTGCCGCCGGAGAGACGCAGATCGGGCGAGCGCCGATGGAGGCGGGGGAGAAGGGGCCGAGGGGTTAGCGGGTTGCTGTTATGTATTGGAGCTCGAGGAGCTCTCCTCGCTTTCTCAACTTCGAATAGTTCTTTGATCCTGATCATCATCAATCAAATCACCGCCAAAATGTCAACAACCCTAACGAAAGAAACCGCCCACACCAACATCAAAAAGCTCATTACCAACCTCATCAACATCAAAGACACAACCGGCAAATTCCTCCTGCACCTCGAAGACGGGCGCATCATCGACACAAAGTCCTGGAACGGGTGGGAATGGACGCACGGGATCGGGCTGTACGGCCTGTGGAAGTACTACGAAATCACAGGCGACAAGACGCTCCTCACCACAATCGAGCAATGGTTCGGCACACAGCTGGCGCAGGGGACAACCAAGAACATCAACACCATGGCCGTCTTCCTGACGCTCGCGTACGTGTACGAGAAGACGCACAACCCGGCGTACCTAGTATGGCTGGACAGCTGGGCGGAATGGGCGATGCACGAGCTGCCGCGCACGCCGCACGGCGGAATGGCGCACATCACGTATCTGTCGGAGAATCACCACCACCAGCAACTGTGGGATGATACGCTTATGATGACTGTGATGCCGCTGGCGAAGATCGGACGGCTTCTGGGAAGACCAGAGTACGTCGACGAGGCGAAGAGGCAGTTCCTCATCCATATCAAGTACCTCTTCGACACGAAGACCGGGCTGTTTTTCCACGGGTGGGAGTTCAACGCCGACCAGAGTAAGAGCCACGGACACAACTTTGCAAATGCGCGGTGGGCGCGCGGGAACAGCTGGGTGACGATTGTGATTCCGGAGTTCATCGAGCTTTTGGATCTGCAGCCTACCGACCCGGTGCGCGTGCATTTGATCGATACGCTCGTGGCGCAAGTGGAAGCACTCAAGCGGTTGCAGACGGAAGACGGATACTGGCGGACGCTGCTGGACCATGAAGATAGCTACGTCGAGTCCTCGGCGACCGCGGGTTTTGCGTGGGGAATCTTAAAGGCCGTGCGGAAGAGGTATATCGGTGTCGAGTACAAAGAGGTCGCGGAGAAGGCGATCCGGGCTGTGGTGGCCAAGATTGACGATGACGGGGAGCTGCAGAATACGAGCTTCGGAACGGGCATGGGTGACTCACTGGACTTTTACAGGGCCATTCCGTTGACGAGCATGCCGTACGGGCAGGCGATGGCGCAGGGGGCCCTGGTCGAGTGGTTGAGGGGAACCTTCTAGGTGCTTTGTCACGCTGCATGATTTGTCAAACTAGATAGAGAATGACTGCATTTGTCTTAAGAATCATGGAGGTGTATTCAACCTAGCAAAGAGAGTGTAGAAATGCAATAGGGTCGCCGCCCTGTAATGTCCATGACAATAGCAACATGGAACGTAAGAGATACACGATCAACAGAATATTCAAACAATCCAACAACTTCGAAGACTTGAACACGAAACAAAGGACGCACTTGAACCAACCTGACGAAGAATCAACCCAAGCTGGAGAAACCGGAGCTCGTCCGGACGCAATGCCGCTGAACCCTGGCGGCATCGATCCAGCAGCTGAGATCAAAAGCGCACTTATACATCTGATCCAGCATAACCACCTCAAACCCATGCGGACTCGCCTGCAGATTGCCCCCTAGGACCAGCCTGTGCAAGTAGCCGCGCTGAAACGACTCGGCATGCCAGAGTGGGTAGGAAGAGGCGTCGATGCCACCAATAGCCCGGTGTGAACCGCCATTCCTATGGTGATACTCCAGCGGACTGAACCCGTTACAGACGGCGTGGGGTATGTGGAGGACGTTGTCGAGAACCAGGGTCCGTGAGCCTGAGTTCGAATCGGGAGATGGCTGCACACGGATCTCGACGGTGCCGATTCCAGCAACATAGGCATTGTGTATTCCGTTGACACCGCAGCTCGCCAACGTTTGCCCAAATGGACGGTATGTGACGAAAACATGGCGGTCGCGGGCGTAGTGCGCGCAACCGGAGGTGATCACCCAACTGTTGCATGGCATGGTTGGGCCGTCGGTTGGGTTGTGGAGGAAGGATGTCATGGTAATAAGCTTTGACGATGGTCGGGTTCGGAATGGAGGAGGATGACCAGGTGAGTTCGAGAAGCTTCGTGTAGCTTGGTAATCACGACGATTGATAATCGGGTGAGAATGGCTATTGCTTCGTCAAGACGATGGATCATCTGGTGAGATGGCTATTGCTTCGTCGTAGTTTTAGTGGAAGTAGCTACGGTTGATAATCGGGTGAGAATGGCTATTGCTTCGTCGTGGTGTTGAGTTGAAGTGACTGTTTGTCGTAGTTGAAGTGACTGTTTGTCGTAGTTGAAGTGTCTGTCTGTTGTAGTGGAACTGTACTGATATAGCGTAACTGGCGCAGCTGTAACGACAGGAACAAGAGACTCGATAACACTGAAACTGATGGCTATGCAGCGAACGTTGGGTAACGGTTGGAAGCAGAGGGGAAAACTTACAAGGAGGGTGTTTTGACTATTATTCTACGTACTCATTGCACTTTCCTTACATTTCCGGTGGGAGGATGGAGGTTGAATGGAAGGCACCGACGTCGGACTGACATTTAAGGCAGGAGGCCGTGTCCGTGTTTCCTCTTGGTGACGTACTAGAAGGTATCCGGAGACCATTCCCTTGTGAGCATGCCGTAATATGGACATCGCGCCAAAACCACGACATCACCTGGCTTACGCAACCAAAACCAAACAAGGCCCATGTCTCCCCTCAACATGGAAAGCAACTCCGTCCTTCGAGCTACACATAGCAGAAGTCAATTTCATCATCATGGGCCGCAAGACATTCGACGTCTGCGATGGACTACCAGAGTGGCCGTATCCGGTGAAGAAACTGCTTGTGCTCAGCAAAACCCTTACACAGCCCATCGATTGCGATAATGACGATGTTTTATATCTAAGAGCTACCTGCGTGGTTTCATCACTGGAGGCAGTCGAGAAGGTACTAAGCAAGGAGGGGGCTAGGGTGGTGCGCCAGACGGTACAGGAGTTTCTAAGACGCGGCTGAATTGATGAGATGGTTCTTACGCTGGCTCCTGTACTTTTGGGTAGTAGACCGAAGCTATTTGAGGATGTTGATGAAGATGTCCGCTTGACCCTTTGCGAGGTGGATGTCCCTGATAATGGGATGGTGGGCTTTTACTACCAGATTACAAGAGATCATTGATTTGATGGGCATAATCAAACATGCTGTGAAAGATGAAGTGCTCATTAAGCAGTTGGGCGAGGAAATGACTACCATAGCAAATCAAGATAGTTGGAAGGTTTAGTGACAAACCCAACACTAAAGAAGCTTCACATTTCTTTTCAGTGACAGAAGATGCGAGATAACAAAATGGTATCAACAATGACAATTACCAGTGCTGGTACGAAATAAACCTTACACAGCATTTTGATCGATTGGTAAACCAACAGCAAAGGTACCACCAACAACAAGAGAAGTCACACACACCAAACACCAGAAAGCAAACTAAACCTTTTGACCCAATATCCCAGCCAGTTTCCCCTTCCACTCCCTCAACGCCTGGTCCGACTTCTCCAGCTGGCTTCTCAACTCAACATTCTCACGCTCAAGATCATTCTTCCTCGCCGTCACTGTTGTCATCTGAGTACCGCCGCCCATCCTCTTGAGCAGCGCAATCTCATTCTTATAGATGTTGACGTCCTGCCGCATACCAGACAACTTCGACTCGAGCTCCTCCGCCGTCCGTCGCAGCAACGGAATCTCTTCGAGCTCTCTATAGACAACCGAAAGCGCAGTCCCAACTTCACCGGATAATATATCAAACCGGGATTTCCGCCAGGATGGTAATGACGCCGATGCCGCAGGAACAGAAGCAGGAGGAGGAGCAGGAGGAGGAGCAGGCACCGGCGTACCCGTGTTATTGTTCCGAGATATCGGCATCAAGCTACCGCGCGTTCCCCCATTGACGGTCCCCGGTCCCGCGCTCGACACTGCCAGTGGCGATGCGTGCGCAGCACCTGCAGCCACAGGCGCACCGGAAGTCGAAGTCGAAGCGGAGGCTGAAGCCGCCGACGCAACCGGCACGCCCACGCCCTCATTCCCCCCCGTAACCGGCAACGCGGCGGCCCTCGCAACAGGCGTCAACTTCTTCAGCGCAAAGTCCAGCATCAGCGACGTCTCATACGTCGTCCCCGGCGGGGCCTTCGGGTGCGCCGTCAGAATCTGCGGGAACCACGGGTTCGACGCATACGTGGGCTTGTCTGCGGTGTTGGGCGTTGGGCGTTGCTTTTTGTTGTTCCACCCTAGGCTCACGCAGACGGGGCAGTAGCAGGTGTCGGGGTCGCCGGCGTCGACGGTCCACGGGGCTTCTGGGGGCATGCAGTCGGCGTGGCAGACTTTTCGGCAGGTCCCGCAGGGGACGAGTTGGCCTGGGTGGAAGCATTCGTAGCAGAGGGGGTCGTGGGGTTCGTCGAGTCCTGGACCATTGTTGGTGGGGAGTGTAGGTGCATGGAAAGCGTACTTACTGATGAATGTCCTATAGCGCTTTTCTATCACTGACATTGGCTCTATCAGTTGAGCTTCAGGAGGTGGCGACATGATTCGAGTGCTTTGTTGTTGACCTCCTGCTTGGTGTTGGCCTTCGTCATTCGTAGGTCCATGATCGGCGTCTGTTGTAGGCGGGTACGGAGCAGAGGCACCCCTATGAGCAGGTTGTTTTCGTCGAGGGGGCGCTTTAGGCATGGCTATCCAAGATTCCAAAGATCATGACATCGAGTTTTCACAATAGCATTGATGAATGTGGAGCGGTGTTACTGAGACGCGTTGGCCTGGCTGCAGAAAGCAAATTTGTCAGCGCCCGCTGCCGGGCTGACATAAGCAGATGACAAATGTCAGCTGACTTCACAGCATGAAACACAGTCCACGGGTCTCTCAGGCACAAAGTTGCCATGGTTTGGGAGAAAAGCTATTAAATGACGCGCGAACTTAATCAACTGTACCCTCTCCTTTTTAGGTAGTCAATGAGAGAGGCCAAGAGAGAACCCTCGCGTCTAATCCCCCTTTGTTCCAGATTTTGGGCATATGATGAATTTAGAGTTGGGTATACCGTAATTGATACTTCAACTGCAATGTATACTGGTAGTGTACAAAGGCTCTTCTTAACTTTTACCATAGACTAGAACCTCTAGGCCATTCCTCTAGTTACATCAGACAAACACTTTCTTTCTTCACACCGCTCAATTCAAGCCTACATTTTGAACATCTACTGGCACATCGTCTCTCAACCAAATTTATTGCATTCTGTAGATAGAGGTACCTCTTTCAAGCATCCTACTAACCATACCCGTACTTACTTTCCAGACCCTCCCTTACATACCTCCCCTCCATCCGCTTTCCCGTCCTTACCAGAATCCTTCAGGGGCCTCAACCACCCCTGAATCGCCAACAACGCCCTCGCAGCCTGATAATGCCCGAGATCCTCGACCATCTCCTCCCAAGTCTCGTCCGTGACAGACATCACCGGCCCCTCAAACACACCCATCTGCACCATCTCCTCATACCTCCTCGCTGTCCCCTGCGGGACAAGACACTTCCCTGTTGTCTCTAAGCGTGCAAGCACAGACACAACATACCGCTGGCACCGCTGAGGCGGGACAGCGGAAGCCGCGTTGAGGATCTCCTGCTCGTCGGACCGCGAAATCGTGGCTATCTTCTCCTTAATTGGGAGACCCCAGCTGTCGAATTGCTTGTTGTCTTCGAAGAGGTGGGTGTATGAGGAGGGCGGGTAGCCGTTTTCCATGTGCAGGCGTGTACATGTTTCTGAGCCGGGGTGGCGGAGGATCAGGGCCCAGTGCTCGGGTTGGTTCTTGCGGTCTGTCATGGCGATCCAGAGTTCGAGGGGTCCGGGGGCAGTGGTTTCGGCTTGGAGGATGCCGGAGAGGTATTTGATTGTGTTCATGGTTGGTTAGTTAGGGTACGTACCTTGGTATATAGGTGAGTATTTGCTTGTGTGTGTTGGGTAGTTGCACTTGGACTTGACCAGGTGCAATAGATGGATGGGATATGATGGTAAGGGTTATGGGGGAAGTGGCTACTATATAATGCAATACTCCTTTGATCAAGTATGAAAGGCTACATATTGTCTTTGTTGCTCTGTTGATACAAAGGTTTTCCACATTGTCATGGCATTTTCAGTGGGGAGACAAAGGTTCGTTCTTCGTTATGTATTCTTTCCAATAATGCAACTATCCGAACAATACCTAATCATCTTTTACCTCCCGTCCCCTTATTAGCCAACAAAGTGCATGGCATTGTTGATAATGAGCTGCGAGTTGCATTTAATGTTCAATGAGATTCATTGTCAAGAATAAGCGCTTCCAGTTGACTATTGGCACTTTTGTCTGTAACTGAATCCTGTTTCACTGTCAGCCCTCATTCTCCTCAGCATAGGCCAACCATGCCGAAAGCGACGGGCTTGTCAGAATATCGCTTGCCCTAAGTCTGCCCTTTAGATGTTCAACGCCCTTAATCTATAAGAGCCGCAGGGCTATGGCACCGGCAGAAAGGCCATCTGATACTATTCGCCTTGATAAATATGTATTCTTTGGCCATTCAACATCATCTTGCTTCTTAACACATTCTGCACGGCAGTATTCTACTTTCCACCACCTAAACTTTACCTCAAATTTAAAAACATACAGATGTTCAACCGGGAACCGGCACCTCCTGATAAACCATTATATCCTAGTAAACATATTTACTAAGCTAGGTAATCTTGCATCGTCCGCTGTAGCCGTGGCCCTTTAACTCCAAAGTATAGCAGTACTTTATTTGTACAAGGTGTATTGCCCATATCGTGAACCACTACTATAACATTATTCAAAAGAGCAACTCCAGTTCAATAAAACCAAAACATCTAACAAAGACAAACATACAAAGAGCCCTACCCCTTAGACTCTAGAGGCACTTAATCGAGATTCCACACCCCACTCCCCGTATACCCCTTCAACCACCCCTGAATCCTATGCACCTTCTCAATAGCAGCCGTATACCCCAACTCCTCCTCCAACCTCACCCACTCCCCTTCACCAATCCTCCTCACCGGCCCCTCAAACACACAAACCTGAACCCGCGCCCGAAACCTCTCCGCCGTCCCCTTACCCACCAACCCACCACGCTCCAGCTCCTCCAAGAGAGCAACAACATACTGCTGGCAATGGCGCGGCTTGACCTTCCTATGCGCGTTCCAAACCTTCAGCTCATCGTCCGCGGAGATCGTCGCCAGTTTCTCCGTGATTGGCATGTACTGGCTGTCAATGCGCTTGTTCATATGGACCGTGGGGATCATTACGGAGGGGGGATACTTATACTTGTTGAGGTCGGGGCCGCGGCTTACAACGATGTGGAAGCGCTTGCCGCGGGGGGCGCCCTGTTCGCAGAGCAGGAGGGCCCAGTGCTCCGGGCAGTTCTTGCGGTTGGACATGGCGATGTAGAGGTCGAGTCCTGGTTCAGGAGCGTTGGGTGCGGTTTTCGTCTTCGTTTCTGTCGGGATGGCTGGGGGTGCGTGGCGCTGGACTACCTGGCTCAGCATGGTTTTGAATAGGTCGTAGTTTTCGTAGTTTTCGTCGGATGAGGACATGGTTGCGGATGTTGGGATGAAATGGGCGGATTGATTGAATAACCTTAAAGAGCTGCTTGAACGGAGGGTTCCGTGTGCTGTAAGGATGGGATCGAGTGTCATGACTATTGCAGGAAGGTATGTATATATACCTTCATCTTTTATTATCAAAGACCAGATAATGTCTGACTTTGTCCTCCATAATAAACTAGAGTACTATGGTAGGGTAGATAATATGGCTTTGTTACCAGAGACAAAGACCTTTTATTTTATCAGTCTAACAAACCATTGTTTCACATACACTGTGAGTACAAAGCTCGTTTGTGTATAATGCAATGTCTTTCTTAGTTCCATACACTATTCCTCTACGCGTTCAAATGTAAGTACACAGGTTGACCACCATAGCAGTCTCTATACAGGAACAACCTTGGAAAGCAGTCGGGAGGGCTCTTCCAATCGCGCCAGCATTGTACCATAGTGTACTATGGTAATCTAGACACCAGTGGACTGGTGATGCGACAGGCGCGTCCTACAACCATTCGTTCTTCGCGTTCTCTGCATTATGAGTTTCCATTGGAGTTTGAAACGGCGTGAATAGATAGCTTCTATTTACAGGCTTCAAATGTTCGTAGTCCTAACTTCCAGGTTTAGATCACAGGGCAGCTGCATAGCTAGAGCAACAATCAGCCCACAACAACTTTTGAGACTCAAAATAATCAATTATCAGTCCAAGGATAGTACACCGCACTCTTACCCCTGAGGAGGTTGTGGGTATGTATAGATTTTAGATTTAAGAACAACCTGCGGCGTCCCTAGCCTACCCTAGCTTTCTTACCTAGGTATAGTTGCAGCTCTTCGGGATCTATTAACCTTTTATATTGCTTGTTGAGAGAATGTGGCCCTGGGTAGTAGTTCCATCCCAACACTTAAGAGCATGACGTGTACCATACCCTATCTATGTAAGGCACAAAAGAAAAGTAAAGTGAGAGGCATTCGGAAAGAACAAAACAGAAGCGCTTAACTACTGTGAATCAGCAACAAACACTGAGATACCACGCCATCCTGAGTTGAAGCAACATTCCGGTAATATATCTGATATGGCAGGGATTGGTGTTTCTTCTTCGCTGAGGTGCTATACTGCCAAAGTTCTAGCGCTTCAATTATTGCCATTTTACTCAGTTGTTTACTACATGGTAACATCGATGCAATTTCTTCAAGAACAGATTATCATTCAAAACTCAAATACTAAGTTGCAGGGTTCAAAAAGCGATAGCAAGTGTGTCAGCCATCCAAAGAGTGACAATCTAGAGCATTAGCGAATAGCACAGTCTAGGTCCTCTAGATAAAGGACAGTAAATAAAGGCAATGCAGCAAAGTTAAGGAGTGGTGTGCTCTCAGCACCTAGTACTTTCTCCTCTTCCCACCAGGGGGCTTACCCCCGGGTGATCTGCCCATTCCGAGACTGGACTGCCTCCTCCGTTTCGAATTTTCCTTTGACGGAGACCTAAACGGAGTCCGTGCCGAGAAGCCAGGCGAAGAATCCCTTGACGAAGACCAAAACATGGAAGGCCTTGACGGAGGCCTCACCGAAGGTCCAGGGCAATTTGGCCTTGACGGGGGCCGGGACTTTGACAGAGACCTAAACGTGGGATGCCTCCAAGGTCCAGGCGAAGGAGACCTTGATCGTGACCTAGACGAATACCTAAACATGGAAGGCCTCGAGGGAGTCTTGGGCGATTTCCTCAACGTTGGCCTAGGCAAATCCCTGAATAAAATAAAGACCTCGGCCATATAAAACCCTGACTTGCTCCTGCCTGGAACCGGGCCTCAAGAGGTTCCCTAGACCTAGACCACGGGAAGAAGGTCCAGGACTGGGGCTACGTCTGCGCTCCCTTGAACGCCAGCTAATCAGGATGTCCTCATCGCGGCAGTACAAAATAGCTTTGTTTTGTTGCCTCACGGTCTCGATGTGAAACCATTGATGGGTTATATGGATGTGGACTTGGGGAAGAAAGAAAGAGTAACCCTTGCTATAATCGCTATGTTGAGTGTGAATCAGGAGAATCTACTGCTTATGCTTGGAGATTGACCTGATGAGAGAATCTGGATTGGCACCCTTGCGTTAGAAAGGCATTGCCTACGCCTTAGCTGCAAATATAGTGATCCTGTGAGTGGAATATAAAGAGGCAGGAACATTCCCGGCCAAATCCACGAGGCTGAACAACGACTGGATACTTTGTTACTCTTATTTCAGTTCACCAGTAACCCAGTAGCCAGGGCATGTGTAATGATCGGACGGATCAGGAGAATGATTATTCGCGGTAGATCTAATAGGCTTCGCGTCTACATAAGCTGTTATCACTGAGGAAAGGAATGATGAGCCATGAAGTGAATGAATTGACTGACTAACTATCTAAGCTAGGTGGCTACGAAACATAAAGATATTCGGGAGCGTTAAGCACCCGGGTCACGTGACCACGGGCAGTGATTTTTAACACCCCCCTTGCCCGGGGCAGTAAATAAATAAGGCTATCCTAGTTTTTTAAAGCGGTAGTATAAAGTTGTTTTATAGTATAGTAAGGTGTTTTATGCCGATTATTTAAATAAAACACTAATAGGCTATTTTTTTAAGCAGCTTTATAAGTCTGTTAGCGGCCTGCTTTATTATTAGTATATATAAAAATTTAATATTTTTATTTAATATTTCCTGGTAAAAAAAATAATAGTAAATATTAATATACTTAAATTAAGCATGGTATTTAAAATTTTTAAACATAGTAATTACTCCCTAGTTATTAGCATAAATAATTATAGGCCTAGAAAAATATACACGCGTAGAATCTAGGTGTTTAATATCTAGCTTAGTAAAAAGTAATTAAATTTAAATAAGTTCCTAAGTTATAAATACCTACGCGATATACTTTAATTTAATAAAAAAAAGTGCCATACTAAGCTAATGCTTTAATACCCAAGAAATTAGATTATTAGTAAGTTTAAAAACATATTTAAATATTAAAGTTCCCTTTATTAAATAAGGGCCAGCCTAGTTAACGTTAATATAGCCTTATAAGCCACCTCTGTTAAATAAGTAGTATAAAGTAAGAAAAAAAGTAATACATAAATAGTAATATACACACTTAATAGTAATTAAGTATTTTTAACTTAAATTACGCGCGTACTTTATAATTTTAAAAACTATGTAGGTAATATTAGGGCGCGTATAAACTATAAGCTAAATTAAGTATTTTATTATAACTTAATAAAGCGCTATATTATTTATAAAGGCCTAGCTATTATAATTTTTAAGAACCTTTTTCTTATAAAACAGCGTGGGAAAAGGCTTGTAGTTCTCTAAGCTAAAGCACTTAAAAATCTTAAAAATATAGGAGTGTTATAACAGGAATATTTTATTTTTATTTATACTAAATAAAATATTAACGCCTAAGTAATCTTTAACTTAGCTATTATTTATTACTTTAAAAAGTTTTAAAAACTCCTGCTTAAAAGCTTTATACTAAATGTTATTTTAAAAAAATATAAAAATATTATTAATATATACAAGAACGTACAGGCTATTTTTAATAAATATTAAATAATTTACGTGCAGGTGTTTAAATCCCAAAGAAATAAAAGTTTTAAAAAAAAAAATATACTATTTTTTAAGTAACTACTTAAGGCCGTATATTATTTTTAATAAAAGGCTATATTTACTAGCTTACTTATAACCATTAAAAAGGTTAATATAAATTACCTTTTTAAGTTTTATATAAAAAAATACAGTAATAATATCCTAGGAGTATAATTGCTAACTAAAAAGTATTATAAATATAATAAATACCTTAAAAAATATAGGCTTTGCTATTATAGTGTATACTTTATAAAAATCCTTGCTATAATATTACTTAAAGCCTTTTATAACTAGGCATGCTTTATAAGTACTATTATGCTTAAGTTTAAAAACCTAGCAAGTTAGTAATAGCTTTATATTTTTTTTTTTATTAATAACGTGCCAGGTGCTATTTTAAAGCAGCAAGCATATTTTTTTATAACACGCTTTATACTAAAGCTTTGTATTTTTATAATTAAGCGCCTTTTTATATATTTAAGGTTTAAACTTAAATAAATTAGGATCTTTAAATAGCATAGCTTTATTAAAAAATTTAGATATAGTAGTAATAATTAAAGTGTTAATTTAGTATTA
Organism: Aspergillus mulundensis; assembly: GCF_003369625.1. Classification (NCBI taxonomy): domain Eukaryota; kingdom Fungi; phylum Ascomycota; class Eurotiomycetes; order Eurotiales; family Aspergillaceae; genus Aspergillus; species Aspergillus mulundensis. The sequence continues at coordinate 2,827,944 of NW_020797890.1, read as the reverse complement.
AATTTACTATATAATCTTATTAGTAATTACTAGGGGCACTGTAGCAAGAAAAGTAAGGAATTTATTCTTTATTTTAAGATTAATACTAAAGAACTAAATACTATTTATATTTAGTACTTTTTTAAAACACTAAAATAGCTTTATAATATGTGTAAAGCGTTTAAAGGGCTTGAAACTATAAATCTTAGCTATAATATAATACTTATGTTTAATAAAAGTTAGATTATATATATCTCCTTTATTAAGAATGTCCTCTATTATAAGAAAAGGTGGATATTAGGAATCTAAAAAAAAGCAAGCATTATTAAGATTATTTTTAGTAGTAATTAAAGGTAAAATACTTATTACTTTATACTTCTTTATTTAAGCAGGGATTTTTTTTTAAAGTTATAAGCACTTTCCTAAACTATAGGCGGAGCCTTTATAGGCGTTTTAGCAGGTATTTATATAGGAATTTAAGGTATAAATAAAGCTAACTAAGGCTGCGGTCTATTTAAATAATTATGTAGTTATAAAAACTTTACAGGTATATATTTAGCCTTTTTAGCACTATTAATTTATTTATACTAATGTGTTAAGGCGTTAAGATTATATAAGGTAATTACTTAAGGTAACTTAGTATTATTAATTTTTTTAAAGATAATATCGCGCATGTACTTAATCTTCTTTATTTTAATATTATAAACTTTATAAAAAAAGTCTAAATAATTAATAAAGCAGCCTTTAGCCATGTAAGAATCTAGTTTTATTTAATACTTTTTTTTAAAAATAAAATACTAGTATTTATAACCTAAAGCACGCTATTTTAAGGTATTAGGTTATTTGCTAGTAAGAGCTTTATAAGGTAATATTTTTATATAATTATTAAAAATATAATTTTAAAAAAACGCAATTATAAGAATAAGATACCCCTAAAAATATTTAAAAGTTTAATATACTATTATAACTGCTATAAGCAGCTTTATAAGGTAATAATTCTTAATTTTAAAAATATTATTAAGCTAAGGATTATACGCAGGCGCTGGGTTTTATATTTTACCTTTATTTTAAAAATATTTAGCAAGTGCAACATGCTTTTTAGTGTTATTACTATAAACATGCTTTATATTAATATTATACTAGGTTTTAAGATAGTTCTTTAGGAAAATATACTTTTTTAGCAATTTATTTTTATTATAAAGTAAAAACACCTAGTAAAAACAGGTTACATTATTTATAAATATTATAAAATAGTGTTTTTTATTATATCCGCGTATAAAGATTAGTTTATAAATATTAAGATAAATAAAATCTCCGGGTTTTATACAGATCTCGCGGCAATTTCCTAGTAAAAAATAATATTTTTTACTTATTAGGCATGGCTTATAAAAATACTTAAGGCTGCCCTTTTTAAGCTTTAGGCCTTTAATATTTTAAGCAGTTTAATATATTTTTTGCTTGCTCGCGTGGGCCAAGTAATAATATGTTAATTTAATAAAAATTAGCTTTAAATTTACTTTAAAATTAATATTAAAAAATAACTTTGTTGCAGCAGTAAGCAAGCTATTAACCTTTAGTATATTTATAAGCTTTATAAAAAATTAACTAGTTATGTAAAAATAATAGTAATTATTTAAAATTATAGTATACCCTTTAGCCTTACTATTTTATAAAAGGAATTTATTATTTTTATTTAAAAGTATTTGCGCGCCCGCCTTAGCAAGCTAGTATATTAAAATAAAATTATAAGCTAGCGCAGGTGCCAGCTAGATATTTTTTAAAGTAAAAGTTTTAATATATATTATTAAGTTTAAAAGTGTAAGATTAATTATAACATTATTATATTTTTTAGTAAAAAAAAAAGCGCCTATAGCGGTTTTTACCTTAATAATATAGGTTATAAAAAATATAAAATTATAGTAAAAAGGAGTTATATAATATAATAAACCTAAGTTAAGTATTTAAAAATAAAGATTTTTTTTTACCGTGCTATTATAGGCCGCTATATAATATTTTATATTAATATGGTTAAAAAAAAATAGTAAATTATTATTTACTAATAGTAGCTGGCGTTGCTAAGGAGCGCCTTGCTATTATTATTACTATTAGTAAAGGCACTAATTATACGTGTTGCTTTAAACCTTGTTAGCTTAACTATTATATAGTTATTAACTAGTATAATAAGCTCCGGAGGGATTCCAGGAGTTGTTATATTTATATAAGTTATATTTATTATATTTATTGTATTTATTAAACCCCCCTCGGCCGCGGCCTTTAAATGCGCCGGGAGAACTGTGGCTATAATAGCCTTCACGGCCTTATTTACAAGGGCTAGGAGTATGGGATGCTTACAAGCCGCGAGAACTAGTTTGCTTTATTAATTAATACTTAAAAGGGAAGTAATTGCCCAGGGCGCCGTGATAATAATACTAAATAAAGTTAATATTTTTTATAAGCAAATTATTTTTAAAGATCTTGTTAATAATTAACTTCTTTTTATTTTTATTTTTATTTTTTTTATTTATTATATTTATAAATAGCATGTTAAAAGTTACTTTAAATAACTTTTTTTTTATTTAGCAACGCTGCGCGTACTACAAGAAGAAAATATATACCTTTTTTATTTTATAAACTATTAAATTATAAAATATCTTTAGCTAAGTAATCCAAGCTTTATAAAACTTTATATTTTAAATTATAGTAAAAAAAAGATAAACCTTTATTTAAAAGGGTAACTTAAGTTCTTAATACCTTAGTTTAGTAATAGCATTTTTTTATTTATTTAACTAAATAGTTTTATTTTACATATTTATAAGTTTTATTATAAAAAGCTTATTTTAAATATTATAAGCTGCTGCGTGGCCGCAAGGCTTGTAAAAGGCCTTAAGTAAGTTAAAAGCCTTTTTTAAATTATATATAGTATAAAAGTTTGCCTAAATAGCTAAAGTATAAATATTTTAAAAAATTATAAGCGCTGTAAACCTTTTTTTATTATATTTCTTTATTTTTTTATTATACGTGTTTTTTAATTCCTTATTACGTGTAATAATTTTCTTGCGTAGGTGTTTAATTTTTACTACAGGGATATTAATATTATTATTAAGTTTTACTTTTTTATAATAAGTTTTTATAATAAATTTATTATCTTGTAAGTTATAAAGGTCTAGTTTTGCAGGTATTAGGTAATTACCTTAAAAAACCTATTAAAGGGAGGAGTTAAAGCCTTGCAGTCCAATTTTTAGTAATTTTATTTATTAAAAATAGTTTTTTTTATTAAGCTTAATAATTAAGTTAGCAATTTTTGCCTTGTTAGTAATAGTAAAGAAGCCTTTTATTATGGTGTTAACGCTTGAAGTGTTAAACTTAAAGGTAAAGGTAGGTAAAAATTTTTCACGCGGAATAATACGGTTACTAGGGCTAGCCTAGTGGTTATAGTTTGCGTATTTATAAATAAAAAAAAGGAGTAATAAAACCTAGGCAGAGCAAGGGCTTATAACCTAAGGAAAGGAATGATGAGCCATGAAGTGAATGAATTAACTAACTGACTATCTAAGCTAGGTGGCTATGAAACATGAAGATATTTGGGAGCGCCAAGCACCCGGGTCACGTGACCACGGGCAGTGATCCTCGACAATCACAGTGGGAAATCACGGTACCTATCTAGGTCGGTGCAAGAGTCCAGTGCTATAGTACCTACTAACTTGACCATATGATGTTGGTTGAGGCTTGCTTCACTAGCTAAATGACACCTTGTTTGTGCTCTTCTCCTAAAGCCCTTTGAAGGAAGCCATCGTTTAATTTCCTCGCTCATCAAGTACAATCACCTCTCCCTCCCATGTCCTCCACCATCCTGGGGCAATCTCCATGCCCACCTGCATACCCAGCTCCATCCTCGACCTGTCAAGACAACCTCAAAGACGCACCCAGCCACGCCGCAAACCCCCCAAAATGCCTATCCCCCTTAACCCCCTTCTGCTCGCAATACACCAGCAACGCGCGGTCTCGCTCCGCCGCACTCGACCCCGTAGCAGCAAGCACCTTGGCCAGGTCCACAGGACACAGATACGGCGGCTGCCGCGCGTCTTCCGGTAGCGAGGCACTACCTTGCATGATGCAGGCGTAGTAAACGCAGTGGTCTAGTCCGAAGCAGTGGCAGAGCTCGTGGGATACGGTGCGGAGGGTGCGGTAGAGCCATAGGCTTGACAAGGTATTACGTCCATTATCCTGTCCCTCTTCTCGATGGTTGAATGCAGCAATGGCAGCTTCAAGCGGGCCATTGCGCTTTTCTGGCACCTTTGGCTTCGGAGTCCTGGTTCTGGCTCTCTTCGTTTTCGGCCCATCATCATTCTCCCTACAAACACCCTCAACATACTCCGCACAATGAGCCCCCGGCCACGCATGCGCCCCCTCGACGCCAAGTGCCTCGTCAAGTAGCGGGTTATACCGCGCCGTCGAAACAACAGCCACACGAGACCCGCCGTACGCACGCCCGCAGACGAAGAGGTCGTCGTCGTCCTCGTACAGATCGTAGTGGGTAAGCATGCACAGGGCGTATGCGTCGCTGGGGAGAATGGCAATGGCCACATCTAGCAGATCATCCAGGTTAAGTTGGTGCGTGTACAGTCCATCCGAAGCTGGACACGGACGGGCGCGGATGCGGATTTCTTCGTCCGTGGGCGTGGAGAGAGCGATATAGGATTCCTTCGCTTTCTTCGACTTTCTGCTCTTTGAGCCGGACTCTGTCCATGGAACGAATTTCCATTTTGAAGCTGCAGGCTTAAGTTCTTTTACCGGCAGGCCGTGGAAGAAGGCGGAGAGGTACGGGGTTATGGCCTCCATCGCTGGTTTTGCGGGATTTTCTTCGGCTCTTGGACTTGAAACGTTGGGAATAGTCCAGCTTTCTATCTCTTTGACGGACTTGTCAATGCCAGGTGGGCCGATAATGTAGACGGTCTTTCGCTTTGCCGTGACGGCGTTCCGCTCCTCCTCGTCGTACCACTCCTGGAATGATTGGGGAGGGTACTCTGGGTCGAGGGCGAGATCATCACCAGGTAATACTAGCGGTGCCGGGAAGTTCTCATTATCTGTTCTTGTGGCTGGTGCTGGGATGTTGGGTAGAGATGGCTTGGTTGCGGATTGGCAGTCTTTCAGGGATGGCTGGGTGTAGTTGATTTGGGAGGCGTAAGGGGAGGGAGAGTATGTTAGAGATTGGTGGCTGCATGTTTTCTGCTGGGAGACATTCTTAGGTGGCATTTTCGATTGTTCTTACTGCATTCAGTGGTTTTCGAGATTGTTGTTGAAGGGAAGTTGAGTGAGGCTGAGGCTGGGCTGTTGACGCCTGATAAGAGTGTGGCCTTGCTTTTCAGGCAGCTATTCTTATAGCATCCTATACTCCAGCCGTAAAATCCTCCATATATCGAGGTCGGATCCTATTCATTTTTCAACCCCTTCTCAAATTCCAGTACCTCCGGGTGTTCCACCCCTCCCACCTTCAGCTTCGCCCATTCCTGCTCAACGCCCTCCTCGACATCCGGGTACGGGCCAAGCGGCGTGATCGCCTTTGGATTGATATCGTAGTGGCTCTTCGTATACTGCACTGATCAGCTGTCATCGTCCTATAAGTACTAAAGGGCCAATAGCATACATTCTCCTTAATGTGCTTAAAATCCGTACTCTCCCGCGCAGCAGGAACATCCCAGTACATGCCCTTGAGCCAATTACTCAAGACCGGATAGTCATGCCTAATCGTGCCCAGATTGCACTTGAAGTGCTGGACATACACCGTGTCAAATCGTACGAGCGTTGCATACACGGTGACGTCTATCTCTGTCATTTCGGAACCCAGGATGAAGGGCCCGCCGTTGGCGTAGACGAGCTTCTCGAGTTTGTTGAGCGCCCCAAAGACGGGAACCACGTTCTTGTTGTATGTTTCCTGGTCAGGCGCAAAGCCGGCTTTGTATACGCCCGTGCACAGATGCGGGTTGATCCAGGCGTGCAGGCTGTCGATTTTGGATTTCAGGTGGTCTGGGTACAGGCTTATTGATGCGAGCTTTGGTGGAATGAGGTCATTGAATGCGCTCGGCAGCCAGCGAAGGAGCTCGAGGCTTTCCTGTCTTGATCATTAGTACAATCTTTACCCACTAACCCTATAAGTTGCAGAGTGAGTGTGGCTAGTAGGTCGCACATTACAAACCGCCGTCTCCGTCTTAGTATCCCACAGCAGCGGCACCGAGTACCTTCCCTTGTACTCGGTATCGGCCCTGAAGTAAATCTTGTGCAGGTAGTCCTCGCCATGGAGCTTATCGACCGTGGCGCCGGGGTACTCGTCGTTGGACGCCGGGAAACGCCAGCCCGGCCACCCCTTGGCGTCGCCCTTGGGGTAGGGCATCACGACGCTGACATTGATGAGATCCGTTAGGCCCTTTAGGTGCCGGACGAAGTTTGCGCGGTGCGCGAACGGGCAGAAGAGGCCGATGTACAGGTGGTAGCGGGCTGGCTCGGCGGGGAAGGAGGCTGGGATGGAGCCGTGCCAGCCGTCGGCGGTGCCGGGGTTGTGGATCGGCTTCGACATTTGGATGAGGGGATGAGTGATGGGAAAGAGGGGAAGTTGGAATTGGTGATGGGATTTATGCTGGGACGGTTGGAAGATGGCATCGGATGGACTGATGTCATCTGCTGGTGCCCCGCAGTGCTGAGTGCTCTATGTCTCAGTCCCTTGCAGACAGGATCTAGTGACAATGTCCATGAACTTCGAGGTATCCTACTTGTTATACCACAACCCAGCATCTGGCAGAGAAACATCTCATGGTGCCTAAGCGAATCACGCCTCCTGGGCATGACGCGCATACTTCATTGGAAGCCACCCTGCACTTGTAGTCCCTTTGATCATGATCCCGATATTTCCACAGACGAAACAAGATCTTCCCCGTGAACCGGTTTAGTTCTGGATGCGTATCCAGGGAATCTGAATGCTCCAGGGGAAAGTAGACGTGATCAAATCCAAACCGGGTGGCAACATCGTCGTCCCTTCAGAGCTTATCCGTGAATCTCCTTTCCGGGTATTCTTGTAGAAGCCATCAAGGGTCCCCTGGTTTACCACGGTGATGCAAAACCCCAGAATCCCCTCGCGCATTTGCGCGAGTTGTTTTCCAGATCCCGCCTGTTGACTGAACCGAATAGCGCTTTCTCAGAATTGGAATAACATCGGAAGATGTCGTCTCATTAGCGTTTTCGTACCAGGGAAAGAACGCACTCGCGTTTGGATCGAACGAACAGATAACCCGTTGCTCCGGAGTTGAGAAGTAACAGTATATGACCCGGTCCAGTGCGCTTTACGCTTTCTGCATTGTTGAGTTGGCGCCAAGTTGCATCCATCCGCGAACACCCAAGCTGCTTCATACAGCTGGACCGTAGACTTTAAGTGGTGAGAACAGCCGTTGTTTGAGCCAGTGACTGGAGTGGCTGGATTTCAAGAGCCAGAACCAAGTCAGTTGAGTCACAGCTAGCAGGTCAAGTTCGCTCTTTCTTTCTCCATTTGCATGACACGTACCACTCGCGACGTGACGAGAGGCTTGAGTGATGAAATACCTCTTCGGCCAGTCAAGAGAACGCCATTTAAGAGATGTTGGCTAGTAGATGGAGGGATGGATGTTGCTCCCGAAAAGATTCCGTTCTTGAAAAGCCATGTCGGTAAAGATGAACCTATCTCCAGTGGCGAGCAGGCTTGACTTTAATTCATCGCAAATTTGCAAGGAGAGAAATTGTGAGGTTGACAATTGAATTTTGTTCGACCTATGACATGATGTAAACGAATGACGACCCAGCGTGGAGATCTGATCCTTGAAGTCGTCAGGAACCTATATATACGTATGTGTGCGACATCAGGCGCAAAATGCGCGGCGTTCTTGGAGAAACGGAATGCATTATTTATGCTGATGTGTGCTCAGATCAGGCCAGGCAGTTGATGAATTAAGTCTAAGTCTAGAATAGATATAGCGCCATTGTAAGTGCTGGTATGGATATATATCGTGTGCTCGTAGATGCATGAATCAATCAGAAGGGTATATATAAGGTATAAAGGCAGTGCTGCTGCACATTGTATAGTTCAATGGCGTCCGCGCATAAAAGAGCGCTTGCGTTGCAATGCGGGTATATCCGCCCTATCGGTGGATGTATTGATGTCCATATGTGGGTATATGATCCGCGAGGATGGGCCTCAATCGGTTGTTTGATGATCATTGGCGTCGCAGTGAGCTCGGCGTCGCCGAGCGGCGTGATCACCGATTGGTGGGGAGGTTGGTGGTCTGATTATAGAGTGGCAAATCATGGAGGTCTTGAAAGCGCAGAAGAGAGAGAGATTGGCCGGCGCCGGTCTGACAAACTGAAGCTGTCGACGGACGCGCCCCATGGGTACTGTTGCGTCCGGTCACGGTCACTCCGCTGAGCAGGCGCAGCATGCGTGACATCGCCAACTATATTATCCGGGTTGACGAACGCCGGGAACGAATCCTGCTCTGTAGAGCTCGTATCTTGTCGGCTGGGCTGGACGAGCTCGACGAGCTTTCGGAGAACACCGCACTCGAGTTTCAGTTTGATGCTGTAAACGGCTGCCTTCAGGGTCGTTTGCAGATACCACATGCCGAGATATTCGAGGACGAGGAGGCAGACGTCCATTACGATGATGATCAAGTTGATAGCGAGGAGCTCGTACAGGACGCGCGTGCGGCGGGGATTCTTTTCTGGCCGCAAGCGGAGAAGCTTCGCCGTTTCCCAGATGTAGATTGACGAGATGAGGATTTCCTGCGCGCAAAACCAGGCAACCTGCATTCGCTCCATAACATTGTACCCCATGACTATCGGCCGGGTGCGGACGTAGATTGTAGAAAACGTGAGGACGGTAGTCGGGATGAGGAGGATGATCGCGTCAATGATGATGAGCCAAAGGACGAAGCGGAGGAGTTTGCGATTCTGGACAACCAGGTGCAGTCGCGACCAGAGAACAACCGATTGACCGGGGACCATGAAGTAGAAGCCGAAGGTAGATATTGCGACGCCCAGCCATCGCGGGCCGACATCGAAAAATTCCAGCAGGTATCCGACGGAGTGCGGGATGACTCCCAGCACGCCGGATAAGAGCATCGTCCAGAAGTAGAGGCCATAGTAGCGTTGGAAGGTGAAGAGGATGAGGATGACGAGTTCGACGGCGTTGTAGATGGCCAGCGAGATGAAGGTAACGACGACGATCTTGACGGAGGTGTTGTTCCCTTTGTACCCTCCAATGAGTCCATCGGGGGGCACGGTGAGGTCAGTCCCCATGGCGAAACTGGTGAATGAGAGCGGCTGTTCAATTGCGAGATCTTGAGCTGGATGTCGGCGCCATCATCACGTCCGGGCAGGAAGCATGCGCTTCGCCTGCATTCTGGAAGAAGGTGTAGAAATGTATGCCGCGCAGCAGTCGGGACCCCGTCGGAGGCTGAATAGGAGTTTAAACAGGCAGAATCTCACCGCGTGGCGAACCTTGGAACGGGATGCTTGATTTTGAGGTTTTCCCACGCTTTCCAGGTGGCGAGGGCGGGCCTTTTCTCTCTCCCCTTCCCCGGAAGTGGCGGGACCGAAAGTTGGAGTCAGAGACCCGTCGAGGGGGCGTGGCGGGCAGGGAAGGGGCAGCAGCGAGTGGCACGGACAATTGGCCAGTCGGCGACGACAGTCAAGAGCGAGGAATCAGCAGGTCGACTCGAAAGAGAGAATTGAGAATGAGAATTGGAAGGCGACTGCAGGTGTCTGGGCTCCTTACGTAATGCCCGGGGAAACGGAAATTAAAGCTTGGGGAAGCCGCTCTAACCGGATCAGGCCAAGCGCATCGCACATGTCACGTGTGCCACGAGGGCGCACCATCCACGATCCACCACATCGACCCATCTCCATCTAGGCATCTCTTGATCTCTCGGACACGGGCTTTCATCGGACTTTTGAGGCTGGCATGCCGATATCCAAGCAGATCATCTACCGAGTCGTCGATGATTCTCGTGGTTGACATCCAGCCTGTCACAAGACTGCTTCCGATACCGTCTGACTGGCTTCGGCGCGAGCTTTCGATCCATCCACCTCCGCTTGCCCCATTTAATCCCGGGACCGGGGTGCTTTGGGGTCTGGGCTGGGCTGCCTTGTGACTAGCCGTGCATGGATCCGGGCGCAACCTCTTTCTTTCGGTCTAGATCATGCGGTGCATGCTGATACAGGGTATGCTTCGGCGTCTTGGCTAGAAAGAGACATACGCCAACTTGAGGCGGTGGAGCCTGATTCGGTCTGCGCATTCAGCTCTCTGTGAGCTGCGTACAATCTTCAGCCGCCCACTGCTGTCTCACTCTGGCCTCCGGGGGTTATGAGCCAACCGAGAATTTTACGGTCCAGCGAAGAATACCAGGGGTTGGGAGAAGAAGGATCAGGATCAACAGGGGAAGACTGCCCAGGACAGCTAGTAAGCAGTGTTTGTGTACTCTGAGTTGACAGCATTTTTGCGTTGGGTACCTGTAGGTATCTCTGGCGTAGCCCAGAAGGTCCACCGCATCTAAAGTCGTATCAGTTTCCTTCTGTATAATGCTCGTGACAGCCGAGAGATCTGATATCCATCTAGATATTAGCATATTTGGTATAGGACATGTCCGCTCCAGCAGCAGGCTGCTCGGTTCGTGCACAACGACTGGGATGGGGACATCAAGTACTCCCAGAGCAAAAAGCGTTCCTCGCGATCCTCGGCCAGGAGCAAAGGGATTCAAGTCGTAACTGGGATTTGCCTGCTTCATAATTTTCCAGATCATTGGAGAAAAAGACAAACGAAGACGCAAGGATAATCTCGGACTAATCCAACTCGTTGGCAAAGCCCGCAGGGCTTGACCGCTGGCCATCCGGAATCGAGCATTGTTGCTCCTAACCAAGGTAAGAGTACTTGGGTAAACATCCCAGCGCTGCATCAGGATGGGCAGGACGAAGTGCTAGCTGCGTATGACGGATGCATCCTCGCGGGGCTGCACAGGGACTGCTGCAGCGTCGGTCATCGGCACCAACGTCAGTTTCAATTCATGGGGGCGGAAAATCAGCAAACGCATGCGATGGAAACGATGACCCGGTCAATGTCTGATGGGACAATTCTCGAGAAACACTGCAGCACACAGAACCAAACTGGGGGAAGAGTATCGGCCAGGACGAGCCGTGCTCTGTTGCCTTAGCTAACATGGCAGGCGGTTCCAATTGGGATTATCCATATCGGCCTCACACCCCTTCTCATCCAACATCTCACTGGACTCCTCTATCCAACCATACCAAGCTATTCCCTATTCGCACCAACCTCGGTCTTACCTATTAAGCATACGTCGTCAGCCTCACTTTCAACACGTAGAAGCCCTCCATTAGGCTAAGTTGACTTGGTCTTGGGACCGGTTCGCAGTTTCTCCCATCAATCTTTGATGGATTCCATAGTCGATCCTGCTCACCACTTCGGTAGGGATATATCCCTCTTTCCCCGCGATGGCTTCTCGAGGACAACCCATCCCATACTTCCTCCATTGAAATCCAAAGGCAGAACTGGTGAGGACCATCACTGCGGCCTCTAGTTACCCCCCCCCCCCAGTGGCAAAAGAAGCCTGCAAATAGAGAAGGAAAGCGTGGCGTTGGCCTGCTAGCAGTGACTCCCATCTCGTACTGGTTCTACCGGTGGCTCCAGTAGATTCGCTGATTGGAGTTATGGCTATGCTTGTTGCTTCAGGCTTGCAGCTGACGCTTTGCCGTCGTTATGGGAGTATCTCGAACATTTGTGGATGCCTTCATCAATCCTTTTAGCCACGGTTCTGCCCGATTCCTCAGGCTTCCAATCAACAAAGGACCACTGGCCTTCTACGCAGCGTCGGTCTTTTCACTCCGCAACGAAGAAAAGAAGGAAGGGAAAAGAGACGAAAGAAAAAGCATGAAAAGTAAAATGTAAATAAAAAAATCAAAAAAAAATCCATCCTGTTGGTATCAACAGGAGAAACAAATACTCGGGGCTTTATCACCAAAGGTCCATTCGTACAACTACAAAATCAGTTGAGGACTCGCTGTATCTATCAAGGGGGAAATGTAGGGTAAGCTTCAGAATGATTCTTGACAAACACACTACCGTATCCATCCATCTGACACTACGCTGTACATGCAAGTAAGGGCCAGCCGTACCTCAAACTTCCACTTTGCTGGACTTCTCCCGGAAGACTGGGGTCCTTTCTAGTTGTTCATCACTCCTCTGCGTCGGTTTACTGCCACGACTAACATTGGCGGCACCAAACACCAACGCGAGAATTACTGACCACGTTCTTTGGCATGGCCGACTTTGAGTCTCGAGGTTCGACCTCTCGTTTCTTTAGTACAAAACGCCACCAGCACCACACGATTTGTTTCGAGGACAAAGAGTCGGCTATCATGGCAACCAGTAGTGTGTGTCTGCGTTGACAGGGCTCTTGTCGTCGCCTGACAGGGCTTCTGCTAGAACAGGAAGTGACGGTTGCTATAAAGACATGGTACCCTGCCGATAGGTAAGGCATCCTGTGTGGAAGGCTAAAGGTCAGTACCCTGTACGGCGAGCCTCTTCCAGGAAGTGCCCTGTCGACCAGGATTCACTCGCGGACAATGGCTGAAGAAAGATCGCAGAGGTAGAGAGCCTGGGAATATGAGAAGAGGTGTAGGTACAAGACCTGTGTATACCTAGGTTCGTCCCTGTCTCATCCGTGCTCTCTCTCTCTCTCTCTCTCTCTCTCTCTCTCTCTCGTCATCGTCTCACAGCGATTCAGCTTCTCGGTCTTCTTGACCTACAGCAATCATCCCGTTCAAACTCACCAAGCCTTCGACCCAATTTCATCCTGCAGCCTCAAAGGCAACACCGGCCCCATGCCGCTTGACATTACCAAGGCCACGGCGGTCAACAGGCGCCGCCCAGGCTCGTCAATCGAGGACGAACGTGGAAACGAAGCAATCGAGAAGCAGAATGCTGAGATCCGCCAAAGAAGGCCAGGCTGCATCATCTACGCCGTGTCTCAGGGGGTCCTCGATGATTTCTACGCGTCTGTCCGGGAGATAGGGTAACAAATCAAATGTGGCGGAAGGAGGAGGACAAGGGGCCCAACCGCTTTGGCTATGACGACATTTATTTCCCACTGGATATTTCCGTCAATGTGCGCGAGCCTCTAAAGCAGTTTCAGGGGAAGATATGGTTCGATCCCTTGAAGTATCCATTTCATGATATCAGGGAGGGCCCGAAGGGTGAAGCCATTGCCACGGCAGTCAATAAGGGCGATCCAAAGTCCCAACTTGGAAGTAACAAGACCGAAAGAACACCAGGTTACAAGATCATCGCCAGGAACCAGAAGCTGCTCGATGGCTGGTACGAGACTTGCCGCAAACTGGGAAAGCAGATCTGGAGGGAAGAGGAGGACAAAGGCATGAATCGCTTTGGATACGATGGTGTCTACTTCGATGTGCTACAAGGCTCCCTCGATGACAAGCAGCTCAGTGATTTCACGCACCACATGATCATCCAACCTCTGAAGTCTGCGAGCCATGATCAGCAGGAGTAGGGCGAGGAAGATGCAGTTTAATCTCTCGGTCGATCGAGGCAAGCCGGTAGGGTGAAACCCGGTCAGGAAAGGACGAGAGGACGAGAGACGGCATAGCGCCTTTGCCAAAGGACGCTTTAACACTCATGGGTTAGCATCAACAGTGGGTTTCTAGGAGTTTTTGGTTTTTGGATCATGTTTTCTTTGTTTTGTTCTCGCACTTCGGTCGCTCTTGCGAATTGGCCGTCTCTGTTGACCAGAAATGCAAAAAAAAGGAAAAGAAACAAGAAACAAGAAACAAGAAAAAAAGATCAGAACAAAAGGGACGAAATAAAGAAGTAAAAAACATGAAAAAACGGGAGTTACAAATGAAATTATAAAAAGAATGCTCCTGTTCTTGTTAAACAAGGACAGTACTGCACGATGCTCCCCAGTAAAGGTACGCCTGTACAGCTTCCATATCAGTTGTAGGATGCACTCGGGTAGTTGTAAGGTTCGGCGGAAAGCTGGTTATGCAGTGGACTACCTGACTCGATGTTATACCGGCATAGAACTACCGTAGTCGAGCCGTCTTCATCTCTCCATCTTGCTGCGCCCAGTTGCGCATCACTCATTTACAAGGCGAACAACCGTCGGGTGCTTTTCGGTCCAAGAAGCGTTTTCCACACGGATGAACCTCCTTAGACAAGCCCAACGGACCAGGGAGGCGAAGTCTCCAGCGCTCATCGCGTGTTGCGCAATCTTGCGAATGCGGGCTCAGGTCGATCGTGATGTCCATTTTGTATTCATGGACTGAGTATTCGTCTATGCTAACGCTCGCGGACAGCTGGAGAGGTATACATACGCCTCTCTTATTCTGGTATCCGGGTAGATCGCTGTCCCCGGTGATCTTCCACTAGGCTCTCTGATCTTCGTTTGATCCTTGGGATACTCGACGCCGCCAGCCATGCTCTGTCGATTTGTTCCACTCTTTCAAAGGGGAACAACGCCTTGCCTTGAGTCATTGCGGTGCCTAGAAAGAGTGATACCTCATTGTTCTCCGCCGTTCGCATTATGTCCGTTTTCTGTCACGACTTCAGAGTGAATGGAAGGCCTCTGGGCTTTGTTCTATCACTGACTCCGTCACTCCGAGGATCTTTGTCTTTTTCACTGCCTCGCGTCTACAAATACCGTCAACTCAACTCCAGTCAACTCTCCCTCCTCATTGCCCTTTGATCCACAGTCCTCGAGTATCCCACCGGCTTTGCGTCCATATCACGCAGCATACGCTCTTCTTGACGGCATCCTTCCACGGCCTACCGCTGCACTTCACATGTCCACTCCCGCACCAACTCTCACCTCCATGACCATCCAGTCTCCGAAGATGTCAAACAGCACCAGCCTATTTGAGGAGGCGTTGGCACTGAACTGCAGCACAATATAGCCAGTTAACCCGCAGGGGTTTATAATCAGGGCGACAAGTCAAAAAATGATTGACGACTGGTTTGCAGCCACACGGACCTTGACGAATTAGGTCTGGCGAAAGGAGGATGACTCTCCGAACACCTTCTACTACAGGGAAGAGCACTTCCCTGTCGAGCTCTCGACCATCGCACATCCACAACTGAAATCTTTCGAGGCGCAAATATGGTTCGTCAAACTATAGACGCCCGAAAAAGCAAATATTTGATGCGAAAGGGCTGCGCAGGGTCTGTCTGAGGTCCAGTGATTGCGCATTTGAGATGGAGCAGGGGCGTCTCTTCTCTTTTCTCTACGGTTGATGCAGCGAATCGAACGGCGTATGGTGTTTTCAGTGAGGGCATTTTATGCGTTGTGTACCGGCAACGGCGTTTGGGATTCAGGATACCCAGATCAAGTACTGAAGGACTCTGTCATAATTGCGTTGTGTTATTTTCCTTCTTTTTTCTTTCTCATGGGTTATTATACCAATATCGCTGTATCTAGATTGGGCTTTGTCGAGTCTCGCTCACGCTTACATTAGCATGGTAGTCAAATCATTGACTCACGCGCACTTGGTGATATTCAATGTACTCCACACCGGCCGCTCTTCCTGTAATACATAGTACATAATATCGTTCGCTTTGTAAAATGATGGGGCTGCGCTTGAATGACATGGGACTAGGTACTCGTCGGCCACTAAAGGTTGGAAGGTAGGTAGCCGATGTATGCCCGGTATGGTATGGTAGTCAAGACAGAACCGGTGCACAGTCAAGCAAGACAGATCGTACTGCATCCCACTCTCAGCAATGTGTTACTCCTGTCCGACCAGATCCGAGGGGTGATTGCGGGGTATACTCTGGGTCCACTCGGTCTATATAATCGCTTATCTTCCTCATGCCGAGCCGAGACTCACTTTCCTCCTTGCGATAGCTCTGGACGCAACAAGATAACCTCTACACTCATACTGCAATGGACTTCTCCGAGTACACCGGTCCTAGCGATGAGTGGATTGCCCTCGAGCGCAATCTGCCCACCGATGTCGCTGATCTCAACCCCAACCAGCTCAAGGACACCGTCAACAAATCCCGCGAGGACGCCGCAGCCCGTGAGATGATCGAGCAGGGTACGTTCATCTAACTCTCTGGCACGCAGTAACTGACAATCGCAGGCCTCTCCGCCAAAGTGACACTGCGCGACCACTCCATCCCCACCCGCGACGGCAGCACCCTCGAAGCACGCAGTTACAGACCAGCAGGCGTAAACCCTTCTCAGCCCCTACCCATCTACATCCACCTGCATGGCGGCGGCTTCATCTTCGGCACATTAGCATCCGAGGACGCAACCTGCGCGCGAATCGTCGCCTCCCTAGCCGAGCAAAACACGCCCGCCGTCGTCGTAAACGTCAACTACCGCCACACCCCAGAGCACGCCTACCCAACGGCCTGGAACGACGCCGAAGACGCCTTCCACTGGGTGCACGAGCACCTATCCGAGATCGGCGGCGACGGCGAGCGTCTCGTGCTAGGCGGGATCTCCGCGGGCGCATGGCTAACGGCCTCGACGACGCTCTCGCAAGCGACAGCCAGCAACAAAGATCTTGCTGCGCGCCCCAAGATCAAGGGACAAGTCCTGATGGTTCCCCCGCTTACGCATCCGGACTGCTATGCGCCGCAGATGGCGCAGATCCAGGACCCGAGCGTGTCGAGTTACGTGCAGAACCGCGATGCGCCGGTGCTGCCGTTTGCGAAAATGCGGCTGTTTACGGCGTTGCTTAAGGTTCAAGGTGGGAAGGAGGTCGAGGGTGATCTGAGGTTGAATCCTGGGAATGCGAAGGATGAGGATGTGAGGGGGTTGCCGCCGGCGACGTTTGGGGTTGCAGGATTAGATGTCCTTAGGGATGAGGGATTGTTGTATGCAAAGCTGCTTGCTGAGAATGGGTATGTCTACGGTCCAAATCTGTTGCTATGGTGCTAACGATGTGCTTCGTAGGGTCCCCACGCAAACGAATGTTTTCAAGGGCGTGCCGCATGGGTTCAGGCGGTATGGGGATCGGTTGTCTGTGAGCAAGAAGTGGGATGAAGTTATAGTCGAGGGCATCAAGTGGGCATTGAGTGATCCTGTGCCGGGACCGTTTGAGATCCATGCCTTCTGAGCTGTATTGCAAGTGTACATAGTTCCCAAATAGGAAGGCCCTGACGTATGTGTGTGCCTCATCTTTCAGGCACGCAACTCCACTCAAGCTCCAGTGAATTCCGCACCGTCACCTCTACACCACCTCTCCTTCTCCATCGTCACTCTTTTCCTCTCTATTCTTATTCCATCCCTCGGGACTCGTACCAGGTCCCTCTCTATCTCTCTATACACCCGAAATGACCTAGCATCGTCTCTCTTTCGCCCGCAACTCTCCCTAGCAGCTCCTAACACGTCATGGTGTCCCTTTGGCCGTTCAAGGTGAGCAAGCCACCCTCGCCCCGCAAAACTCACTTCAAGAAGCTAAATTGCTATCGCACAGGGAGAAGACAACTCCCCGGCCGGCTTCGAAAAAACCCTATCCACTCTCTCCGCAAAAATCACTCAGTCCACCACCCGTCTTGATCTACACCGCCAGCATGCCCGCCGCTTCAAAGCCCTCTGGACCCTCTACACCACCTTCATCTACCTCCTCTACTCGATAATCCTCGCGCTCGTTTTGGGATGGGAAAACTGGGGTGTGAAGGAATACGCCGCGATCCTCGGGGGACCGGTGATGTATGTTTGACGTTGTCCGACCTGTTGCTGCCTGGCGATCACTGACAAACGCAGTATCTACGTAGTCCGCGCCGGAGGCACAATGTACTTCGAATACCGGATCAACAACACCCAGCGATACCTCGACAGTCTCCAGAAGCAGCGCGACGAGACGATCGAAAAGCTCAAGGTCGCGACGAAATACAACTCCACCCAGCAGCTATTAGAAAAGTACGCTGGTGACTCGCCGAAACCGGGACGCTCGAAAGGCGGCGACCAGAAATCGAGGCCGGAGAATAAACGCAAGCCTTCTGGACAACAGCAGCAGCGACCGCCGCAACCACAGGTCCAGCGAACGGGCATCCCTCCTCCCCCCACCGCGAATATCCGCCGCCCAGCCCCGCCTCCACCAGAGCAGCCGCCATCCCCATACCCCCCACAGCAAAGCCAACAACCTCCTCGCAATCCCCCGCCGTCCGGATTAAACGAGCCCGGCTTCGCCCCTAATGCCTTCCCCACGCAGCAGTACATTGAACATTCCCGCTGGTACGACCGCCTCCTCGACGTCCTTCTCGGCGAAGACGAAACACAGCCGAAGAACCGTATCGTCTTGATCTGCGCCGCGTGCCGGCTCGTCAACGGCCAAGCACCACCAGGCATGAAGTCCCTCGAAGAACTCGGCCGCTGGAGATGCGGCGGCTGCGGCGCATGGAACGGCGAAGAAAGCGCAGCTCGAAAAGTCCTAGCAGATATCAAAGCCGAGTCCGGGCCCGCGTCGGAGCCGTCAGATGACGAGCCCGACATTGAGCACCGCCTTTCCGCGTCCACAAGTGACGGCGCTTCTGACGGCGTGATCGTTACAAAGGAGGAGGATGACCAGGGCCAAGGACGGGACGTGGAAGTCGAATCGCGGAGTAGTTCGGGATCCGCAGCAGAGACACCCGCGGAGGATGATAAGCCGGCGGCGACGGTCAGGACAAGATCGCAGCGTGCAACGCAGCGGCGCGGGCGGAAGGGGTAGTCGTCGACGGGCGAAAACGAAGTCGTTTCTCTTCTTCCTTCACTTTTCTCTTTGGTTTTCCCTCTCACATTGCATGTTGCATATGGCTCTAGCGGTTTTTTTTTTTTTTTCTCTTTTTTTGCTTTTCTTTGTGGCTACTCAGTTATTGTGAGCTTTTCAATGCGCACGGATGATTTCACATTTACTGGGACTGCTATCCTTTAGGAAGACGTAAATAAAGGTAGTGCAGCCCAAGTCGGCATTTAATCCCCTGTAGGATCATATATTGCCTGCTAGAGGTCCTTGTCCATTCATCATTCCATATCAACGGATGACAAAACCCAACCCATGCTTACAACATTTACACAACTGCATCGAGGCCTTTTCGCGAAGCCCATGGGTGCTTACATATATAGATATCCACGACCGGACTCAGATGGACACATATAACCAAACTCTACCTAGCAGTCACCAATCCAAGTAAGAAAAAGCAGTCAATCTCTCTATTCATTCCATTCGTTTCAGTCGTATCTAGTAGTGATACCAACCAAGTACACCAAGAACTCAAGGAAAATAAAATGGACCTGCCTGTAGTAGCGATAGAGAGCGTGCACCAGCCAAACCAGTATCAGGGTCCCATAACCGCCAAGAACATCAAGGAATATGTCTAAGCATCAGGTGAAACTTTTTAACAATGCACCTTCACGCTTTCAGCCTCTGGTGGCACAGCAGCTCCGAGGGCTAAGTCCAAATCCGGTTTCAAGTCCATGGGCACGCCGGTGTCCATATCCCAGTCACCGTCTTTCGCGCCTTCATGGAATTCAGCGTTCTCAAAGCGTCTGATCAGCTCGATCGTTGCTTCCGCGGCGCGGATCTCGGCGTCTTCTTTACTCAGGCATCCGGTCACGACGATGTCATTGAGTTGTTGGCCCAGAGGTTGAGCAGTCCTGAGGCTCGCCAAGGAAATCGTACATGTGTATGTATGCATTGGTTCACCGTCTCCAGTTTCATCAGTATCAGCATCTCCATTCTGGTCGTCATCGTCTTCCTGCAGAATCTTGTGCTTCCCAGAGCTCGAAACCCTAGCTGTTTTATAGTCAAACCGGAACGCTTCATTGTTGTCAAATCTGGACGTGGCCTTCTGCAACATCATCTGCACTCGCTGCATTGGATGAGTAACGTCAACGCGCTCATCCAGAATCCTTTTCGCAATGCTGACGAGCCCCAGCCGTTCGATAAAACCCGCGCATGCCGTCAAATCTCCGCCCGAATCAACAAATATGGCGCCAATGATGGACTCCACAATATCAGAGAAGAATTTGTCCGCATGAATGGCCGAGAAGTGGGACCAAGGGTAGCTTCTTTTGTTGTTGAGGGCGTGTAGGATTTGGGCACGAAGGAGTTTGTGGCGAGTAATTGCGTTTGGAGAGGAATAGGCTTCGGGTTCGGCGTGTATTGGTAGCGGCGTAGCGGGCGAATGACGGACGTACGTGTACAGCGAAACGGTTTTGGGAGGTGGGGTGGTTAACTCGATATCTAGCTTCTTTGCGATGTCGATAGTTGGGGATGATGTGGACTCCCAAGTCCACTCGAACTCCATGCACAGAAAAGAAAGGAGCTGTCCGCTCACTATCGCATGTTTGATCTTTGTCATTTCACCTTGTGACATTTCAGTCCCGTGCACGCGAATAAGATCAACAATGAGCATATCTAGCACAGCATCACCTAGGAACTCAAGGCGTTGGTAGGATTGGGTCGACGCATCATATTGACACGACGGGTGGGTGAGGGCCTCTATAAGCAGTGCGCTGTTGTTGAACGTGTATCCAATTCTGTCTTCAAGGCTTTTTTGCTGGATGAGACGCGGTCGATTGTCTTGATCCTCCGGAATGGGCACACTTGGACTGGCAAGTGTAAACTCCTGTAGAAAGCGGCGGATACATGTCTGTGCTTTCCGGAGACCACCGTCGATATATGCCGCGCCGATGAGGGCTTCGACGACGTCAGCAAGGACTTTGGCGCCCATTTGGCGGCGTGGTGCAGCAGTGGATAGCTTCTCAGAAATTAGCGGGGCAGTCCATCTGCCCGGAGTGAAGCGATTGCTGATGATGTAGGCGTCAAGACCACATTCTAGTGCAGCGCGGGTAAGACGGGCATTCTGTACGAGCGCGCTCAATTTTTCAGTCAGGTAGCCCTCATGCCAATTCGTGTGGTTGTAGAAGAGGGAAGTTGCCACGGTAAATTTGAGGACCGAATCACCAAAGAACTCGTACCGCTGATAGTCCGTCGGGGCTTGGGCAAGCGGCATTGTAATGGCTGTGACAACATGTCTAAGGTCGTGGAAATGGATATCTCGTAGAACAGTTTGGCATAGTTTGGTCGCAACCAGCGCGGCCTCTAATCTATCAAGGATAACTGCAATAAATCGACCGAATACCGTTTCAGTAGCTGGAAGTCGATCTATCGTGCAATACTTGGCTGAGATAATGCGCTTCTTTGTGGGTGATTCGAGTAAATCGTCGTCTGCTGGACGCTTCTGGGCCAGTGTTTGTTTCTGGAGAAGATTCCTTCGTTTACTGGGATATGAGTCGCATGCCAGTTCGAGACCGTCGTTCCTATTAAGCCATCGCTTGAAAATGAGCACCTCGCCAAAGCGAGACTTGTCACGAACGACACCCATGTGATTGGGGTGTCTCTGGCTGGAAAACACCTCCGAGGCAGGCTCGTGTCCATGATTCTTGTCCAGCCAGGCCGGTAGACTGTCCGGCGCCAAGTCGGGGCCGAACAGAGCAATATAATCATTCTTACCAACTGGCGGTTTACTCGTAGTGGCATGTAGGTAAGTCTCAGTGACGGTCCTCATGCGTTCAATGTCTTCAGCTGTCATGAGAATGGGCTCCGCCGCTTCAATTTCCACGACGTATGTCGTCTCATTATCCCAAAACAGCGTCATTGGTTCGAGAATCGGCAGTTCGGTGGGAGTGATGAGTCTCATATGAGCCACATCGCCGTTTTGACGAATGATAATGCGGCTCTGATGCACTTTTGGCGACTTCCATAAACACGCCCAGTCCGCCCAAGGATCATATTGTGCCGACACATCCTGTAAAGACGGTGATGACCCAAGGCCCTTACGGCTGAATTCTCGGCTTTTTGTTAGAGGGAGGAGATTATCATTCAACAGCCCGTGCTCGTAAAGAGCTTTGTATGCGTGAAAAGCTGCCTCCTTTTTTGCTGCACGCTCTGTCTTCCACCAAGACTTTCCTTCCGCACGCCTGACTTTGGGGTTGACGCTGCTTGGCAGTGTGACTGTAGCTCTCAAATCACCGCCGTCATGTCTCTCAAAGAAGAACTCGGGCCTGTTGTCAACATACTTCTGACCGGGCAGAGTAGCACAGAAGTGAAACAAGTGTTGCATGGCATTCTCGGCCGTCAGCAGGGCACTGCGTAGTCAGCAATCTGCGGCCGGAGTCAGGTCAGAGACATACCCTGTGGGATCCACGCAAAAGCACGCGCATACGTCTTCATCTAGATCTTCAAGTGCACGCAGCTCTTCCACACGACTCCGGTCTTCTTGGTAAGCATCTTCCATGGCCTTCTCGACGTTCTGCCACTTGTGTAATGAGGATTCATCATCCTCCGTCGACAAAACGATGGAATATGTCGAGTGCTGACGTCGGGCACGTCCACGCCGTTGGACGAACGATTTCAAACTCGGCGGCTTGTCGTAGCAAACCACCACGCTACAGGCGCTCACATCAATCCCCTCCTCCAACACATCAGTTGAGATGATTAGGTTCTTCCGTCCGTGACGAAAGTCATCCAGCGTGTCACGCTGCATCTTCACCGAAAGGAGGTCCCCCAGCATATCTTTCCTCTTGGTGGAGTTGGACATTCCAATAAAGCCGCCTGTGCGAAACCGATCTCTCGTGGAAGGGTGTACGGAAAGCAGATGGGACATGACAGCAACCACCGCTCGCTGTTGCACAAATATCAAGCCCGAGAAGTTCTGCTCATTTGTGCTGAGTAGAAAAGACACCAAAGCCTCAAATTTCGGTGAGACGGGAAAGTCCGCCGGATCAGTAGATTGAACATCGAAACTAGGAACCGGCAACCGAGACAGGGTATTCACGAGGTACTTCAGTTCGTCATCGTCCAGGTCCATCACTAAGCCATTGTGGGTCCGGCCCCGAAGTTGCTCAATCGACGCCCAGATAAAGTACTCTGCTGCCCATTCCCCGAGTTCCGTGAAAATATGGACGGCTCTGCTAACAAACTTTTTCATCTGGTCGCTGCAATAAGTGTTGCCAGTTGAAAGGACCTTCTGCAACGCCGATCCGTTTGGGAAAGTGCGTCTCAATTTTCGAACATAGGGATCATCCTCGAGGTTCAGCATATTGTAAGCTTCTGTGAGCGCTTTTTGGGTCCCTCCCCAAGCCGAAGCGTCTTCTATCACCAGAGGTGTATACAGAACCCGCCGCAGCTCGGGTCTGTACGTATGCTCCAACAGCTCTTGCCGGTGCTCTTGGGGTGTCGTGCATATGGAGCCGAGATTCGCCTCAATCGTCCTGTACCGGTCAGATAAGGATCAAGCAATGCCGCATTACGTACTGCAGTTCCCCGCGACTGGATGCAGCGCTGGCCGTCAGACCGAGAATCCGGGGGACAGCCTTTGAGCCATAGTTCCGAAGGCTCGGGTGATAAAAATTCTTCATAATCATGTTGGCAGGATGTTTATTCGTGCAATGATGTGCTGACCTCATTAGCATATAACTCGCTCTGAGTAGTATAAATTACCTTCATCAAAGATAATAAGTCCTAGCCGAGACATCCTCACAAATCCATGGGTCAAGGCATCGAGAAGGACGGCAGGGGTTGACACGACCACCTGAATGTCCTCCAAGACGGCGTCCCAGATAGCCTGCTCTGTCCACAGCTCAACCTTGTCTAGGCCAAGGAGTGTGCGGGACTTTGCAGCGGGAATGTGCTGCGAGATGACCCTGTGCTGCTGCAGACAGAGCGCAACGGTCGGCGCTAGGAACCATATCAACTACTCGGGTTAGAATTTTTGGTCTACAGGAAGTTGGCGAGAAGTGTATCGCACCTTCCCGTCGGAGTTCTCCAGCTCGTGCATGATCCGCAGTATGGCGCTAATGCGCGTCAGTGATGAATCAGAGACGGAGTAGAGTAGCATACATTTGCGTTTTCCCGCTTCCCGTACCCATCTGTAGTGATTAGAAAGGCTCTGTGATGTCGCCGGGTTGCTTACCGCGACGATGATGTTGCCTTTCAAGCTCGCCTCGAACATCTCCAATTGGTAGTTCCGCGCCCGGTGGTCAGCGGGCTCCCCTTCCGGGGTGGAAGCCATTGGAGCGGTTGTAAGGATGTCTCAGCGAAATGATATATCAAGAGTCATAGAAAGAGAGAGTGAAAGAACTCTGAAAGACGAAGTTGATGATGAGTGGGGTTGAAGGTGGTGGTGGGGTTAAAGCTTAACGACCGATCGCTCGCCGACTCTCTTATCTGCAGATCCCATCCCGACTCTGCTAGACTCTGCTTATTCTACGTCCACCAATTCCAATGGCCAAGTATTGCGTTGCGATGATTAAGTGTTCGCTGGAAGACAGTCCTAGGACTAGGTACAAAATCCGTATCCGAAAGGATTTGAGGGTCACCCTGTACGATCAGACAAACGCAAGAAACCACTCCAAGACCAGGATAAGACCATTACTCTGCGCCATACACCCTGAAATTGAGAAGCGAGCAATAAACACTGACAGTAACGCTGATGAATAAGAGTAAAAGACGCGAATAAAGCCCATAGTGCGGTAAGGAAATGCGTACTAGTTGTGATCAAATCGTGCGCGGCACTCATGACACCATTGGTAACCCATGAGTCTGCGGCTCTGTCTTCGTATCCGATGAATCGGCGGCCTCGTCACCCCGGCCACGACGCGCCTGGAAGTTGTTGTTCAAAAAAGCTTCTTCGTTTGGGTGTTTGCGCATCCCAAGGCCGGCTTCCGCGATGCGGTTCAGTGAGTTCATATCGTCGTTCGCTATGGAGACCTGCGACTGCGGGGAACCTTGCGGAGGGGCCGAGACACCCTGGCCAGGTCTAGTGGCCGGTTGTGGTACAGAAATCTCGGCCCGGGGTTGGTTGAGATCGATGTTCCCTGGAAGCTCGGGAACTTCCCCCTGCGAATCCAGCAGCCGGGACTGCAGGTTGATGACATATTCACGTAGCTGGTAGTTTTCAGCCTGGAGGGCTTTGAACTCCTGCGACATCACTTCGTATTCCTTTACTTGTTCCTCCAGTTTGCGGATGTAGCTCTCTTTGCGCTGACGGAAAGCTCTCTGCACTAGTTAGTAGTGTTCTGTAAAACGGGATCTCAGTCACGCACTTGTGCAGCACGATTTTGAGCGGCGCGCTTCGATGTAGATAACGGTCGCTTCCCATATGTTTTCGGTGACTCGTCCTCAACGGGTGGTCCTGGCTGCGTCGGTGGTTGCGATGGGGGAAGCATTGCGCCCCCGGAGATCGCAGGGTCAATGTTGTTCTGGTCTCGCGGGCTTGTAGCGGGGGGCTGCAGATGATGAGGTTGCGCATTCGGCTGCGGCGGGCGTGGTTGTTGCGGATGCTGTGGATGCTGTGACAAGTGCTGCGCTGCTAACAGCGAATCGTGGAGCACTATTTAGAAAGACGTTAGCGAGGATTGACTGGGCAGGTGTTGCTGAGAGACAGGTCGCGGCGCCTTGTCGTTACGCGAGAAAACCGGGTAATCCGCAAGGCCCTGCGCTCTTGTACTCTCGCCGGCAGCTCTTGGCTTACCTTGATCAGCATGGTCCTGCGACAAACATCAGTCAGCTTTGTGTCTTGTCATGTCTTGGTACCCTCGGTGCCTTCGCCAGACGCGACCGGGGCGACGCTATGAGATGCGCGGGTGAGGTCATCTCTCATCTCGCGCGTGGCGACTCGAGAACAGCAAGGGTGGCCTTGTTGACAAGGCCCACCAATATCACGAGGGAGATATGACGGAGATGAGGGCAGGTTGTAGATCTGATGACAAACCGCGACAAGCATAGATTTGCTTACCTGAGCAGATGTTTGCATGCTTGGATGCGGCGCTGGAGCTAGTGCAGGCTGCATGGAGAGACAACGGGCTTATGACAGCAAAACGACGCGCCCGATAGCAGAGAGCGCGAGTCAATGCGAGTCGGACAGCCAGCAGGAAAGGGACTTGGGATATATGGCGAGATCTCGCGACGGAGGGCGCGGATGGGAGTATCGCAGCGAAGGCCCAGGATGAGGTAAGCAGGGATTCGGAGTTCAAGTTGACTTGCAGGCTGTCTGCTGACTGTGTTCTTACGAAAGATGGAGAGATTTGATGTCGTAAGCAGGAGGGAAGACGGGGATTAAAAGGAGAGAAAAGGCGGAAGGGGCCAAGAGGTGGCCGGCCAGTGCAACCGTGGCGGTGGGGCCGGAATGCACGCCTGAGGCATAAAGCCTTACTAATCCATTTATTCCGTCGGTGTGTCCTGGCCGACCACCGAGATCAGAGCTTCATGAAAGCTACAGAGAACATATGGAGTCTCGCGAATACAGATATCATCGTACCATACTTTGGACAAGTATTTATGCTGTGCAGCATCTGTAGGTATCTGGGCGCATCCTGCTGGGGCTTCGTCGGTGGCGATTCGATGCGATAGAGAAGGCGGTATGCAGCGGCAGAACTGTACCATTACACCGGGCAGTGAGCAGCCACTCCGGACTGTTTTCACAAGAACAGCAATTCAACAGATGGGCCTGGAGTAAATAGATGCTATCTCAATCTCTCTCTGGCCTGCCCAATCTGCGGAATTGATAGTGCAAATATCTTCCGTCAATTATAAGCAGTAGTTGTAGACAGCCACTGGAATAAGCCACCAGTGGCTGCCACCGAAACCTGGCAGCCTGGCGACCTGGGGTGTATACTCCCCAGTATTTCCACTCGGCTCCTTTTTCCTTATCTCTCCCCATGTTCTTGAATCCTAACCCTCCTTGTGCGTAAATCATTTAATCCAATTGTTGTAGAGCAACCTTCCCTGAGTGGTGACTTCATCCCGGGTCATACTGGATCGAGCCGGCAGATCTGCGATCCACGACCCGTCCATTGGGAGGCCTTCACACCTCAACTGCTAACGACAGCCAAGGCAATCGCTTCGCGACACCTCCAGTCCGTCGCTGGAGGCCCCCAGCTCCCACGCACAGGCCATTCCACCTGTCAAATTCCCTCAATTACTATATCTCTCCTTCCTACACCCATACCCCAGGTTTTCCTCCCAAGTTTTGTTCGGCTCTTTGTTGAATCGACGCGTCTCTTCCGCGGCCGCTTCCCCCCGCACCCTCCCGACCGAATAACATCATGGTGCGGCTGCCACTGCCACAACGTCTTAGCTCTCATCTCAGCACACGAAGCAATGCCTCGACGCCGGGCCAAAGTAGAAGCACCAGTCCCATGAGGACACCCGATGGCAAACCATTGGTACTGAAGGTGTCGGTCTTGCGGGTAAGTGAGCCTGTGCTTTCCCTGAGCTCAGCTCATTGTCCAACCCGCTGACGCAGACTGTACGCGCCTAGGGGAGAAATCTTGCTGCCAAAGACCGAGGAGGAACAAGCGACCCTGTAAGCAATCATTGGACAGTCTTTGATGAAACGCACCGTGGGAGGGATAGGGGATCGGCTGCACGACTTGTGCCACGGAAGACTCGGAACTAACGGTTCTGCAGTACCTGATAGTTACACTCGGAGAAGCCAGACAATCAACGCCCACCATATTCAAGACATTAAACCCGGAATGGAATGTGACCTTCGAAATGCCGGTTGTCGGCGTCCCGTTGCTGGAGTGCATTTGCTGGGACCACGACAGGTTCGGCAAAGATTACCTAGGGGAGTTTGACATTGCATTGGAAGACATATTTGCGGATGGGGACGTTCAACAACAGGTGTGTATTCACGGGTCACCGCAGGGCTTGGATATGTGGCTTATTGGTATAAACAGCCAAAATGGTACACACTCAAGTCGAACCGGAAGCCGAGCAAGAGGAAGGACAATAACGTATCCGGCGAAATCCTCCTACAGTTCTCGCTATCGGACCCTTCGAACCCGACCGCCTCACCCACGGAAATATACACGAGATTCAAGACCTTGGTGTCTGCTGGAGATGCTGGAGACGAAGACGACTATTTCCCCTCAATTTCATCATCAACAATACTAGAGGAATCTGGTGAGCAAGACGAGGAAACATCGGATGAGACGGACGACCCTACAAAACCAGAGGCGGTAGAGAAGCGCCGGAGGAGGCTACGCCTAAAGCGCTTGAAACGCAAGTCTCTCGCAGCGAGGGCGTACCAGTTTTCCGGCCTCGGAAATGGCGTGCAGGGCATCGTTTTCATGGAGATTGTCAAAGTCACTGATCTTCCACCAGAACGAAATGGTACGATATCTCTCTATCCTGTTCACCCGGAATAGCTGACCAGTCTAGTGACCCGGACATCGTTCGACATGGATCCATTCGTTGTGACTTCGCTTGGTCGCAAGACTCTCAGAACCCCGGTTATACGTCACAACCTGAACCCTGTCTACAACGAGAAGATGGTCTTCCAAGTCATGAAACATGAGCAGTTATACACCATGAGCTTCACTGTTATGGACAGAGACAAATTCTCGGGAAACGATTTTGTGGCTTCTGCGGGCTTTGCACTGCAAACCCTCATACAAGCTGCCCCTGACACCGATCCAGAGACGGGGCTTTACATGTTTTCCGAAGAGGACATGAGACCTCCAGTCAAGTCCGATGTCAAGCTCAGTCCTGTCCCGTCGTCCTCCAATCTGTCGAAGCAGAGTAAGCCCCTCGCGAGGTCAAGGAGCTCTACTACTTCTCTATCATTGCAAGCGCAACAGGAGCCTCAAAGCGTCCCCTCGTTGGTTCTTCCTGATCAAAGCGCAAACAGTAGTGTTTCCGACGTCTCTACTGCCGCTATTCCTGTTGCGCGTGAGTCGGATGGTCTTCGGGTCTATGAGATTCCGTTGACGCTTAAAAACAAAGAAAGATGGGAAGACAAGCACTTCCCAAGTATTGTCGTCAAGGCAAAATACATGCCATACCGAGCACTACGACAGCAATTTTGGAG
The DNA here is from genome assembly GCF_003369625.1 of Aspergillus mulundensis. Classification (NCBI taxonomy): domain Eukaryota; kingdom Fungi; phylum Ascomycota; class Eurotiomycetes; order Eurotiales; family Aspergillaceae; genus Aspergillus; species Aspergillus mulundensis. The sequence goes on along the minus strand of NW_020797890.1, from coordinate 2,799,050 downwards.
ATTAATGCTAAGGCAATACGACGCTGATGACAGCGGTAACATCGACAAGGTCGAGCTGACGACGATGCTCGACACCCTTGGTTCGACACTGAAGGAGTCGACTATTGACAGCTTCTTCGAGCGCTTTCGCGATGAAAATAACGCAAGCGATCCTACCTGCTTATCGTTCGATCAAGTTGTAATGTGTCTGGAGGACACGCTCCAGTCGCTGCAGAAAGATCCGCGAACAATGGGCAAGAAACTCAGCCCCGCTACATCAACGGCTAGTCTAGAAAGTGACAGCGACGAGCTTAATGTTGAAAGTAGCTTGACTTTACCAACTAATGTTGATGCCCAAGCCACTTCGGTTCCGACGATGACAACTGAGCAGCCTGACGAAGACCTTCATCCGGACGACTTGGGTGACGAACGTGGCGAAGAACACGTTATTGAGCTTCGCGAATGCCCTCTTTGTCACCAACCGCGGCTGGGTAAACGGTCCGATGCTGATATCATCACGCACATCGCAACGTGTGCAAGTCAGGATTGGCGGCAAGTGGACAACCTTGTCATGGGTGGCTTTGTGACTTCAAGTCAGGCGCAACGCAAGTGGTATAGTAAGGTTATCACCAAGATCTCGTACGGTGGCTACAAGCTCGGTGCGAATTCCGCCAATATTCTTGTCCAGGACCGCATTACAGGACAAATCAACGAGGAACGGATGAGTGTCTATGTTCGGTTAGGAATCCGGCTTCTATACAAGGGTCTCAAGAGTCGGGACATGGAGAAAAAGCGAAGTAAGGCAATCACGCATTCGGGAGTTACAGAGCTGACCGCACCACAGTCCGCAAAATTCTCAAATCCCTCAGCGTCAAGCAAGGCAAGAAATACGACGACCCAGCCTCCGCAGCTCAGATCCGAGATTTCATCAATTTCCATCAGCTAGACATGTCGGAGGTTCTACTACCATTAGATAAGTTTAAGAACTTCAATGAGTTCTTCTATCGCGCATTAAAACCAGGCGCCAGACCTTGTTCTGCGCCAAACGAACCTGGCATTGTTGTTTCCCCGGCCGACTGCCGTACGGTGGTGTTTGACCGCATCACGGAGGCGACCAGTGTCTGGGTCAAAGGGCGGGAATTCTCTATCAAGAGACTCCTCGGTGATGCTTACCCTGAAGATGTTTCACGATACCAGAACGGTGCACTAGGAGTTTTCCGCCTTGCGCCTCAGGATTATCATCGGTTCCATATTCCCGTCGACGGCGTGATGGGTACACCGAAGACCATTGAGGGCGAGTACTACACGGTGAACCCGATGGCTATTCGCTCCGCACTCGATGTGTATGGCGAGAATGTACGAATTTTAGTACCGATCGACTCCGTGAAGCATGGCCGAGTTATGGTTGTCTGCGTTGGTGCAATGATGGTCGGAAGCACGGTCATCACGCGACAGGCCGGTGAAAAGGTCTCAAGGGCCGAGGAGCTCGGATACTTCAAATTTGGCGGAAGTACTCTTCTGCTCCTCTTCGAGGAAGGAAAGATCAACTTCGACAGTGACCTCGTGGATAACTCTAGGGGCGCTCTGGAAACTTTGGTAAGTCTAATCCCTTGCTGCTCCGACACATGGCCTCTAACGTCAACTCCTTGTTTGTCTCAGGTCCGAGTTGGTATGTCTGTGGGCCATAGTCCTGACATCCCGCAATTCGAGCCCGATCTTCCTAAGAAGCCAGAGGATGTCAGTCTCGAGGAAATGCAGGCCGCCAAGCGCAGAATTGAAGGCAGCTTAGCTCCACCGACCCATGCCTCGGCGCTGCAGTAGATGTCAAGAAAGACTAGACTTATCGAAGTTGTCGTGATCATGATACACTGTTTATATAGTACACACTATTTTGAGGCGTACCTGGACATGCAATTATAGGCCATAAGTATACGGACCTGATGCGCTCTCTTTCACCATCAGGCGTATCATGTCAGTCGTGCATACATAGATGAGATTGCTGTGTGCGGCTATCAATCTCTAGGTAGTTAGCTAAGAGCAATCTGTATATAGAGGTCCAAGTCATACAATTATCCATGTTAACCAGTCGAGGGTTGATTGACAGCGCCCATGGTGATGTTCCCAAAACAGACTAGCGCCGTCCCCACGCGTAGGCGTTGGACCAAAACAACCGCGTGCCGGCGACTTGCAAGACCAAACCCCCCCAAACCGCTACAGCGACGCCTAGATCGGTGCGCAGCAGCGCAAACAGCGACTTTTCGAGGCCTATCGATATATGCTCGACTTACAATCGCTATTCTCGACTTCTCGTCCTTCAATTGCCGCATTCCGCTCGCAGGTGCTTGGAAGCGCGCGACCGGGATTCATCACACGCTCCGCCCCCCGTTGACGACCTTGACGACATTGGCACTGGCGCTGCGATCGCGCCACATCCATCTATACGGGAACTGGGGTAAACACTGGCTCGACTCGGAGATTTTGTCAATTCTGCGATCGCCCTTTGCCTTGCTTGGTCGGCTTCACTCACGCTCACGCCCACGCTTCTGCCGAACCGCCAACACATCAACGCACTGACAGAAGATTTTCGCGACGGAACACGCGACCTTTCTCGTTGGTCCTGAGTCATCTACGGGAGGTGTTACTGTGTTTTATTATCTCTTCTCATAACAGTGTTTGCCTCGGTCCGGCTTTGACATGACCGTCACTGTCCTAGCCACTCCTACAACTCAGACGAAACGTCGCGAACCTCTGAGGGTAATTGATATGGCATCGTCCCAGGCGCGGGCGCGTCATGCCGCCGCGCCTGGCGGGACCGGTAAAAGCGGCGGGAGACGGACGCGGTCTAGTATGGACAAGCGGGAGACGATCGACGAAAGTGTAAATGGGGATAAGAAGCGCAAGGCTGGTGAGTTGTGCTCGGTGGTTTACAGGGGTGACGGTACTGACCGGGTTTCTGATGGTGGTGCAGGGGTCTACGACGAGGATATAGAAGGATTCCAGTTCTCGCGCATTACGAATAAAAAGCAGAAAGCGTCCAAAAGTACCGAGCAGCCGGCTCTTCCGGCTCCAGAGGAACCAGCGCCGCAGCCTTCGCCGAGGAGGGGCCGACCGCCGAAGAAGCGAGCGGAAGAGAAGGCGAGCGATGTAGCGGAACCGAAGAAGGCTTCAGAGGGGACGGGCAAGCGGCAAACGCGAGGGAGGGCGAAACAGGCTCCGGCGCCGGAGCCAGAGCCAGAGCCAGAGCCGGAAACCGAACCTCAACCACAGCCTCGAACCGAACGGAGTAAGCGCTCATCGCGAAAACGGGACGAAGGAGAGCAGGTTCAGGCTCAGCAGGTCCCTGTTGAAAAGAAGCGGAGGAAAGGTCGGCCGAGCAAATCTCATGAGCAGCAGCGGAATGGATTCGTGTCTCCAGAACAACCGCAGGCTGAGACGGCTACTACGATTGCTCTTCCTGTGGCGGATACGCCGGTTATTCAGAGAAATCGGGAGATGCGGGGGAAAAAGTCAGGCAAGGGAAGCCGGCGGAGTAGTCTCAGCATGAGGGGGCGGCGGGCCAGCTCGTTGATTGATTCCGGCGCATCGAACGGTGAGCCATTTTCCGGGTTTCGAGGAACAGCAACTGACTGGTACTAGCGTTGCCTCACGATAAAGTGAATACGGCGGAATTCTACAAGCACATCGCGGCCGACGGCTTAGTAGAGCCCCGGCGGATGAGGCAGCTTCTGATTTGGTGCGGTACGCGGGCATTGTTGGATAAGCCGTCGGGCTCGCGCTCGGGAGACGAGAGCGCCCGATTAGCAGGTACGCAGAATCACCAAGTTCGAGACGTCAATACTGACTTTATGCAGCGCGCGTGATTCAGGAGGAGTTAGTCAAAGATTTCGCCAGCAATTCGGAGCTTTCAAATTGGTTCTCGCGAGAGGACACGGCTCCCACGGTAGTGGTGAAGAAGGCCAATCCGAAGAACGTGCAGAATCAGGATAAGATCAAGGAGTTGGAGGAGCAAATACAAAAGTTGGTACTTTGAGATGTTTCACCTACACCGCTGACTGACGAGTTCTAGATTGCAAAAAGAGAGGCATGCTCTCAACGCGTTATTACGCCCTCCCTCAATACCAAGGACAAAGTCGAAACAGGTGCCAAACGGGCAATCAGACAAACAACCGCCAGAGCCTTCACCACCAGCATCTTCAGACGAACACATCGACCCATCAGTGTTAGACCCCTCTCAACAGCAAATCCTCGCATCTCTACGCCCAACCACCGCAAGGCAAGACACACAACCACCCCCTCAACCCGACCAACCACAACCAGAACCACAATCTCAACCCCTCGAATCCAAACCCGAACCCATCCTCCCACCAATGCCACCACCCTCCATATCCACCCGCCTCTCCAAAATAACAAGCCGCCTCGCCCCAACCATCGACTCCTTCGCCGCAGGCCTCCACGACGTCGAGCTCTACCGCTCCATGTCCGACGCCGTCTCATCAAAAGCACTACAGATCTGCGCTGAGCGATTAGAAGAGCGTGATGCGCGGAACGCACTGCGACGACTAGCCATCACGGCACCAGGGGACGCAGAAGCCGAGACATCGGGGCAAGGAGAAGGAGAAGGAGAAGAAGGGATCCCGTTCCGAACAAGATCACGAACACGCCCGAGGGAAGATCTAGGACCCATTCTGGGCGCGCTGAGTCGGGTCGAGAGGCGGTGAGCTCGCTTGTTCCTTTTCTTTCGACGGTATGCAAATGGCATTTTGTTTTGTTTTGTTTTCGAAGGGGCCGTGATATAGTGGCCGTGACTTTTTTTTTTTCTTCGTTTGGCTGGCTTGGCTTGGCCTGGTCTGGCCTGGCCTGGTACGTTGGGTTTCTGCGTTGTGTTCTTGCATGCAAGCAATGGAGTTAAGGTGTTGTGTTGTTGCGTTGATTTCAGACAGGCGGTGTTTGTTGTTTATGTATGACGAGGTAGGTAGGGCTGGATCAATCGGCTCGGATTGGATTGGATTAAACTGAAGTAAACTGGATTGGACAGACGCCGTTGGTCAGATCAAGCGAGATGAAATGAAGAGATAGTTAGCTGAGCTAATGGATGGACTCTTATAACTGCCCTCTGCATTCAAGATCATCGTCTGCTTTGCCTATCGTGACCTCTCGCGTCCATAAGGAGGATAGGAACTGATTCGATTTACTCTGTCTCTATCTACGTAGGTTTCTAGATATACAGTACGGTACCTTGCGTGAAGGGACTTCTTGGTCTGCGCTGTGCTTGCCAAGGGACTGGATCTGATCTGAGTCCGCTGACGGTCAAAGACCTACTAGGGGAGAGGAGGACGGAAGATGCAAAAGGAGCTATAAGTAAATTCAACCAATGCATTCAATGTAATGGAGAAGAAAGAATTGCATGCTTTTGTTGGCCCTGGCGCTGGCCTGGATGATACCTAGATACCTAGGGTTCCGTGTGCTTGTGCTTGGGTACACCGCATACGTCTGTATGTGTATGTGTATGTCCGCGTATGTACAGGTGCGCCAGATACAGGTAATAGATAGAATAAAATATGAAATGGAATAAATATGGCCGGGATATGCTATACAGTTCGGAGAAGAGCTCAGTGGGCGTAGATGGGGTTAGAGAAAATGAGATGAGATGGGAAAGAACGGGAAGATCATGCTTGCTTGATCGCTTTGTCTAACTCCGAATTTAGGTAGAAGAGGCCACCATAGGAAAACAGACGACGGGACGAGACAAAAAGGAAAGGAAAAAGAGATATGGCCGGGAAAAGACGATGGATGTCGGCAGAGGAGGCCATGTCCGGACAGAGACGGAATGGCGATGTAGAGCATATGGACTCCGAGCAATGCATTTCGTGTGCTGCAAGGAAAAGGTGAAGGAGATGTAGCCGAGTAAAGAGGCGATTAGGACCAACCAAGACTGAGGGAGATGAAATCCACGCTTCGCTAAATAACATGACAAAAGCACGATAGTAACGAATCGCTTCTTTCGGAGCAGATAAGACGGATGAAAGCAGACAAGGTACGGGATAGAAAAGTCATAAGATAGATGTGAAGTTCGCCCGTAGGTGCTCAAAAGCTGAAAAGCCCACTGCGCTTCTTGCCCAAGGGATAAACCACCAGCGCAGCAAGGAATAGTCCCACGGTGAATCCAATAGCAACCTGGACCATGCCGTATCCAATATCGAAGACGACACCCTGGAAGGGATTCTCCTGGTAACTCTGCTGGTGGTAGTCCTTGGTCATGTTCTTGGCCGCGTCGACAAACCCCTGCGTGCCGTTGCTAGGCACGGAAAACGGGGTCTGTTGTGCAGTGATCTGGCCGGCTGAGGCGATGCCAGAAATCAGTGACCCGCTTGCTGCGAGGCCTGACGGGACAAGCACGAAGATGGCAGGGAGCATCGCTGCGGCTGCTAGACCGTGCCGGAGACGGGAGTAGAGGTTTGCCATGACGCCGACGACGAACGCGCCGAGGGCGGAGGAGACCTGCGTGGAGGAGTAGAAGCGCTTCGCACCAAAGTAGTTTGTGATGTACCCCGCGAAGGCGATGACGAGCATCACGGGAATCTGCTTCCATTTGGCCTGGTTGACCGTGGCGAGGCAGAATGTGAAGATGACGACGAAGGGAAAGCGTTGCAGGTACTCGTTTGTAATGGGGCTGGGAGGGCAGGTATAATCTGTCGAGGCGTGAGGGTCTAGGAGACCGTAGACGGCGGTGCCAATTGTGATGCCAAAACCGAGGAAGAGGGAGTATATGATGGCGTAGACCATGCGGACGGAGCCGGCGACAATGCTGCGCGATTGGAGCTCGAGGCTGGCACAAAGGACGAGATATCCTGGGAGGATGAGGGCGATGGAGGATTGGGCTAGGGCTGAGAAGCAGAAGAGATGGCCGCCCTTGTAGGGGATGCTGCCGAATGCGCGGGCGAGGAAGGAGGTTAGGACGGCGGCGGAGATCTCGAAGACGTTGGAATAGAGGTGGGAGCGAGGGGAGAGGACGAGTTGAAGAATGCCTAGGAGACACCCAAGGACAAATGCGATGGGCATGTCGATGGGACGAGCGCCAAAGGCAAACGGACCGACGGATGCACTGGCAAAGCCGTGGAGCAGAATAAGAAGCCAGATCGGATACTGGTTGTCCTTTTGCATCAGCTTGCTAAGCCGCTGCATGGCCTCCTCTACCCCAATCACATCGTGGACGACTTCCTTGTAGACGGTATGGGCGTCAGAAAGCTTCCCTAGGTCAACGCCCTGGTTCACGCGAACAAGCTTCACCTCTGTGGTGTGGGTAGAGACATCGTCAAAGGAAACAATCATACAGCCAGGCAAATACAAAAAGTTGGCATTGATCTCCAATACACGAGCCGTCATCTTCATGTATTCCTCCAGTCGATGGGTAGGAGCGCCAAACTTCATCAAAGCCTTGCAAAGAATGAGCAGATACTTTTGGCGCGCGAGCTGTTCAGCGATATGGACAGTGATGCGGATTTCATCCTCGAGCTGGGGCTTCCCCATGCGCTTTTGCATCCCAGGGACAGCCCCGCTACTGCGAGAGCGTTTGAGCATCGAGAACGGCGAGCTGATGGAGCCTTTGGCCGTCGAGCCAGACAGTGAAATGTTGGACTGGTTGGGCGTCTTCTCGTACCACTTCCTAGGCTTCTGGCGCCAGGAAGGGTCCGGGGACAGGCCACGAGCACTCAGGTCGCTAGAGCTGCTCTGGCGGGAGTGCCCATAACGGCCCCGAGAGAGGTTGAGGGTCGGTTGCTCGTGGAGCTTCAGGAGCGAGGATAAAATGCCGCCGCGATAGTGGGAAGGGCGCTGGACGTAGGCGTCAGGGTCTCGTTCCTCAATAGGAGTGACCTGACCAGAGCGCAGGCCCGGAGACGGAGCACGGATACGGTTCAAAAGGTTAAAGTCTCTGCGAGTCATCTGTTGGACAAGCTGGTGAGCTTCAGAGGTGCGGTTGTGAGGGCGTCCATCTACTAGCCCGTAGTGGTCGTCGTCTTCATCCGAGGGGTAGTCGAACTGCTTTTCAGGGAGTCTGATCATGGGAATGTCATCAGCATCCTCAAATGGCTGTGACGCCTCGGTGGGAGACGAAGCAACAGATGACGGCAGACTGGGCCACGGACTCTGGCTGGGAGACTTCGAGGGACGTCCTAAATGGGAGGCCAGTTTCTGGGCTCGCTCCTGCGCGGAGTAGGCTGAGTGGATGGCCCTGCCCTTCTCATTGCTGACTTCATCATCGGCAGCGATCCTCGGGGAGCTATCCCTGGAGTGACCTGTGATACCGACAGAGAAGCTCGAGCCAAGTTCCCCATTGGGAAAGGGGTGGGGATCGGGTGCGCTGCGCTCATACGCCGGAATGCTGGCAGCGGGCTGCGGTTTCTGTGGCAGTGGCGGATTCCTTCCTTGTGACGTGGATGGCAGGGCCGGGCTGGCGTCGCCGACGGTGAACTTGACGCGGTTTGCGCTCTTCAAAATGCCTGCATTCCGCTGCCTGCCCTGAGCTCCGCCGGGGTCGAGAGTCGAGCGCTCCGTCAGGTTCTCATTGGAGCCCTCTGAAGGCGATACGCGCGGCCCAGGAGGAGATCGGTCATCTCCCCCAGATACATCGGTGAGGCTCGAGCGCTGAGAGGGGGTGGTGATGGGCAGATCGAAATACCCGCCGGCCATGGTTGGTTTGCCTTCCCTTGTGGTGTTTCAAACGGTCCAAAACGGGGGTCTGTGTCACCTCCCCTTCCTACTTTATGATTTGGGATTCCGTGTTCCTTCTGTATCTGTTTGGGATTCCTTCTGCTCCGTAAAGCTCGCGGTATTGCGGTTCCTGCATGGCAGACGATTAGACATATGTACGATAGAATATACGTAGCGCATGCAGCCACAACAGCGACCCACGAACCTTCAGAAATGTGCCAAGAAGATCACCACGATGAAGCACGGACTGTATACCTTAATCTCCCTCACTCAACCACAGCGCAGCAACAGTCGGACAGGTGGGTTGGAAGGGGTAAAGGGCCCGCTCCTAGGAATGGAGATACGTCACCGATACATAGTCAAGGCTCGGCGGCGAAACAGCGATAAGCAATACAGGAGAGAAAGACAATCGCTATGAAGCGAGCTAGGAGGTCAAGTAGAGGAGAAGGAAAAGATCACTGGAAGTCGAGTCGAGCGGAGGAGGGAAATTGATATCAGGCGGGTCCCTGGCGCTGGCGTGTTGCCGAAAACGGAAGGATGTCGACAAGCAAGTCGAAAACAACAAGACGATCAACGGCTCTGCTGCTTCTGATAAACAAAAAGAGGCCGAGTCACTCGGTCAGGGAAGAGAGCTCTCCGGATAGAGACAGACAGCAGGCCCAACCCAATGACGGGATGATCATATGAAGGAACGGGGGCGCGATCTTGTGTAGCAACACTGTTTCCTTTTTCCACTCAAGGCCGATTTGAGATCTTCCTTTTTCTGCTCTGCTGAGGTTGTGCGTCTGGTTTCCGATTCCGCTTCTGGATGTCAAGGTTCAACGCGAGGGGCGATGAGGAAGCAGCTTTGTATCGACAGAAGTTTGCCACGCGTAGAGCCAGTGGACAAGAGGTGGAAATGCCGAGGAGAGAACGTCAGGATCAGAAGAAATCGAGAGGAGGACCAGAGATCAAAGCCAGGAGAGGCCAGGATGAGTCGTCAGTCGATTAGCAAGCGTGAATCACTGAGCAGAATGGGTCAGGTCCGGACTCAGCAGAGCCATTGTCCAGGCCTTTCTAGACCAGACTGCCTGGCTTGCAGTCTGCTTTCCATGCCCGATGAATCGAAATTCACAGCTGGTCCAGTGTTCCACGGGCGTTGTGGTGGCACCAGGAGGATGGAGAAGCGCAGTGGGGAAGGGCGTTTGCCTGCGCTATTGACGGCTTACGAGGCGCTCTGCAGTCCCTGACAATCACGACCTCCTTTTCTCAGTCTCTGCTATCAAGGCAGTGTTTCAGATTACATTATTGTTGGCTTGGTCGATTCCGTATCAAGTGATTGACGTGATTGACACAATAGACCCACATGAGCTCCTATACTCACCCCGACCTCTGGTTTACAGTTTACATCATGAAGAATCTCAAGATGATGTCAAGCATCACATAACCCACAAGAGTCGCACAGTCTCCGTCTAATATCCGGGGAATTCGCTGCCCCCTACGGTCTTGGCCTGAGCTCATGCTGTCCTCTGGCTGCACTGCAGTCCCCCAGACCAGAACAACCACCATCTTCGGATCTCAACGGTCTCGTCATACTCATCGCTCTGGCTCCTCTTTCCCCTTAAGGAACAGCAGAGTGTGCGACATCATACTCCAATCATTGTCGCCACACCCCCAGTGCCGAGGATGGCTGTCCCACGCCTCCAGCGCAGGGACCAATCTTTAATTCAGACCGGGCAACGACAGCAGCGGATTCATATTCCTGTCCTACAGCCGGGGAACTGGTTCCTGCCGACCCGCCGGGTATCCGTGGCTGCTATAGGCTGGCTTCGCTGGGTGCTACAGAGGCCGGAGGTGATGGAGGTGTGCTTCCTTCCGTTCTGCTTGCCCGTGTCTGGGGTGAGCAAGAGCGAGAGCGTGCGTCGGCAATATCTCCTGCAGCTGGGGCTGCATCATTGTTGTTCGAAGGGGTAACTCGAAACAGGCCTCGCTGGAATCTGGATCCGGGGAATATCGTTGGCCACCTGGAGCCGAGGACTTGAGACAAATGCGCCGAGTGCAGAGCAACCGAGCTTAACTGACATGCTTTCATCATTCGATTTGATTCACGAGGCTCTTGGCTCCGCTCGGATCATTCTGCCAATCTGGAGGTACCCGTCGCCTTCGCGTAGCCGAGTCCATTAGCTGTGACGGGTACATGGTACTCGGTGACCGACTTGGTCTCCTGAGAACTCTCGTTGTTTGCGGGGAAGCACGCCATGGCGATCGACAGTTGCCCAATGCCGGGCTTATCAGGTCGAGAACTGAAGATCGTCACGGATCATGGGTGCCTGGAGGCTTGTGGAGCCGGTATGCCGGATGGGTCGGACTGATCATGTGTTGACTGTTGATCGAGAGGTACTCGAGGTGAAACAGCTGGACAGGCGCGCTTGGTCGCTGAATCATGGTAATGAAGGCCGAAGAGATGGTGGATGAGTTGAGAGTGGGAGCTCAGGCTCCAGTCCCTGGGGTAGACACGGCAGGCGCAGGCGCAGCAGTCCTCCAGGTCGTCCCATCCCTGCCAGCAAATATCAAACAGGATTGCTGCGGTAACACCTCCATCAAGATAAAGCATACCCATGAAAGGAGAACCTTAAGCAGGAAAAAAGAGGCTGAAAAAAGCAAACTATACCAAAAGCCTGGTTGCCGATCCCCTCTCCTCCGCTCTTACGCGTACTCTATCACCCGAACAGACACCCCCTTGCCTTGTCTAGCCTCACTGTAGGTCATGTCATGTCATCAACTCAGGAGATCTGAAACACGCATTGCAGGCTTGCAGCTGATAGTAGTTCCACTGTTGATCCACCGGCGATCATGATCTACGTACCTAAAATATCGCAAAAGGAGGTACTCGGCCCGGGCCCACTCAGGCACAGAACTGATAGTCTGATACTCCTGCCCTGGATGTCGGTATCCCGAGCCTCAGCCGTTCATGGCGTCCTCGGTACCTTCAGAGCCAGAGCCTACTGCCACGTTGGACCGTATGATCTGCAGCGGATCCTTCAAGCCTCACTCGAGCCCACGCATCTACCCTCGGGCATCCCATTCCCAGCGGCTCGGTAGGAGAACCTTTGGTCGAGTGCCACAGAAGAATCAAGAATCTGACTGCGTCTGCTTCATCTCGGGTTGTCCGATGGGATATCTGGTTTCGTCCAAACTCTGTCTTGCGTTGTAACTGCTGTTATATCGGGGTCCCGAGCCACACCCAACCCTACCTCAAACGAAATGAGGAGCTTGGGGCTGTTGTCCAGCGTATAGGCTAACAAAAATAGAATCCGAGATTAACCTTCAGATGCCGCGGAGTTGTCACTGGGTTCGCGCATAGCAGTGTCCCCGCATCTTCCTATAGTGTACTGACCCCTGCTATGTAGCCATTGGCCGTCGCTCGTGGTGCGGGAGCTGTGGTGTCGATGTCTCGAGATATCGTCATGCCGCGGACATCTCCCTGGTTCTTGAAATTGGGTGGGTTGCTCGTGAATGTTGAGGCTGTTCCTTGCCTGCTCCGGGGTCAGTGCGCGCGGTGGACGCCGCTGACGTGCGAAGATATATTCTGTGCCACGCGGACGCCCTATGACGAAAACCCCAACTTTATTATTTCCTCCATAGTTCGAATCTAAAGTAAAAATTACGGCCGAAATCCTAAGCCGGATAACCTTAACTTAGACAAGGTACTAATTTTGCTCTCGTCCGTGCATCGCGAGAAGTATGCGCAGAGTTTGACCAACCACACCTGCCGCACTCGTCAGGTTTGCGATTAGTTTTCTTAAAAATGCAAGCAAACATAACTTACATTAAAGAGACGCTCTTCAGCAAGTAGCCGGGCTAGCTCAATCGGCAGAGCGTGAGACTCTTAATCTCAAGGTTGGGGGTTCGACCCCCCCGTTCGGCTTTCCTTTTTGCTTCTTGGACGGCGACCCAGGATTTGTTTTTTAGCCGCCGAGAACACATACCTGCCCAACCCCCAAGCACCAGTACGATAGCCGGCCCCAGGAAGCGAAAGAGTGGAAGGCGTCTCTGAGGGTGATGAGGTTGCACCGTATAAGGATGTACCCCTGTACCCCAGCAAAATCAGCACATACCCCTACATCAGTTGCGCCGCCCCGCGGAGTCAGTTGCTGCACCCTTGCGCGCCGGGGCAGAGGCAGACGGTTTCGTCGATGAGCCGCTGGCTGAGGCCAGAGTTGAATCTTCCGATAAAAGAGTCAAGCCCATGCTGTAGCATCCTTTGCTGGTCTGCGTGATTGACTAGGGAATAGAGCGCCACTGCCTACTGGATAGCAAGAAGGCAAGGCCGTAGATATCGGGCATTGGGAGCTGGATCCGAGCGGAATTGCTGGGGGAGGATACATGATAGAATGCCGGGAGATAGTTCACCAGATTGGAAGATAAGTTGGTGTGGTATGCACGAACGTCGTCGGCAGTAGAGCTGAAGCACACACCTAATTCCTCTTTTCGGTATGGCCACTGCACCGCGCAAGAAGCCCGAATGGCTGGCGCCATGATCCACGTAAGACTAGACGGCGGATGTATCGGGCCATCCCATGCACCACGGATAGAAATAACTCGATGGCTAACAATGTCGGCTAGGTAAGTGGCGGCAGCGCAGAGCATTGTTGTCAATATAGCAGGCGACCAACGATCAGGTAGCGGGGAAAAGGCGAAGTAAACTGTGCGGCATAGTATTGAGATGCCACTGCTTAAGGTGCAGACCTTTGGACGTTGCCTCTGTTTCACAACGGCTTGCCGAATCGATTCATGGGGACAACACAAGAGTCACAGGTTGCTCCTACCGTGTATAACACTCACTTTGTACGGAGTATAACACTCACTTTCCTGACCCGCGGCGCCTCGATAATCAAGCTCCGCGGCCAACATATCAATCCAATGAATGAGAAACAAGTAGCTGGACTGTCAGTTGGCCGTCAACGTAGCTGTTGCGGCTCAACTCTGCCTGCAGCCTGCTAGTCGACTTATTCGGCTTGGTCGTGGCACTACCGTAGGCTGAACAGAAGAAATGGTGGATTCAATGCGAAGAAAACTCCAGCCCGAACGGCACATGGCCGGGCCCAAAAAGCTGCAGAGTCATGGTGAAGTACAAAAGGTCAAGTTCAAAAGGCCACGGATGGCGTTGGAGTTGGAGCCTTGGAGGTGGGCTGTCGGGACTAGACCTATCGCGGACAATGAAAGCTGGCCTCCAGCCAAAATAAGCTAGCCTAGCATCAATAGCAGAGTTCACCGAATAGAGATCGAAAACTGATTATGATTCATCCTAGAGTATGGAGCTCGATAACAAAATCTCCATGAAGACCGACTCGAATCGCCTAATAGCCGTACAGAAAACGCCCGGTGCTATGCTGGAACCCAAACGCCATGCCATACCGCAACAGGGACCAAGAAGAACGAAGAATTAGATAACAAAATCAGAAAGCTAAACCAACATGCAATGTTGAAGGCTGGAAAAAAGGGCACAAAAAGGAACCCGGATATGAATGAGTGAGTGTCACGAGTGGTTACCCATGTAGGCACCCTCAAAGTCCAAACCGTCCAGCAGGCCATTGATCCGGTCGATCTCTCGAGTGAGATCTTCGACGTTCATAGCAAGACTACTCACCTCGTCGAACTTGCGCCGTTGATTCGCGTCTGCGATCATTTCAGAAACAATGAACTTCTGCTCTTCTAGCACGATGAGTCGTTCGCGCAGGGCTTTCTCCTCCGCTTCTAGTGCGGACACCGCGCTGCTTGTTTCACTGGCCATGCTGCTGTTGCTGACACTGGCAGCAATATTCCCACTCTTGATTGAGCCCAAGCCAGAGTTCTGTCGTTGGTGACCTGCTGTTGGCATGCTGCCAGGGCTCCCAGAAGAGCCTGCCAAGCTCGGTTGGGTGCCGTTTGGAGTAGCATGTTTCAAGATTTTAGGTAAGGTCTTGAGAGGGAGCATATGTAGATGGAGGAAATTGGTAGCTTGTAGATAAATTGCTTTTTGCAGACGTTGTTGTGTTGGAGAACTCGTTGGCAGGCCACGAATTCGTCTCGCAGCCGTATCATATTGGGTAAAGGAATCAGTCAATCGTTTACGAATTTTCGACGCTTCCGCCAATTGACTGGCTGTCGGAGGCCGCCTGGGATTTCTGACGATGTCAGTAAAGAATCGTAAATAAACTTAGGAACTTATTAGAGCGTACTGTAAGGCGCCAAGGAGTTTCTGGAACTTGGGCATAAGCAGTCGTATCCCTCGCTCAAACTGCCGAAGGTTCTCATACGCCCTGACGTCCGCAGGTTTCCGTGCAACATCGGCATCGAAATCGCTTTTGTCAAACAGCGTCGACTTGCACTCTTTGCAGAGTCTGACATCAATGTTTAATTGACCGACGTTGACTGACTTCTCCACAAAGGCTTTCGACACTAGATCGCGTTAGCTTTTGACAAGCTTGATTTCGGCAACACATACTCGGAGTCACACTTAGCGGAACCTCAATAGAGCATCCAGTCGCGACATCACCGCATACAACTCGCCCGCAAGTTCGGCAGTGATGCCTTCGAAAGGTGTAGCTAGAGAAATCCTGTTGGCAGAATGGACACCTCGGCACACTTGCATCATCCTGCCAGCCAATGACCATTTGCTCAAGAGCCTTGCGCTCATCGTGCTGAAACGGGATCGGCCAGATCTTATTTGACTGGAGCTGCTCCGGAGAGAGGCTAGCTAACAGTTGCGTGAGCCTCGTCAACCGCTTCTCCAACCGAGATACCTCCAACAAGCACTTATCCACATTAGGCTTCCTTATGGCCTTGAACTCCTCCATGCGATCTCTAACCAGGCCTACCACATATTAGCCTCTGCTCCCCACGCAAGCTAGGGTCGGTTACCATTATGATCATTGTACCCCTCCCGAGACTTATAACAAGTCTCACAAACCCTATACCACAGCCCTCGCACCGGTTCATGTTGCGCGGACCTGGAAAGCTTCATCTGATACATCGTATGCTCCTCGCAAAACAGCTTTCCACATTTCCGGCAGTTCACACATCCATTTGTAGCGTTGAGTCGCTGCCCACATGATGGTTCGAGACAAGTATCATAGAGTCCGCGAGGCTGCCAATGCTCCTTCGTTATAATATCCTCCGGGTCGAGCGGTTTCGGCTGCTGTTCAAGCGAGTAGCTAGGTGGATGGTGATTTTGCGAGTGATTGTTCGAGAGCCCAGGTGGTCGGCTTGCGCCCGTCATAGCTTGCTGGTTCTCGTTCGACTCGAATACGTCTAGACCCTTGAGCTTCTGGTTTAGGACGGCCAGCGGTTGGAAGCGCTTCGCCTTCTCCATTTGCGTCTTGAACCAGTCCTTCACTTCATCTTGTCGGTCGTCTTCTAGATTCTGATGGACGTCGTCGAGATGCCTACAGAGAGATGTTGGTTAATCGTGGTTCGAAGCTTGGGCGACTGGGGATAGGAGCCCCGATAATACCTGTTAAGCTGTAGCAACGTGACCTAATGGCTGTTAGCAATGCGGCCACACATCAACCCAAAAGATTCCAACAGTCTAGAGCTGACTCACCATCTCCTCACTACAAATCGGGCAGGATAGCTGAGCGCCGGTCGCAGCCGGAGCCGCAGGCAACGGGGCGCTCCCATTGTCGAGCGAGATGCGGGAAGTCAGGTTCTGGGTTTCGGACGAAATCTGGGACGCCGAAGCCTGAGAATTGAGGGAAAGAGTGCTGGCGGACGGTGATAATATATTGTTCGGCCTTGGTTGGGGCGATGTGAGAGTAGCTGCTGGAGTACGAGCGTTCGCGGAGCCCAATACACGACCTCCGCCCAGCGTCCTCCGGGACATGGTGAGTTCGGATTATGGGAGCATGGGAAGGGAAGGCCGCGAAAGGCGGAAATTAAACTGGCTCTGAGAGGACGGAGCTGAATCGTTGAGGGAGGGACTGAAGCAGGCTCCAGCTCCGGGGTGACAGAAGGAGCGCCTGTGAGTCGGTGATGGTGATCCGCAATTGAGGGGAGCCTCGGAGCTGGTGCCTGACAGCCTCAGGCAGCACCATTCCGGGACCTAGACTCGGGGTGACATCAGAACTACTACTACGTACTATGTCTACAGAGTCGGATGAGAAAGTGAAAGATATCTGGTTTGGATAATGGTTTCAATGTTATACCTAATGGTAAGGAACAATATACGAAACGGACAAAAGACACTCGGATCCATCCAGTGGGTGTGACCAATCATACCAAAGAAAAGAAGTATGGACTCTGTCGAATCGCGAGTCTTCAATTCCAAACACAGTTTGTAGAGAGAATAGAAAGAAGGAGAGTGTCCCATTATCATTTCAGGATAGACCAAGTCATATTGACAATGACCTTAATGGGACCAATGCAAGGTACCATGGTCATGGTTGCGTTGCCTTGTGAAAGAAAAGAAGGAAAATCGATAAGCTAGACGTGAAGGAAACAGAAAAATTGACAATCATCCCAATAACAGTAGTCGGTTACGTTTCGGTCATATTATGTATGTACGACGTTCGCATCACATGATCGGAGTCTTGCGCTTTTCGGCGCTTGACAGCACAAGCATAGGGGTCTTGCGCCTCTCCGTACCCTGGGCTACCGTCTTCTGGCCAGCGACGACAGCAGCGATGGATGGCGATCCGTTTTCGGACGAAGGGTGGTCCGCAAATTTGCCTGAAAAGTACCCGTCCTTCTCGCTGATGGAGGCTGTGCTGAACGGGCTGTCCTGCGATCTGCGCTCCCGGGAGGATCTCTCCTTCCTCTCAGAGCCAATGGCTCCGTTAGCAACAGCGCGCAGACTGCCTAGGCTAGGTTTGCTCGAAAGGCTGCCACTGCGAACTGTGGCATCATCATTGTCGGAAAAGGTGAATTCCTTTTCGCTGGCAGGGGTGTTGGTTCCACCGCTGCTGTGTCCCAGGCTTCGAGAATCACCACGGCGCTCAATACCTGCGCGCACCAAGTTATGAACGGCACGACGACGCTGACGGGTAGCAAAGTTTTTGCTTCCTTCGTGCCTCGAGGTGGGCTTAGCGACGAGTTCTTCGAGCGAAGGCGGACCGCGGGGCTGGCGGACAGGGTGCTCTCCAGCACGACCCTGACCAGGTCCGAAGGTTCCAGTGGCTGGGGTCATGATTGGAGCAGTCCTGGGGCCAGTGATGTGAGCAGCGCTGTTGGCCTTGTTGGTGTCAATACCAGTCTTGGGACCTGGGCCAAAGGACGTGTTCTTCTTGTGAGCCCTGCGGAAGGCATTGGCAGATGGTGGAGGAAGGGGCGCGATGCTGTCTTCCGAAATTGGAGTGACGTTGGAAGGCACCTCTTCAGACATGTTGACGGGAGACTTGACTGATTCAAGAGGGGGAGAGACCTCAGCCCGGAAGGGTGGGGCATGGAGGGGGGGAGAAGGGGCCTCTTCCTCGGATTGGTAAGGCGGGGAAAGATCATGCTGGGAATTGTTGTCGTAGTAATAGTTGATTTGACCGGTCAATGGATTGTAGACGGAGAACAGCCCCGGCTGACCAGCAACGGGCTGAACCACTGGCTGCACGCCCTGCTGAAGCTGCTGCTGATAGAAACCCATACTCGGGACGGACATCTGAGAAAAGTCCTGCTGCTGTTGAGCAAGATTCGCACCCAAGCTCAGACCCTGGAATTGTTGGGCAGCAGCGGTGACGCTGAGCAGTTGCTGCTGCAAGCGCTGCTGCTGAGCAGCAAGGAACAGGTTCGTGGACATCAGTTCCGCATACAGATTGTCGTCCATGGGGATATCAGTAGGAAAGTCAATAGCCGGAGGTGCAAGGACCTGCTCCGGCAAGGTATACATAGGACGACCCGCATTGGTGTCGAGTCCCTGGTTCATCATCAATGAGTGTCGTGGGAATCCAGTTCCCGTCGCGGTTTGCGGCACGTTACGTTCGGCAGTGCGATTGGAGAGATTGCCATACCGATCTCCCTCCAGACCAAGGTGCTGCCGGCGCTGGTTGTTAGAGGGAACGGTAGCTGACTTGGGTGCAGTTCTCAAGCCCGCCAAAAGGTGGGAGCGACTGGTCCGTGGGGTAGCGACCGGCTGCGATTCATCAATGGTCGAGATATGCGGAGGCGGCACACTCAAGCGCTTGACATTGGCGGCTTTCCTCCGAGATCCAAAGCCGGATCCAGGCGCACCGAGCGAGGACCCATTATTGAAAGATGAGTTGTAAGTCATCTGAGCTAGACCGCCAGCGTCCATACTCGTATTTTTGTACCAGAACGTTGTATGTGCAAGAGACGAATATAACAGTCGAGGTATCTCAATATTCAAGATGACGGAGCGTGGCCGATGGTAGGATAGGCAATGTTCGCCAATTATGAGATTAGGTCTTTATGAAGACGTATCAACCAAAATTACGCGACAGCGGTATGGAGCGATGCAATGAGTGAAGACGATAGGGGTCCGCGGGTTTCTAAAAGCATTAGTAATAACCTTATGGGACGTAAAAAGCTTGACCTACTCGCAAAAAGGAGTGAAACCCGAGCAAAAGCTAACGACGAGACGAACGATTCGCGTAATTTATGCGTCTAGGTACAGTTGGTGCGATGTAATAGCTGGATTGGATATAGATCGATAGTAAAGGATAGACAGCGATGCGCAGACTGAGCGGTATGTGAAAAGTGGCGGTTGGGGTCAACGATTAAAGTTGGACGGAAGTAAAATAGTTTCGAGAGATGCTCCGCAGCCCTCGATGTAGCTGAAAATGGTTCTTTCTGAAATGAAAATCGGGGGTGATGCTCGAGTCAAAAGAGCAGCAGGACGATGCAGTGGTGAGAAGAGCCGCTTCAGATATCCTGTAAGGGGCGACGGGATTGACTTTCGTTTTTCTCCTTTGAACTTTTGATGTAATATGTTTCCGTGATTATCGGGTCTTTCACATGTAACGAAGCGTTGTGAAGTTGTAGGTAAAAGAGGCGTGGGATGGGAGACACAAGAGCTGAGGTCTGGCGTTGGGTGCTTTCGGGTCTCGGCGCGTTCGTTGGTTGCTTGGTCGCTTTTTCCCACACTTTTCTCTTTCCGACCTTATCCTTCCGATGCCCACGATTTGAAAATATCAAAGACCGCTCGGTTCTTTCTGAGGTTTAAACTTCGAAACAAGACACGAGAGCTTGGAGGCACGGACTCAGAGCGAGCTGGAGGTTGGCGGGCTGGCGTGGAAAAGAGAGTAGGGGTGAAGGAAACGATGAAGATTAAGAGACGAAGAAAATTGGTAAAAGAAAGCAAGTGAAATTAGACAAAAGTCGATCAAGGGGATAGAAGAGAGAAGAGGAAAGGGAGTTACCCAGAGGAGAGGGAGGAGGAGGTGAGGTTGAGTAGAGGGTCGGAGGGAGAGAAGAGAAGAAGAAGACAAGAGGAAGAAGCGATGAGAGCGGACACAATCGCCAGCCGAGTTGGATAGCCACGCTAATCACAATGAAGCTGGGTCTTTGTTGTGCGATCACCACCCCATCCATTGACAAACCATCTCAACTGTGATAGAACCACTTTCTTCGACGCTTGAGTTCTATGCAGCATGGATTTTCATTCATCTGCTTTCTTTCAACTGCCCATTTGCTCCCCATTTGCTCCTGCATCATGATCCTGCTACATCGACACCTCAGAGCTCAGGCCGCGAGCTGACCTCCTGAATAACGACTAATCCCATTCCAGCTAGTCTCTGGGGCCACCAGCAGCGAAATGCCTCAAACCATTGGCCACTGTCTCATCGTATCAGTGCCTGAAAACACAGGATTCCATGGCCCGTGAGTCTGACAGCAGCCCCGGCCCCCGACCCAGGGATCTATCTCCCTAATAGCTCCTGGGCATTATTGAATATATCGCCCTCACTATCACCCTGTCCCCATCCACGAGTTCCAAAAGACCCTTCCAAACATCAATTAGCCGACCCTGCAGCCTGAGCCCGACTCCCGACATCGTCAGAGCCCCTACGCACCCACCGTTAATATCACCTGCAGCCAGCTCAAGAAAACAGCCGCTGTCCTCCACCAATCCAGCCCCAGAACGCCTCCGTCTCCAGTTTAGCACATCCCCAGCCCCGAAAACAATTGGCCCACGCTCGCCTGTACCCCAGCCTAGCGCCCTTCAACGTGGCTTCGCCCATCGCCAGTTAGATTGAGACTTGAGTTGCTCTTGCTGGATTCGCTCAGGAACCGCCGGGCTCGTGACTGGCTGCCGCCGCTCGGAGCTCTGCAAGACTCCAGTGGGCTCTGGCTCTGGCTCTGGCCTTCCTTGGGTCTTGAGTGACTGAGTGACTGGCCAGTGGCGAATGGGAAGCTTGTGTGGCGTGGTGACTGGGGTTTGCTTTCAAATGGCCATGAGCTGGGAACTTTGGGTTCGTGATTTGTCTTTGTTGCGTTCAGGCCTGATCCAACCTCCGGGCATTGTTCTTGGATGCTGCTGGGGGCGGAGAATGATGCGAGATTTGCAGGGTTTACACGACAGCTTGCAGAAAGCATGCAGAATCGATGCACTCTATTAGATTGTTCCCCATTCGTATATACCTAAATATAGACTGACAGTTTACAATCGCCAAACTCGTAAACCGTACGGAGTACAAGTCAGAGCAAGTCCCAGATTGAGAGACATCTAAGATCTAACCCCCTACTCAAAAATGCCCCCTGGGGGCGAAAAAGAAATTTAGGCAGTTCTTGGCTGCCCATTCGCCGATGCCTTCTCAAGAGCCTCCTTGTTCTTGCGCTCGGCTTCCCGCTGGAGCTGGTCCGGGCGGCGCACAGCGATATCCTTCGGGCGGAAGTCACTGAAGAGCGTCTTGAGCACGTTCTCAATCACCCAGCAACCGGCGTAGTCAAGAGCCATCAAGACGGTCAACGTGATCTTGAACTCGTTGCTGAAGGGGACAAGGCGGAGTTTCTCGTTCAGCTCAGGAATGAACTCGGTCGCGCATGAGAATGCGACACCGGATGCGGCAACCAATCCCCAGTACATGGCCTTGTTCTCGCGGATGGACTCTCTGAACGGACGACCCTGGTAGTTGATCGAGAACGTAGAAATCTGCTGAATGAGTTGGAGAAGGTAGATGGCGCTATTGAGGAGCGATGGTTCGAACTCGCCCTCCAGATCGACATCGCTGTCACGTCTGCACAATGTTAGCGGCATAATCATGAGTTTACAACCGAGAGACATACGGTTCGATGCGATACACGTAGTTGGACAGGTAAATCAGAGTTGCAATATGGATGGCAAATTGTCCAAGAACAGAACCAATGATGTAGACATTGAAAATGTTCGGCTGCGGGCGCTCCTTGGAAAGGCCCTCGACAGACTGTAGATGTGTTAGAAATGAGGATGGAAAATGAGGATGGAAATCTCACTTTGGCACGAGAGATCGAAAGGAAGCAGACACTCATCAGCATACCGCTGATAGTAACTTGGCCGTCACCAAATTTAATTCCGTCAAGGTAGATGACACTCAGACTGTAGGCACTGATCAGACAGTTCAGAGCCAGGATCTTGTACATCTGAATTGTGGCGACGAGGGTGCAGCGGCCTTGGCGGAGGATATTGGGGATCGCAATAACATTCGCCAATTTACTGGTGAACGGAGCAGCAACAGACGCGTCACCCAGTTTGATAGTAGGAGGCTCACTGTCATCGAGCTCCTGTTCCATCATCGTCGAGGTAAGTTTGTCCGCGAATCCGGCAGCTGCCTGCGAGGCTTGCTGCTGGCGTTGTTGTTGAGGGGTCAAGTTAGATTGCTGCAGCGCTTGCGCACCGGGAGATGTGATCGTGGGGATAGCTTCCGGCTGTTTCGCAGCTTCCTTGGCACCTCGCTTCGCTGCCTCTCTCTCCATGGCTTTCTGATAGTGAGGGTTGCCGGGCCCGGGTGGGTAGAGATGGGCAATCTGTGCGGGCACAGGCGGAGAGGGTTGGTTGAATCGTTGCATCATATTGACCTGCTTTTCATAGATCTCCTTCATCTTGGTCGTCCGATAATGCTCAGCGATTCTGGTCAAGTCGTCAGGGGAACCGTTGAGGAGCGCAACACCAACGTGGGCTTGCTTGAGTGCGCCGACATCGTTGGTACCATCACCGCACATTAAAGTGGTGTATCCAGCATCCTTGAGACCAAGGAGGATATCCTCCTTCTGCTTCGGAGAGACACGAGCGTAAACCCAAGTATGACGGAGAAGATCAGGCAGCGCCTTTTGATCCTTGAATTTTGCAAGAGCGTAACCAGTAATGCAAATATCCTTAGTTTTCAAGATCTCCTTATCCAAGGGCTGGGTAGGGTCGACGTCGATGTGGACTTTGTCATCAATGCTTCGCCACACCACTCTAGTACCGGAAGTGTCATGCTCGGGAGCATCAAGAACAAGAACGTCGCGGTCGACAATCTCAACCTGACGGGCAACGTGAACGGCAGTAAGAGGGTTGTCTCCAGTAATCATGACAACACGGTGGCTGCTCTCATTAAGCATGCGCACGGCCTTGATGGCGTCATCCTTCAACGGGCATTGCAGAACCAGGAAACCAGCAAATATAAGCCCAGACTCAATCTCTTCCCTAGTGTAGTTGTTGATCCGTCCCTGGGAGAGTTCGGCCTCAGGAGAAAGGTATTTGTAGGCAAGAGCGAGCACACGGGCACCGTTACGAGTGAAGTACTTGAAAGTCTCCTCGTAATTCGGCGGCATGTTGACAAGCATAGTCCCGATTGTCTCTGGTGCACCCTTGACACCGACGAAAGTAGACTTTACCTTCTTCGATGTCTTGCGGTCGTTAGTGATGACTGTCGCGATTGTGCTCTGTCGCTTCAACGCGGACGAGAACTGGAAACGCCTCTTGACCTGAACCGATTCAGCAGAGCGAGCAGCCCCCGCCGCGGATCCACTCTTGCTAGTAAGAATGTCGTTTTTGCCAAGGGTCCAACCAAGCCATTGAAGGGTAGCCTTTTCCATCGGATCACCGACAACATCACCTTCATCCAACTTGACCAGAGCATGGGCACTGGCGAGGACAAGTGTGGTATCGACTGGAATGCTGTTGCCCTTGCTAAGTTCGGTGTGTGCTCCGTCCTTTTCGACCTTTGCACCGGCTTGTCCAAGAGTGAGACCCGCAACACCATCCACAACTAGGTCTTCGCCAGTCAAGGTACCAGTCTTGTCAAAACAGGCGATATCAACGCGTCCGGCGAAGGGAATACGGAAAGGTTCAGTGCAGAAGATGGCGAACTTGCTCAGAGCCGCCAAACTGGTGTTAACGGCGAGACTGAGCTCCATGGGAAGTTCCGGAGGGACGACACTGGTGATGATAAGGACACAGTCCAGCAGAAGCTTCGATCGCTTGCGGTCCTTGGAAACACCCTCTTGCCAGACATACCAAGAGGCAGCAAGGGCGAAGATCAGAAGGAAAAGGATGAAAAGCAGAGCCTCCGCGTTGTTGGCAGAGACACGTTCCGTGGAGTAAATCATAGTACGAACAAGGCTACCCTGGCTGGTCTCGAAGCCGGTCTTCACGACAACACCGACAGCTCCGTTATCGGGAGGAGCACCAACCTTGGAGTTTTTTTGCTGCGACTCATCGCCGTTGGTAGTGTTGGGATGAGTGATCTGCAAAACCTTGGTTCCGCCATGCACGAACGCGTTCTTGTCCAATCCGTCGGGCTCAATCAAGTCATCTCCAGGCCGAAGCTGAACCGATTCTTTGAGAAGTGGTGTGCTCTCTCCGGAGAGCATGGCCTCGTTGACAATGACACTGCCCTCAATGAGAAGGATATCACACGCAACGCCGCCATCTTCCTTGGTACGGTTCACGGACATCAGATCGCCGGGAAGTAATTTGTCGCTAGTAATTTCCTGCCATTTGCGCTCACGGTAAACCCACACGTCGTAGGGCTTGATGTTCATACCACGGAACTCATTCAAGGTTCTCTGTCGCTGCCAGACAACCGTACTCTCGAACATGACGAGCATGAAGAGGGTGAAGAGCGAGTAGTACCAGTATTCATCCAACATCCACAATCCGACACAGAAGATCTGGAAGACGAAGAAGGGCGCGACTGCATGCTCTTGCCACAATTCGATAAATCCGGGTACGGGAATATCGAAGGTGTTGTCACCATAGTGATGCTGGATGCGCTCAACTTCAGCCTTAGAGGTCAATCCCTCAGTCTCCTGGAATGCCTTCAGAGCGGGCTTGGGCTCCGCATCCAGAACATAAGATAGCGGTGCGAAGCATTTAAGTTCGGGATAGTAGATGAAGCGACGTTTTTGGAACAAGAACGAGGTCGTGGTAACTCCTCCAAGCGTATCCCGGAGCAAGCGACAGATCTCAGCGGAGCCGGAGTTGGCTTCCGGGATGACCTTGATAAGCTGGGCCGAATCAGGAGATCGGGCCTTGGTGGCAGTGAACAGCGTTCGGATGTCGATGCTCCATTTTGTCATTAACCAGAGAAGCGACTGAAGCGTAATGATCGATCCAGACCACACAAAAGTCCATTCCTGTCCTTGGATATACGTATCGTAGCGTTCGGGCGAGAGGTAGAAGGCAAAGAAGGTGGGCCAAATAATCAGAAACGGCCAAACGTAGGCGTGAAGCTGGGTAGGTATGGGATTGTGCAGTGAGGCATATTTGATCTGGGGGTCGTCCACGAGTCTCGCCCTGTGTTTGGAATCTGTTAGTGACAAGCAACACAGCACCATAGCTGGTGATACTAACATGGTGAAATCTGAATGGCCACCGCGCGGGCCAGACAAGGATGACTTCAAACGAGCAAACAAAAAGCAGGTTCAGAGGCTCATAGGACACAAATGTATATCTATCTGGCGCCAAATCCTCTAGAAAACCTCAAACCACACAACAAGATGGAAATGGGACAAAGAAGCCACCTCACCTGTATAATTTTGTTGGAGGTTGGTTCGCCGCTGGGGCGGAGAGCTGTTGTCTCTGTCGATTGGCCAGCGCCACGTGCCGCCGAAATGACGGAATTATGAATTCTCCGCGTCAAGCCTCAAGCCGCCGCACTCCATAGATTGCTGTCCAAGGGTTATCTCAGAGCCTCAATCAAAGGTCGTTTCAAATAATCTGAATTCAGCCCCCATGAAACACAGTTATTCGCATATTGCAATGAGTATAATCCCTATCAGAGGCGTGAGTCTTACGAAAGTATTTCCGCAACTTATGCATAAATATCCTAGTCCAACTATATATTTCTAGTTATGACTCACTAGTAGTGGTCACCAGGAACGACTTCTGTACATTGACCCCAGCCAGTGAGTTCTGATTGGGATTGAGGTTCTCCCGACTGCTGTTTGGGCTTCCATGAACAGTGGTAACAACCCCATGGCTGTTTTGAGATTCAATATCAGGCCGCCAATGCCTCCCTGGCTGATCTTGTCGGGATTGCCGTGCCCCGTTCATGCTCGACAAAGGCATACTTCCGGTCCCTCCATACCACGTCCTGCTCTTTGAATTCACGTAACTTGTTTCGCCACGGAACCAGCGCAAAAGCGGACGAAGGGTTACGAGGCTGCCTGCAGTTATTCCAAGTCCGGCTTCGACGTTCGACCAAATGGAGATGTTCGTTGTGGCGTCTATGGTGCGAGAAACGTCAGAAATTGTATACACTCGGGCAATCAACGACGCGAACTCACATAAGAAATCTTTGTCTTTGTAATAGTGAAGGTATGGGATTCGGACTATAACAGCAGCGCTGGCACTGGACATAGAATTAGCCGGGCCGAACGCGGAGCGTTGTGTAGTATACCAGGACTTACACGCATCCCATACTCAGAATCCCAGCAAGCGCAGCTTTGGTTGTTTGGTTCATGTGCAGTTTCCATACCAACGCAATAGGCAGGAGACCCAGGATAAAATCACAGATGGTCGCGATCACACTGTACACGTAGGCGATGTTGAGGATATGGTCGGTGTTCAAGCAGGTCCCCGTGGAAGTAAGCCGGTGCCAAAAATAATCCACAGGTTTGCACTGCAGCATGAGCATGAGCCAAAACACGAGTCCGACCACTATAGAAACCCCAATTACACCCCATAGGATGATTTTATGAGCTTTAGTGACTGTAAGACGAAGGAGTGCTAGAGCGATGGAGACCTTGGCAGCCACGCATGTGATAACATAGCTCGTTTGGCCAAGCCACCACCACTGTTCAAGGCATCAGTAAAGGCGCAAGTTGACTGGACTGGTTGTCTTACAAAAAGCGCAGTCTCAAACTCATGTGCATAGTCTGGCAATTCTAGGAAATCCTTCATCTTTCGACCCAAGCCATACCGCGCACCGATCATTCCGCATAGCGCAAACAAAATATTCAACGCCTATAGCTGTATTAGCACTGGCCGGCCATTGCTCGTGGATTTCAACTACTGCCGAGGGAGCTGCATACCATGGCAAGAACCATCAGGGAGTCATCCCAGCCAAATGCCCTCACTAATCTTAGCCGGACGAAACATCGTAGGGCGACGGAGAGGAACGAGAGTATCAGAAAGATGAGTGTAACAACGAAGATGGACAAGCTGCGACCCTCGAGTGGAAACATATTGAACGGATTCCCCAGAGGACGACTATCGAAAGACAGCCGTACGGTCGAAAATCAATAGCATCGCCTCCGTCCAGGAGGATGAGAGCCCAGCGTCCTCCAGAGTACTCGTTTCACCCAAGGGGACCACTCTTTGCTCGATAGCGATTGCTAAGGATGAAGACGAGGAGGAAGGAGAAAAAGAGCAGATTCGTTTATTGTGACATTTTCCACCGACGATCGAACGGACCAGATGGCAAAGGAAACGAGCGAGTAAAAGGCTGGACCAGATAGACCAGCATGCAAGGTGCCACTGCCAGGTGGAGATCCTAGCACTCACGGATGTACGACTTCAGCCCTGACTCCCTGAATCCTAGGGCTCGGCAACCTGCATGAAAATGCTATAGGCTGTTGCCCATAGCTAACCGGGCCGGCCATTCACAATTGGGCGTGGACTTTAGCATAGGATCTAAAATGGCCACTTATCGAGGAGCGTAATAGTATCTGAAGTGCCCATTTACCTAGTTTGCATATGGGTCCGAGGGCTCTCGTGGAGATGGTACGAAGTACGGAAGTACGTAGATAGCCGTCATAAGTCTCCCCATGGCAAGAGTTGGGACATGGATCGACTTGAAAAAGCACCCACGAGGACCGGGACTGGGGTCAGAGCGTTTGCTCCAAAAAAGGTGGGAGCATACGACAAACTTACTTCAAAGAAGCAATGTGGGCCGGGATTCCAGATTTCACAGCTGCATGATGAAATTGATGTTGCAAAAGTCAATAATGTAAATAATGAAGACTGAAAATAGCATCGGGGAGACAGGTTCATCGGTGATTAGAGAGGCCCAATGGACGAATTGGGCATAGTTTGGTGGAGGCGAATATCATGCTGCACCACTGTGCGGCCGTGCCAGTAGTTACCCAGTCCTGTCTGGGCAAACGGCCGACGAGCTGAAAGGCTAAAGCGACGGCGCGCTCAATGGCAGCGTCATCAGGGCCGCGGATTGGGGCATAACTTTTGCGGGCACTTGGAGTTGGAGTTCCCAGGGCCCTCAACTGCCAGCCGTTTCATCAAACGCTGCAAGTATACTCGGAGTAAGGGATGGAAGATATGTCCTACTACTGCGATCGATTGCGTAACATATCCGTAGAATGCGACGAGGTATGTGCAAACTGAACCAGTCGCCTGGCTCAAGACCCATCTACCACCCTGAGCCTGTCAGTAGACTACTACTCAGTCTGAGCCAGGACACGGTTCAGAAGTTCGGTAGAAGTAGACTTCAAGTTCCAGATGCAGCTTTTGCAGTTCTGAAACATGGGTGGGCGGCCCGATCAGCAAAGTTCCAGGCTGGCAGCTGTTGAAGATCCATTCCAAATCAGCAGTTGAGTACCGCGGGCCGTAAATCACAGAGACAAGGTTCAACGTGTTCGAGAAAAGTGATTTGACAAATTGACATCAACGTGCCATGCCCCTTTCCTCTTAACCACGGGACCTCCACATTTGGTTCTTCAGGTCCCAGTTTCGCAGACAGGGCTGCTTTCCGGCGTGCTTCGTTGAGGGCATTCCGGCACCCGAGAAGCAACCTTCCTTGAGCGATAAAACCTTGTAGCCAGACGCGGGATCGAAGCGAGATTTAGGGGCGGGATCAGTCTCCAGGCGAGATCAAAAAGACAAGATTCAAGATGGAATCGGCGCTGAAGATCGGCAAAGAGAGATTCTGTGAATCAGTTTCAGCCGTCAAGTCCGCAGTGGAGATTCACGCGGCGAACGACGGGACTTGAAATACCGATTTTCGATCAACAGCAGATTCCACCCTGGCCATGGATTGGTGTTGTGAGAGAAACTTCTAGAAGTCAGAGACATAGCCGTGATCGCCAACTCTTGAGTTCTGCATGAACCCGAACACCTGGTCCATATTCAAGCTGACAGGACACAAACTCGCCGTTGTCAGCATGGGTCTGGTGCTTGACAGTCTTGGAGACTCTTGTTGGAGGCCGAGGCGGGGGTCTGGGCTCCGGAAGCGGCGGCTGGCTAATTCCGACAGCACAAGCGAGGTTTTAGCTGCAAATAAACTTTAGGGCTAGGCCAGCTACGGTAAGAGCTGGAGATTGTGCCGAATGCGGTATGGCGTATCTATCAGGCACTGGCCAGCTATCTATCAGTATACTTCGTACGGGGTACGGAGTACTCCGTAGATGGGCAACGTTGGACGGGCTGAAAATTAGGAGTAGGGTATCAGAACTACGGAGCTGTTTACACCGAACATGGTGGAATCATATCCATTCCAGGCAGGATACTAAGCAGGTCTAGCACTGTCCGTCTTGCCCCGTCCAGCTGTCATGTCCCCCAACCGGGACTCTCCGCCAGAGATCGACCCCGGGCCGCTGTTACACTGAGTCGCTGACGCGCTGATGTAACATTATTGACACGGTATTGTTTCATGTACACGAGCTCCTCGAGTCTGAATCCCCGGACTCACTGCGGACTGGAAAAGGTGTCCATGTGAGTACTAAGTATAGCATTGACCCCTGCATACCTTCCCCTTTCCCCACGTTCACATGTCTTCAATATCTACGAGTTCGCAACTACTCCGTATAGGGTAAAGGTACCTCATGCCGCAAGTTAAGAATGTATCGAGACTCAGGGGAGCATCGGCAGACAGCAGCCGCTTCAGAAGCCTCGGAGAAGACTCAGAAGGCGTTATCAAACAGTTTGCGCCACCATCCCCAAGAGCACGTGCGGTTGTTACTCGATAGCAGGGTGCAGATAAGATAACGGTTAGTTGATCAATCTCCCATGACGAGTAACTGTTTGATTTACTTTAGCCGAAATATGTAATCGAGATGTCCCCGGGACTTATGTACAATTCTAGAAACAACAGAATATGCGAGCGATATGAACGTCTACCACTTCGCCTCCTTGCGACTCTGGAAGGACTGCAGGATCTCCACTCTCTTCTCTAAAGCTGCCACCTCACGCTCAAGAGCAGCCTTGACTTTGGCGTCGTCGCTGCCAAGCTTGGCATAAAAGTCCTTTCGGTAAGGAGTCGCCGACATGGCCGCGGAGAAGATGGGCTTGATTAGGAACGAATGGTGTTGCTTGAGTGTTTTACCGTATGCGTCACGGAAAGAATCGGACAGCTCGGTGCCCTGATCGAGGTTGTGGCGAAGGGCCTTAGCGGTGAATTCGAGACCCCTACAAAGAGAAATGTCAGTATAACAGGAAGCTATTTCCGACCCGGGTTCCTTGTTATTCATTAGACTTTTGGGCGGCACGAACCTAACAAGCCAGACCAAGCCTTCCGTGGCCACATGCTTCTTCGTCTTCAGTTCGTTGAGCACGAGGGCTTGAAGGGTCTGTGATTCGCCAGGGGCAGCCAGCTGCCTTTCTCTGACTTTCTGGGCATGTGTTAGATCAAGCAACACTTGCATGCGGGGATGTGCGGACCTTAATGTTGTTTGTCAAGTCGCTCTTCACAGGGGAGAAAGCGGCGGAGCCAAGCACGTCTATTGCAAAGGTAAGTCAGCACTGTTGTATTTTCACCATTACAGTGCTTGTGGCATACCAAATAGACTGGTAAGAGACTCCGCAGCTTCAAGGAACTCTGTGGTAGCAATGCCATTGTCGTTGGCGGTATCAATGGGCACGTCCTCAAATGACTTCTTGAGGGTGTCAAACCAGGTACCGCCAGCGGGAATATCAGCAGACATGATGAATTGTTCTAGAAAATTGCAGCGCTTCAAAAAGATCAGATTGTTTACAAGAGAAAAAGTAAGGGGCTATGAGCTCTTTTGGTTTCACAAACAGCTTCACCGCCACCTCCAGGCCACGCAACCATGAAGCATAGGCGGGGCTCCCATTACAAACAGCACAAACATGCACAACAGGACAAACAGGAGTTTTGATCAGCATCCTACGTCATATCTCCAGGCAATCCCCAAGTCTGAACCTTCTTGCTGGAGCGTAAGGGGTTGAGCACTGTGGGCACCCACAAGCACCATTCACCATGGATTGGACGTTTTGTTAATCCATAAATTCATTTCTTCTAATCAATCTAGTTGGGGTATTGAAAGTGGGCTTATCTATATAGTACTTTTCTATCACGTTCATTTCTTGGCCCCATTGTGAATGTCTGGTGCTGGCACCCAGAATGTTGGCGAAATGGAGCCTGGCTCACAGACGCCTGACGACTGTCATCCGGGTCTCGAACAGGGCTCTTATACAGTCGAGAAGCTGGTATAAAGTCTTAACTGTCCAAGATAGCGTCTAGTACCGCTAACAATCTACTAGCGTCATGCCTCCGCGAACCATGTCCACTTAACGAACCGCCGATTCTTTATCGGGCCCATACCCAAAAACTGGCTACAGAGTCATCGCAAGTCTTGGTACAGGACTAAACTGAGCTTCCGCAATTACAGATCGAGAGCCGTTACCTTCTCAGCGGAATCGGATTATGCGCACGACGCAGAGCCATCAGCACCTGAGCCTCTACCGATTGCGGCAGAGGAGGATGAGCTGGATACAGAATTGGAACAGGATAGCGGCGAGGAAACTCCGCGGGCGGCGCCAGAACTGAGAACCTTGACTCATGAGTATGAGGAGGAAGATGAACCTCCGTCTCCGGTGCTCACCCGTGATGGCGAAACACCCGGTACGAAAAATGACTCGAGGTCGGCATATTTCACAGCAAGAGAAGGGACTGTGAGTCTCTCGACCATAACTCCAGTACCCTCGGCAGCCGTGAATAATCAGTACCCAGATTCAAGACTGCTAGCCGTGTCGCAGAGCGAGCAAGGGCGGAGCATGTCTAGCCACCTCAATGTTAGCCAACCATCTCAGTCAGCCGCTCCCAGTGAGTCCGGCTCGACAGCGCCGTTACTGGGGGAGCCAAGGAACAAGGGCAAAGGGAGACAGCACAGCGTACCCTCCCCGACGCTGCAGCGACATGAGCCTGAACGTGCAGTTTCCAGGGAAGGGGAAAATGGGCTAGGGCATAGGCGACAGGACACAACTTCCCGTTTCTCGCAGATTGCCACTCGGCTGACTTTCAGTGATAATCTCCATAATAAACAACAGCGAATCGCGTCCAAGATTTCAAGGACGCAGGAGAGGGTACCGGAGTGGTTTTCACGGCGCAAGGTGGAAGCTGGCGAGGTTATCAAAGCAGAGAAGATGCTGGTCCGAGTTGAGGAGACGATCCAGGAAGAATTGCCCGAGGATTATAGCGAGTTCGACAGTTTGCGCATGGAAACGCGGGTGCAAGATAAATGGAGAGAATTCCTCGTGGTTTGCCGGTCAACATCCAACAAGGAAGCTCCCTTTACGTTGCAGATGTACAAGACGCGCGTTGTGCCCAAAATCCAGGAACAAGGAAAAGCTTCTCCTTATCACGAGATCGCCCTTGGCCGAAAGTCGTCAAAAGTTAACCTTTACTCGGCGCTGGATAAGACAATCGCGGTTTGGAACAAGTCGAAGCATGGAACAACCATTTATATTTTGCGACCCAAATCCTCAGCTCGTGCGGTGGAATGGTATGCCTTCATTGCTTACACCATGGGTAGACGCCGTGCCTCCTCGCTTGGGATCAATGTTCCGGACCTTGACGTTTCTTTAGTATTCAACAACCCATTCAGACAGTTAGGGACTTCTGGCAACTCTGAACAAGAGGGTGCCGACGCAAGTTCCAAGCAAGCGTCTGCGTATTACTCAATAATACAGGGTTGCTTGAAGATGCTCGAAAATCACCCGGAATGGTCTGCGGTCATGGAAGAGTGGGCGAAGACAGAAAGAATCGGACTTGCCTGGAAACGGTATGATCGATTAGAATGGATATACGGCGCCAACGAGGAAGAAATGTATGGCTCGGTCGGAATGCAGGGAACTCACGAGCTCGAGCTACGGCCGAAACAACACTATGACAACTCTGTAGGGTATGGAGCAAACAAGAAGGAAGAGCCCGCGCCGGTAGAGGGTTTCTTGATCCGACTTACGTCTCAAAAAGGGGCACATCAGCGGATGAACAGGATGTTTTCAAAACGTCTCTACTTTTTCTGCCAAGATTATTATCTACTCTTCTGCAAGCCATCGCAGGCGCTTCCTCCTACACCACCACGGCTAAGCGCACAGGACTCCGATATCCCATCGACCCAGGAAATATTAGACGAAACCCCTCTCTCGTACGAGATTGATCCGTTCCCTTTGCAAGACGGGCAGATTTCATGGCTGTCCAATGGTAATGTAGAACACCAGAAGCGCCGTGACGAAGACGCCTACGCGCAGTTGCAGAGGAACATCCACAACCTCAGCAATGCCGACGGGTTCATAAACTTGTGTCTTGTGCAAGAGGTACGCCTCATCCCAGAGGACTCACCGACCACATCAGATACCCAGGGGAACTGGGACGGAGGAGTTGCGCAATCAAACGAAGCGCCGCAACCGCAGGACGGAACCGCGGCCGAGGAGTCCACCGACAACGCTGGCTTCGAGATGCTCCTTGATAACGGTCTTGTAGTCCGCTTTCAGGCCTACAATAGTGCGACCAGGGATGAGTGGATGCGGAGACTAGATGCCCTAGTACAGTACTGGAAGGCAAGAACCGCGGCCGACGCAGCCGAACTCAAAGACACGCGGCAGCGAAATCTCGAAATCCTAGGCATTGACGAGGAGATAGAGTCGCTAGTAGGACAGTACGCGAAGAAGTGGGAAGTCAGAAAGGCGGAAGCCTCCCCTCTCTTGCACAACATGTGCTCGTTGACAGGTTGCCGACCGATCAAGGTACGTCCTTATTCTCACTCATATCAAGATCTAGCCCTAACACAAATAGATGTCTGGTCTTTTGCACAAGAAACCGCGCCGCCACACCACATTCAAACGCTTCCATGTTGTGCTTACCTCCGGCAAACTTCTGGTATATCACAGCTCTCTACGCAAACGAAATGGTTCCGAAATACCCCATATTCACTCCACGCTCGAGTCTAGCATCGATCTCGAAAACTGCTACATCTACTCGGGCCTCATCACGGAAAACGACCTGCTTTACTCAAATCAGACATTTGACAGTAATCATCCAGGCCACGGGGCCTTGCCGCGAGTATACCTTTCCTCGGACGTTTATACCAGTAGCGACGAGGACACGGCGATTACGTTTGTGATTTGGCAGCCTATTCGCAAAGGGCTTTTCCGGGCGCAACAGCGCGAGTTAGGAAGCGGCGACAATGGGGACGGGAGTGGTAGCGGAAGGGTGAAGACGAGGCAGACGCTGAAGCAGGTTTCCAAGCTGGGAGTTCATGGGAGGACAATTGTGTTCAAGGCAAGGAGTCGGGTGGAGAAGGATCGGTGGGTGTTGAGTATTGCGGCTGAGATTGATCGCTTGCAAGAGGGGAAGGCGGAGGATGTGAGGTTGACTACGCCGTAGCTTTCTATCTATCCAGCGTGTTTTTTGTAAATAGTATTCTGATACCTCATGGATCTAGTTCACCACGAAGGCCATATACATATGTACATCGCTATCTATAGTACAGGTATATATATACACTGTGCGTCCTCTTCGCCGCTGAATAGACAAGACACCCTTCATCAACCTTGCATAATGTACAGTGAAAAATTCATTGATCACGTCAAAAACGGCCGCTGCAACTTCACAGCTTCCTTTTCAACCCTATCCCTTGCCTCCTTGCGATAGTCTTCCCCGAACCTCCCCCCCTCGACATTCCCACTCTCCCACTCCTCCCATTTCACCCACCGAAACTCCGGCCTGAGAATCGCCGTCACGTTCCCCATAATTAACGATATACTTACGGGCCCGTATGCGTTGCTATCAATCGTCTTTTTGGGATTGTCGCCTTCCACCCAGACGTGACCCCAGGGGACAATCTGCGAAGGTTTCGCGCAGGGCTTAAGCGTCGTAATTCTGTCGCCGGGCAGTCCGATCACGCGTTTTATAGCGATGTTGTCTGTGTCGTGCGGGGAACTGCAATGTAAAGCAATCCATATTAGCAGGGGTCCCGGCAAGTTGTACGGGTTAGCTAGCTATCTAACTAGCTGACTAGGGCACGCACCGAAACGCAACCAACATCCCCCTCTCAATCCGTAATTGCCTTTCGCCGCCCCACTTGAACGCCGAGAGACCAGGCCACATTTTGATCAGAACAAGAGACTTTTGCGTCTCATCATTGTGGTGATTTGGGTTTAGGTATGGCGTCATCGACGGCCCTGATACTTCGCGGATCTGCGCAATGTATTCGGGGATGAAGAAGACGATGGGGAAGATGGGCCAGACTGCGCCGACGGCGCGCAGGGGTAAGCGGATAAAGCGCGGAGTCCTTGCATAGAGATGGCGCAGGTGGGCGAGGGTGAAGAAGGGGAATCGGAGCTTGGGGGTGGCCTTTGGTGTGCTGGTGCTTGTTGTAGAGGATGTGGGTGTGGGAGGATGTGAGGAGGGCGATGGGGTTGGCGGTTGGAATGAGGGTTTTGAGGGGTTCGAGACTGGATATGGGTGGGAGTAGATGCGCGATTTGGCGGCCTCTGGGGAGAGGATGCGGTATTTGGGCGGTTGAGCCATGTTGGACTTTCAATGGGTATGGTTTTGAGGTATGACCGTATGAGAGGGTTCGGAGAAGAGATCGGGGTCGGGAAGGGCCGGAGGACAGTTACTTCGAATGGCGCTTCAATCGCATAATATGGACCAGATCCATTGGCAACTCCTGACAGACAGAAAGCGAGATTGAGTATGGAATAGAGGCTCATCTAGCTGGTAGTTGAAGTCGCATAGTCAGCGGAGAGATTCCGATAGCTTGTTTGCATGCTTTGCACTGTTTGCTCTGTTCCCGGTCTTGGCGACGCTCATTATATAAGTTCCTCAACAGCGTACTGAGTATTTTTACTGATACATGAGAAGATTCATCTTCCAAATAACTTGTAGTAGCATGAGATAGTGTCTCTGAAAGCTACGCATCCCCCATTCCCCAGAGCAATGTTTGGTGTATGACAACTAAAAAAAGCTTACCAATCAAGCTGACTAATGCTCACCGCGGCTCAAGCCGGAGCCCAGCGATGGTTTTCTGCCGCGAACAGCGTTATCTGCGTTGTCGTCCGATAAAATCATCAAGCCCCGCTGCAAGCACAACTGGGCCCGCCCTGCAAGCCATCCTGCTGAGCCAATAGCGATGCTGTCTTTTGCTCCAAGGAACAGGCGAGAATCTCCAAGCGCATACAATTGACGATAGGATTTTGTCAGCGCCGGTTTCCCCTCCACGCCCCTCATTTTATTATTTTATTATTACTCTGGTCTTGCGCTCTGCTGAGATCGTCGGTCTTTTCCTGCCTTGCCCCTCGGCGATTGTCCACTTCGAAAGAGAAGCGCTGCACAGGCTTGGGGCGCTCCCCTCATTTTTGCGGGGCTATCGGATTCTCAGACCATTTGCGACCATCGCTGCTTGTAGTCGGATTACTGTTCTCGTTTGACGCTTGGTTATGATACCATGGGTCTGCTGTAAGTCAAGAAAACCCTCGTCGGTAAACCAGTCGGACCTGAACTCTAACTTTGGTGGCTTTTCAGAGCGCTAGGAACGGCACTCGAGTGGACAGAAGCGAAGAAACGAGCGGACCAGGTCCGGAAATGGGGAATTGAGGTTGGCAACGATCGCCTGTGAATCACGAGATTTTGACTCGGTTAACAAAGGGCAGCAATTGCTTGCGAATTGGCATAGGGCCAAAGGGAAAGAGCGCGATGCTCTCCTCTGGGGTGACGAGGTTAGTGCTCTCCTTGATTGGCATAGACTTGGGGCATCACACTGACGGAGGAATACTGCTAGGTTGAGTATCTCGTCGTCGCTTTGGATGATGCAGCAAAAAAGGCCCGATTATCGCTCGCCCAGGCAGACATCCTCAAGTCGTTAGCCCGCGATGAAGCACTTTGGAAGGAAGGGTCATGCACATATTCTCAGAACAAGGAACAGTGGGTTGCTCGTCTGGAATTCGTCTGGAATCGGCATGAAGATCACTGACGAGTTGCAGTGAGGGCGAGGAACCACCTCATTTCCATCCGGAATTCGGGCGCTTCATGCTGGAGGCAACCCCAGGTATACCATGGGGAATTGGCTTCAAGGATCTTCTCAAGGTCGAGTCGAATATGAGATGGAGGTAATGCTTCTTTTGGAAGATTATTCCGCACGAGCTGACGGCATGATGTTAGGCGAGAAGTCGCCAAAGCGCACATGGCACCTAACGAGTCGCCCATCACTCTGACGACGTTTCCCAGACTGGGCACAAAGGATGATTATATCCAACCTTACTATCCTCCATCTGGGCCAGCGCTGCGGTCTCAATTTGTCCCCGACGAAATAGCCAATCCTCATATTAGGTTCCCGACTTTGGCCGCCAATATTAGGGCGAGGAGAGGCCGGAAGGTTGAGCTTAATGTGCCGGTCTACAAAGACAAAAACACTCCTCAGCCATTTAAGGATCCCACGGTGAACTATGATCTGCACAATTGGCCCGAAGACGACGATGTCCGAAACGGAGCAGCAAAAGATGACCATGTCTACATGGATGCAATGGCGTTTGGCATGGGCAGTTGCTGCCTCCAGATCACTTTCCAGGCCAAGAACGTTCCTGAGGGGAGAAAGCTATATGATCAGCTGAGCCCACTTGGACCGATCCTCCTAGCACTCACAGCTGCAACCCCAATCTACAAGGGATTCCTTGTTGATACGGATGTTCGATGGAACCAGATTGGTAATGCTGTGGATGACCGGACGAGGGAAGAGCTTGGCGAAGTTGTGAGTTATATCGGCCAAACCCTGTTGGGGCCCCTACTTACCAGATATAGCCGCTGAAAAACGATCGATGGAGGATACCGAAATCAAGATATGCCTCCAATTCGACTTATATCGCGCAAGACCCTAGGCTTCGTAAAGAATACTTGGACCCTGATTTGATCGTGGACGAAGACATCAAGAAACGCCTGATGGAAGATGGTATGGACGAGCTGCTGGCGACCCATTTCGCGCATTTGTTCATCCGTGATCCAATCGTTATCTTTTCGGAAGATCTCGAAGAGTTAGATTTGAACAAAGCCGATCATTTTGAGAACCTTCAGTCGACAAACTGGCAGCACATGCGATTTAAGCCGCCACCACCTGAGAAGGACGACATTGGTTGGCGTGTCGAGTTCCGGTCGATGGAGATTCAGATGACCGACTTTGAAAACGCCGCATTCTCTATCTTTATCGTCCTGGTCACTCGGGCTATACTCAGTTTTGATCTCAACTTTTACATTCCCATCCAACAAACGACCGAGAACATGGAGACAGCACATGCGCGCAATGCCGTACTAGACCGAAAGTTCTACTTCCGCAAGAACCCCTTCTCTCCGCCGGTCCGCAGACACCAGAACTCGTCAAGCGATAGTAACAACTCTTCAGCACACAACACACCGCCACCCTCTCCGCCGCTCGACCCAGTCGAGTCGGAATACGAGCTGATGACAATCTCCGATATCATCAACGGCTCTGCGGATGGATCATTCCCGGGCTTGATTCCACTCGTCGAGTCCTACTTAAACAGCGTCAATGTTGACGTTGAGACGCGCTGCTCATTGGCAAGGTATCTCGACCTGATACGCAAGCGGGCAAACGGCACCCTATGGACCGGGGCCAAGTGGATCCGCGAGTTTGTCGCAAACCACCCCGCCTACAAGCAGGACAGTGCTGTGTCAGAAGAAATCTGCTATGATCTCGTGAAGGCAGTCGATGAAATGACCGTCAAGGAGGGCGCAGATGGGAGCGTTGGATGGGAAATGCTCAATGGCCGGAAGGCCTAAGCAAATGGACATGGTTAAAGTATATTGCAGACCGACATAGACAAGACATGGGTACTCCACGTATATACCCTGCCCGTGCTTATTTTAGGTACATAGCTAGCATGACTTATTGATAGATTTCCCGGATCACGTTACCCTCGTCATCTCCTTCTTCCCTCCGTGTATCTCCTTCCTCCTTTCCCGAAGCCACGTTGGCAGCAGTCCCTAAACTCCCAGCACACCCTCTAAAACAACAAGATCTTCTCCTCCTCCGTCGGCCTTCTACACGAATCCGCCAACCCAGTAACCTTCCATCTCCCATTAAGCTTATGGAGAACAAAAAGCTCAACCCCAACATGGTTCACGACACCATTGACCTTCGCGCGAAACGGCGCCCAAACCGCCGCCAGATTCCCATCCCCATAGACCTTGACCTCGGGGTCCCAGATCCGCTCCTCGATCTCGTCGTCCAGCTTGGCAATGTGCTCGACGAAGGCGCCGATCGTGCAGAAGCGCGGTGTTGTGGGCGCCGGGGGGCCGAGGGACATTCCGCCGGCGCGGACGCAGTACTTTTCGAACTCGGTGCTGTTCTTCGCGTTTAGGGCTGACACGAAGCCCTTTATTACGGAGATTATGGAGTCGATTTCGGAGGATGCGGAGGGATGCGGATTGGGGACGGGGACGCTGGGTGTGGACGTTAGGGAGGGCAGTGTCCAGCCCATTCTTGAGGAAGGGGGTGAGGGCGGGATGCTGAACATGTGTGCGAGGTGTGAGTTTCTTTTTCCTCTGCTGAGTGCTTTTCTTCTTTTTGGTTCTGTTTTCAAGGGAGTCGATACTGACTGGTACCCATCATATATTCCTGCACACCCCCACGGCTCCCTAGGCATGTACGTCAACAGGGAGGGTACGTCAGGGCCACTGCAGGTGGAAGAGCATCGTTTCCTCGTGCCAGTACAGTGTACACCCGTATGTACTGCAGATTCCCGTCGACACGCGGGAAAGTACGTACTACCCCAACCCAGTCGCTCTGGCCCAGGCTTCTCTCCATCCCAGGTTCAAGCTGGGAGTGTTCAGGATACGCGAAACCGCTCCATAAAGAACAGCTCAGTACGTTCTGGCCCAGCTGCCGCATGCTGAGTTTTAAGGACGGACAGCAGGAATAGAAAAAAAAGTCAGTTAGCCAAGTGATGTGCCACCATTACGTTCCTGTGCGTGCGAATTCGGCTTGTCTCAGACCGTATCACAGAAAACTCAACCCACGATGGATCGTTCGTGTGAGAGCCGATGCAAGTCATGTCTTCGCTGCGAGGATTGGTCCAATATGCGTTGCACAATCAACCGCTTCCAAGAAGCTATCTCCAGGAAGTCCACCCGATTTGACTGACCGACCTGACCTGAGCGTCAGAGAGCCGTGTGACTACAACCATCCCATATGAGCTTGGACTATTGCAGAGTGACTAACTTCGCACTTGCTTCTGATGAACTTTGCTTGTGCCAATCAAGTCGTTACATCTCTCGATGCAGTCGGCCCCGGATAATAAGTTAAGATGTGGCTCTGACAAACGGTGTAACGGTCTCACGAGATGAGGAGCATGAGCACAGGTAAAAATCGAAGCAGGCTAATAATAGCGGCCTTGGAAGCAGGATGGGCTGTACACCCCGGCTCGTTTTGAGCGTCCTCCAGCGAGTTAGACTTGTGACTGACTGATTCATCTCGGTAGAGGGGGGATGGATAAAGAACATAGGCCTGGGCAGCTTATAATATCTATTAGCAGTTGCGCTAAACCATCAAAACCAGTTGCTACTTCATCAGGGTTGAGATAATATATATTTGCAGGACCGCAGAGCGACTTCACCCATTGACCAAGGTTTGATAGAGCCAACCCAGGGCAAAACTGAGGCTACGCATAGCAAGTTTGATATATTATGACATCTGGCTTCAACCACGTCAAGCAAGGATATCTAGTCTACACTGTGACACAGAGCACTCCGTCCTACAACCACCTACCTACCATAC
Organism: Aspergillus mulundensis; assembly: GCF_003369625.1. Classification (NCBI taxonomy): domain Eukaryota; kingdom Fungi; phylum Ascomycota; class Eurotiomycetes; order Eurotiales; family Aspergillaceae; genus Aspergillus; species Aspergillus mulundensis. Next base: position 2,758,013 of record NW_020797890.1, on the reverse strand, counting down.
TCTACCTACTGACGTCAACCTACGATATTCATCATCGCCACTCATTATTTCCCATTGTTTGGGTCTGAGGAGCGAGGCACGGACAGAGGATTATACGCAATACTCTCGCGGAACAGCTCGAGCACCAAGTGTAGCAAGCGGGTATATATCGAACTCGTCCACGGCGTTCCGTGAGACTAGTATAAGGACTCGTTTGCAATATAAGAGCTCGAATGATAGACTGCGACTGGGGAGAATGCATACGCTTGTCCGTTAGACAGTCTCAAGGGTCATCTTGAGAGCTTAAACTTGACATCGTCATGGCCGTGGGAGTTGTTTACTGTCGGCAGACTCTTAAGAACCTGCTAGAGGCGCTGAAGATTATGTAGATGGGAAGCTATACGGACAGGTGCATAAGTGTAAGATGCCTTCGTCAAACGCGAGTCAAGGTCTGCCCATGAGAGCTCCTGAGTGCAGACACTCCGCTATCGTTCCTGAGGATATGATGTATGTAGGCGGCATGTGGGATTGGGGGGGGCGCGTCTTCCCTCTTCTTACCACGGCTAGTTACATCATTCAGGGAAGATGAGATAGTTCGTTATACCAGCAATGACCATCGTCACTATGAGTTAGTATATTGGCGACGACACCATCCGAGTCTCTGAACGACCATAGTAAGCCGGCCCCTAGCAACCCTGCCACGCGCCAACGACGACGTCAAAACCGGACCAGGACCTTGGAAGAGCAAGCGGCTGTCACCCAGGATCCGATGTCCATCCAGGAACGTCTCTGACGTCTCGTTAGACGCTAGAGATTCGAAAAGGAGGTCGTTCCCAGCTTGCAACGGCTCAAGACGTCGAGAGTCAAGACCAAAAATACATAGTCCACACGCAATATTAATGCGATGCGCTATGTATCCGTCTGAGTCTCCATGCCTGAGTCAAGTGAGAGCAAGCGGATCTGATCACCAAATTAATTATCCTGGAAGCCGGAAATAGAAACGACGCAACTTGCAAGAAATGAAGCAGATCCCGGAACCCCATCGTCGAACTCGAAGTCGAAGGCCATCGCCCATCATAGCTCCTGCTCAAGTCTTCGGCCGACAAGCTGTCACTATGGCGATGGAGCACGGCTGTCCACTACTATTAATCGACTCCACACGGGACAATTCCACGGGACCGGAATGAGATTAAATTGTACTTAATATCGAAGTCCGGACTGTATTGGCGTTTTACCTCCGGCGCTGACACCGAAGATCGAAATCACCCCCGATCGAGATCGATGGGAATCTTCTGTTCGTCTTCCCTATTTTCGATAATTGCGTCGCCTGTCATTCGTGTTCCGAACCCACTGGGCAAAGGTACTCTGCCTGTAGACAGTTAGTAGACAGCGTCTTAATAAGCAAATATGGAGACACGGCACACGAGTCAGTCGATAATCTACGCTCTACCCACAATCTATCCGCCTCACTGGTGGCTGGAGAGTCGAGTTTCGAACTCACTTTGGGCTCTTCATCTTCGCTGCCCCTTCCTCTGGAACACCGAACTCTTTTTTGCGCCCGCTCGGACCATCCTGCGTGCTTTGTGCTTCGCCACGTGTGCTCAATGTCCCGAAAAAAAGGGTGAAAGGTGAAACAGCGGCGTCTTGGGAGACAGATTTAGTCCTCGGAGCGCCTTACCTTATCTTCCATCTGGGCTCCGGATTCCTTTCCTCTGCCGCTATGGGGTTGTAGTTCAGGGACGGAGCCGTTGTAACTTGTTGACGTTGTAGGTATGGATCCTCTGTAGCTACTATTGAATTCTTGTCGGCCAGTAAGAATTTGTCGCCTTCTCTAGGCTGAGGTGATAATGAAGCAATCAGTCTCCCATTCTCCTGGACTCTGGAGGGCGGCGACTCGCGAGCCTGGAAGGCTGTAGATGGTCCTTCAGTGAGCGGGTTGGTAATCGTATAATTCTGCTGGAGCCGTTCGAATACCACGTGGGTATCGACCATGATCCATTTCGTAGCAGATGCCACAGAGGGCAGGTAGTTTACATGGCGCACAATGAGTTTCACGCTTTGGCTGTACTGTGGCTGGCTTTCTTGCGAGGCTATGATGTAGTCTGCCTATATCGTAACCGTACTGTGCTCCGTACGATGTAGCATCCATGATCTCTCAGTTTCGCTGGTGAAGCTTCGGCGCTGGATTCTAATTTCAGCATTAGTCTAAGTAGAGCAGGTCAGTTCACCAAAGACCCTGCAGGGATATGCATACCCCAAAGTAAGATAACGTACGCGTACATAGACCTGTCCACAGGCCACCGCTTTACAGGGGGCCTGAGACGCGGCGCACGGTGTCCCGTAATTTCCAGACTGCGAGATCCAGGAGAACTACCGTAGTTCCTGCACTCCATATTCGTGGCTTGATGAAGAATTTGTCGAGCGGGATATACTCCGTCGTAACGCGCCCACAATCTAGCCTAAACAATGGACGATGGAGCTAGCATCTTCATCCTTCTGATGAACCTACCCTATACTCGTTCTGTTCGGATCTCCGATGCCTCTAGCTCTTGGAGCTGGTCAGCGACATGCATTAATAATCATTTTCTTACTGGGCCGTTCAGCGTATATCGTATGGTACGTTTTTCTTACCACTGGTGCTCGTAGTCGGGCCAAGAATTGGGAGATGGATGGCTCGAGATCCGGAATCTGACCGAATAGTCGCCGTTGAGATTGTTGGCTGCGCAGTAGTGGCCACCGGGCCACTGCGGATGCGCGGCAGGATAGGCTGATCGCTGACCGTTATTCTCCGTCGAACGTTATGTCTAGAGGCACGGCTCCATCTGACGTGGAGATAGAGCGCTCTTACTCTGTTCTGGAAAGGGATCTGAGTCCAAAACCCACTCCATGTCCCCACCATTTGCGTCCTGAGTCCTGGTACCGTGCTGGAAAACCGTCACTCAGGTCACTACTACTACGCCGTAAGGAGTAGTGGTTTCTAGAACGGGACTTGACGGCGACGCTATGATTCCTTCCCAGCCACGCGGGTTGTATGACAGGTAGCGGTGAAACACCTACAACCCAGGCTTCAGTCGCTGTGGTCGGTCACTTTTTTCCATGTTGCCGATATATTGCTTGCTGGCGTTGTTGACAACTCTTTATAAAGTAGCTCCTTGCATGTAAGTAATACTCATGCCAGTAACGATAGAGATACGATACCGTCTGATGCATACCTCGCCGTCCTCTCACGGCTCGAACGGCAACTGACAACGGGACGAATCCTGCGAAGCTAGCGCCACCTGGTTCCCCCCTTCAACTCCTGACCACGCGCAAGTGGATCGGATTCCGGAGCCACACTCGGGGTCCATAGATGATAGATGCAGTGGGGAACTCTCAACGGCCCGGAAACTCGAATGGGGATTGGGTGTCCTAGCAGGTTCCATGCAGGATGACCGTTGAGGGAAGAGGGAAGGGGGCGACGCCCCATCCCAAGAGATCGTGCTGGCCTTGCTTGCTGGGGGCCGGTTGCCACTTACCCTCACCTGAAGTGCGTGGATGGTGACGTTGATTGCTTTCTTCATCATGACCCTTTTGAGCGAGCGCGAGACGGTGCCTGGTGGAGCTATCCTATACTTTGTATCCGTGCCTTCCGTCCCGTCCTAATGAGACGAGGTCGACTTCTCAAAATCTGGACTGATAGAGCCTGCAACGAGGACAGTTAATAGCTCACAAAGTATAATAGAGTGCTCATCCAGGCTTGGAAGATGGCACAGACCTGATCGAGGCTATCGAGGGCGACGATTAGTTGATGCGCCCTTCGATCGGACCGGGAATCATGACTGCACGATGTCGACCTGTCAACCTGTCAACCACGCCGCAGGAACGACTAGCTCAGTACTAGCTCCACAACGGCGTCTGTTGGCATCGAGCCTGAGTCAGATTCGTCAAATCGGTCCAGGTTTCTCCGGTCACGCCAAATCTTGGTACGGGACAAACCGATAAGAAATGCCCACTTCACATGGATGGTAGTTGAATATCCTCCGTTCAGCCTGCGATTTCAACGGGCTTGGTTTGGTGCTCCTGGAGACATTGTTCTCATCGAGGCGGAGGAACGGAAACCGCAGGTTCCGGGATGTCTACACACAGGCGGAGCCCTGGTATGGCTCTAGTAGGAAGGTACGTAGACCGTGATTTCCTCCAATATCCACCATTCTTCAGTTCGCTGAGGGCGGGACGAACTCAAGGCAGAGGTAAGGGGGAGGACGGCCAACCCTGAAACTTACTTCAGAGTTTGAGGAATGAGGGGTGATGCGACTCAGAGTCAGTATACACGACGTCTGTACGCGACATGTACTGATCCAATGCACGGCGAATAACGCCTTAGCTGGAGGGCATCAGATAGGATATATCTCACATGTGATAAGTTTCCTTGTTATCGCTCTCACTGCAAGGACATGTCAGGACTCAGGATGCGTACGTACTCTGCGCAGAGGGTGTATTGCCGGTGCAGTTCTCGATCAGTCCGCCTGCAGTAGATTGCCCGATCCCTTACTCCAGTGGCTTCAGGCCCATTTCCATTCTTCGTGTCCCGCTTTCTTGATGTCAAACTTCCCTTTGAGGGCAAGGCGCCGGAGACTTTAGTGGAGGAAGTCCCACACATAATGATTGATTCATCCGGCAAACTCATCTTCTAGCCTCCGGTCTTCCAGGTCCAGAAGGTCTCGAATATCTCCCCTCGCGCTACACCATAGTAGCTCGATCCATCGCCCCGGATGGTGAATGATCTTCGTTCCTGAGATCCTCCATTTGCCACCGTTGTTTAGCCTGGAGGGGAAATGATGTTGGCACGGAGATATTACCTGACTGCGGTGAATTACCGTTGAAGTCAAGCCGCCAACGCAAAAGAATAGGGCTTTCGGAAGCAGAACCGCATGAGTCGCCCAAGCTGCAGGGGTAGCCCGTACATCTGAGATTTCGCAGTATTGTACAGACTCAGAGCGCTTGTTTCCGGGAACCGTTTTGGTGTCTCCATAGCCAGTTCCGGTGTGTTATGCAACGTCGACATGACTGGTTCGGAACTTCGGAGCTCTTTGAATTGGTATGGAGACATTGTCGTGAAGAACTGGTTTCCGGGTGTTCGAGTTCGTGACGCAGATGTAGTGATTTTGCGGTTGCCTCAATCTCCATCTACTCTCAACATATGCTGATCAGCGTCGGAAAATTACGATCACATTTTAGCTCTTGCCGCATTAGTCGACGCGCCGTCACGCTTTTCCTGATCTGTGCGGGCAATTATCTGATCACCGTTGAGCGATCCTAAAACCGGGCCTTGCTGGTTCCACTTCCACGTCTTTGACGGTTTGGCAGTTGACCAGGCTGTGATGACATCGCTATCCCGGACACGACTCCTCTGTCTTTGCAGCTCTGTGTTTTTGAGCCCGGGATCCAGTCCGACGGGTCGGACGGGCTGCCTCCTAAAGAATATGACGCTTGAATCGAGGCCTCGATCGAGTCATGGGCCTGGCATACCCCATTTCTGATAGCCCATCATCGATCAGGGAAGGGAACCCGAGCCCGGAGTATCAGGAGTGTATAGATCATATCCTGTTTATTCCGCATGCTCCCGCAGGTCCTGGCTCCTGTAGAGGAATTCATGGTCGGACATCTTCTCTATATCGTTCGTCATTTGAGAGCAGATCTGGGCCGGCATACAACGGGCAGCACAGTCAATAGCACGTACGTGGTTGAGGGCAGTATACTCGGTAGCTTGTATCCCTTATTGGAAAGGGCATCGTCCCTTTACTGCAATCAGCTCTGGGTGGTATTTTCAACTCTTGAATCTTGCATCGAGTCGCCGCCTAGGGCTAGTCTGGCTGGAGATAGTCGGCAAGTTCATATGACAGGAATCTACCAGACATACGATGCTCAGCTGCGCAGCCTGCGATTGCCGCAATACCTAGATACCCCAAGCTCAGAGCCATCTCACTTCCCAGGATCTGGACCTGTCAGATGGCTTACTCCGGAGTATAGTACGAATCCTTGGCACACGGGCAGTATCACTGCGGTAAGTAAAGCTTCGCAAAGTGAAAGTTGAGGTACACGGACTACTCTGGAAGATCTGGACGGTGCGGCAGCTTGTTTCCCAGCTTGTAAGCGACCAATTACCTTGAGGCCATCACCTTCATTCTAGATATGTCCAGAGCCCGTGTCGAGCCTGCGAGTATTGGATCGATCACTCTCGAAGGACCGCCGGCGGCAACGAGATGCGCCGGCGATATGATGGACTGGGTTCTGATGCGGAAACTCAACCTAATCAATATCTGTGTAACGTATGATTCGGCAAGATCTTGACGGAGAACGCTTCTCACAAAGTCTAATTGGCCCCGTCACGATTCGCGCGACCGTTAGATCGAGACTACTGTCAAGTCTGCGTAGGTCCATGCTGTCTGTGCACTTCTTTGTGCTAGGGGGGCAGAGTAGCCCCGATTCAGCTGGCGTCATATCCCCAGAGAACGAATGCTCCTGGCACAATGTCACTTTGTACGGGGTACTCTCGAAACTTCATCCTCATGATGATGTAAGAAGTCAGAGAATCTGCATCTGCATGCAGAGAGGATAGTTTCTTGTAGAATCCGCGGTTCCGATTCGATAGTCACATGCTTTCCGAGCTCCTAGAGGCTACTCCGTAGAGTTCCGTAAAACAAAGGCATCCACGGTGCCTATCCTTTGTTCTATGGAAGGGGTTAAAAACTCCAGATCGCTGATCGCGAGAAATAAGGAGTATCACACCTGGATCGCACGTATTACTATTAGTATCATGGTACGTACGGTTGGTCTTCTTGGGTTAGTCTTCCGAGCTCCAGTGTCATCGCTGGCGCCATTTTGGACTCGGCCGAAGGGGAAGGAATCTGAGAGACCTCGACACCCCAAAAATGATATCAGCGTTTGTGAATTGTGATGAGCATGGGCTGTTGGACTTGTCCTCCAACGGGGTTGTACGGCCTGCGCCGCTGTCGTCGCGAGATCTGACAAGCGTGTTACCCAGAGCCATGACCCCACATGGGGGACTTAACATGGCATACGGTGTAATATATGGCTGGATTGGAAATCCCATGGGCCCTTGGCAACCGGCTCAAGGGCACTCGGCCGGCGGCCGCTCGTAAGCCACTGTCCAACGGCGCGGAGTGAGCTCTTGCCGTTGACTCGTTAAGTGCCATCCGCAAATAAAGAATAACTCAAGCATCGAATGTCCATCGCTGCATCGATATCTGAGGGACTCGACGATCTGGGACCATCTACTAGTGTTTAGTAGGCACTAGTCAGAAGCGACTACTCCGTAGAATGCAGGAAAGTGGCGCCGAGCGACATGCCGTCTGTCAAACTTTGCAGAGGGAAAGGCACACCCGGCTCCAAGGAGATTGGCCGCAGGAGATACGCAGGACACTGTCTCAAAACTTTATATTCCAGCATGAATTTCTCCCGATCACTTTTGACTCTTACGGAACTTTAACCCGGTCTCAGCGAGCGGACCACAGGAGACTTAATCACGATGGAACTCGAGGGGTTGTGTTGGCGAACTGGTGCGATCGAACAGCACGGGCGCCGGGCGCATTTTGGAGGCTGGGCAGATGCTCCATGCTTAGCCCCAGTATCTACTCCGAGTACTCCGTAGCGTAGGAGAATATTTCGTCACACGTCAAAAACCGTTGAGAGTTGACGGTCGAACCTGACGAAGTGATGGATCACATCCGGTTCGCTCGTCTGATAGGCCGGTCAAATGTCGAAAACCTGACGGGACCGTTATGGTGATCAGCCTCAGCTAGCTTGACAATCGACAGATCAAGGCTGCGCTGTCTGAAATTCGGGGCTCATTTGGAGATAGCTAAGAAACCAGTAGACTATCAGCTTGAGTCGCTAATAAGATAGAAGATCCCTCTATAGACTGACTGTAGGAGCACGCACCACGTATTCGACCAGGTGGGGGTGCATACTTTGCACACATTGGAGTCGCGCACGAAGCCGGAAAAGGCAATGCTCAGTGTCTGACCGGTGGACGCAGTCATTTCTCTGCGTCGAGGGCGCACAGCCGTAAAGTATGTGCTTTTTCTTCAGGCCACGGCCATGGATGAAAAGCGACGGCCCGGGGCACAAGGAACTGAGTCCTGACGGGCTGCTGGAGATAACGAGATGGACGACTGAGAGGCGAGGACTGAAGAATGATGGACGAGTGGCAGGTGCCAGAAGGCGGGTGCGCCCGAGATCTCGAAGAGCAAAGCGGGGGAGTCAGATTCAGAGATTGGCCTCAATAATCCATGAGAGTCAGAAGGAGACTATCTCCGTATTCAATAGGAACGATCGGTGGCTGCAGACTGCAGTGGGCTTTGAGTGGTTGCACCGCACAGCAGATGGGTGGTCGGATCCCCTCCAGTCGCGATTCCAACGGCTGGATGATGTCTGTGATTCTGCAGCGGGCGATCAGCTTGATTCAGCAGGCTGCTCGGTGCGATTGTTTCTTCAGGGTGGAAGCAAGTCAAGGATGGTGCGGAGTAGATGCTGTGAGGAATTGGGAGGCTCTACTCCGGATGACGGTACCCGTGACTCCCTCCCATAGTCATTCTCACCACGTTCCCAGCGTCCTTTGTTTTTCCTCGACTGGGAGCTAGTTTGGTCTCTCTCTGTCTATCTTCGCCTTTCTTGATAGAGGTCCATTGACTCTATTGAGTAGCGTGCGATCGATGATCCTGGGGCGATGCGTGTATAGCATCACACTATCGCGTTGACTATCCTGTCCACATGTGTCTACAGAGTACAGCATATCAATCGTTTTGTTTCAAACCAGGGCTTCAGATGAGGCGTTCCAGCCCGGTTGCCAGCTGACTCTGAGATCTTGTTCTCATCGGGTCGGATCTGAGATGAAGACGCGATTAGCGTATACTACTAGTATAGTAAAACCCACGATCCGGCACGACGACTCTTTACTGCGACTACTGTAGGTAAATCTACACTCCGTCCCATGAACCTGCTCTCTATCGTGCCTCGGTAGTTACTGACGATTCGCAAGACTGCAGACTCAGGGACAGCGCCCTAGTGCTGGCTCCACCACAATAATACTTGAAGGCTCTCCACAGTCCTCGACGATCCGCAGTTCGCAGCCTGTAAAGCTTTTGTAATTCGCCGTAACTTTAAGCTGATCTGATCGTCCACTCTGTCTGGCTGTCTCTTCCCTTTTCTTTTTCCTTTTTTATTATTCTTTTTTTTTCCTTTTTTGCTTTTCGCTGCCTCCTGGCCCGATGTTTGGGCTTGCCTTCCCTTGCCCTCCCAGATCTCTTAGTCTTGCGCGCGCGTGTGCGGGCCTGACTGTGGCGGTTTTGGTAATCGCCCTTTAGCCTGATCTTTTATTTTTTAATTCTTTTTATTTTTCGATTCGATTTTCGAATTCCGAATAATGTTTTTTTGAGGATCAGCCATCCCGTTATAATACCAGTCCGTAGTAGTAGTAGTCCCATCGCTGTTGACACTTCCTCTTAATCTTATTGTCGCCGCCATCTTGGCTTCCTCCCACTTCTTCATCTACCTCTTCTTCCCTCCCTCTTCTCTCGCCTCTTTCTCGTCCTTGCACTCCGAGAGGAGGTAGCAGAAAGACCTATTACCTCCCGCCTGCTCTCCCATCTACTCTTCCGAAACACCTTATCCGCGGCGTCGCTCCCTATCCTTGATCCTCGCTCGCCCCTCTTCGGATCTTGACCACCTTTCGGCGCTGTATACACTACCGTCTCTCGCTCTCTCGGCTTCTGATACTTAGGAGATTTTGCGCCTTGTCATATTATTCGTCACGACACATTCTTCTTCGCCTGTTACTTGCAGAGAGGTTCAGCTTCCAAGTCTGACAAGGAACGCCGCCCCTTCCACGCGACGCATTCACCTCCATCCCTTGCGCCTTTCGCCGTATTTCCGCCGTCCGCAAACCTAACATTGTCAAATCAACCGCCGCGTCAGAGGCGGAAAGGCTGATTGTTGATATTCCCGAATCGGCTCGGGCAGAGGGTGGTTCGACTCGCAAATAGCGCTGTTCCGATCTGATCTGTTCTCTGCACGCTGCGGGTGCGTCCCGTACGTTTTTCGACATCGCCAACCAAGGTCACAGTCCCCGACAACTTCGGTTCATATAGACCCGATTGCAGGTGCCTAGTCTTTGGACGCCACTTTTCCTGTTAGCGTTTCGCCAATCACTGTCCTAATCCAGCTTCCTCGGCCAACCCAGAGAAGGACCGAAGATTCCCTGTGCCCGACAAGGTTTCGCATTTCGTCCGATATAGCCACCACCTCCAGATTAACCTGGTCGAACCAGTGGCACCATTTACATTCTTCTCTAATTTTTTTCAACTCTATCTTGATTTAATTGGTATCTGTATCCTCCACCGGGTGTGGGTCAGCCGTTCGTCACTCTTGCATTGTTTCAGGGTTGCTTTTCTGCTACCACAACTCTGCAATTTTTCGAAAACTTATCAACTTCGACTCTTCGCTTCTGTGAATACCAGGGGTTATCTGGGAACGATCTCGAGTACCATTCGTCGCTTGGCAACGTCGGATTACTGCGTTATGGGCTCGCTAGAGGCTGCACACAGGCATAGGTATGTTGAGTTTGCAGTTGCAGTCGGAAACTCGCACGGAGTGAATAGGCTGACTTTGTCAAGGGATCATCTCCCTGCTATTGGTTTTCTAGGATCTAGAGGTCCCGCCACATCTCCTGCTCCTCTCGTCAGTCCGACAGCAATGTATCCGAATAACCCTCTACCGTTCTCATACTCGACGACGCCAACAAGCGCTGGACCCGGATATATCTCGCCACCGGAACCACGACGTGCGGAGGATGAGAAAGAGAAAGCGCCACGGCAGTCACTTCCATCTATACATGAAGCGTTAGGAAACGACAATCCTCTACCATACCCCGCTCCAACCTCCGCACCTCCTCAGCAACCCAACAGTGCGCCACCTCCGCATCACCTCTCCTCTAACTTTGTCGGACGTTCGAGTGGGGAAGGGCCATCAGGTCCGCCTAATCCGTTTTCAAATGGAAGCTCCTTCCTCCGCGAATCATCACTATCACACCAGCCACAACTACAGACCGAGCCGTCACGTTCAAGTTTAGCATCATTGAATACGACCGACTCGAGGAATGCTTCTCTCCACTCAATCAGCTCAGGGAAATCGCCGACGCAAAGTGCAAGCACTGGAATTACTTCGATAAATGGTTCGCAGACGGGGCCAGCATATGACTACAATGCTCCACCATCAGCAGGGAGCGTTGCCTCGCCTAGCGGGTATAGCGGTTTCTCACAACCTTATCCATTCCAGTCGCAACCTCCACCCGGAGCGCCTGTGTATCCGGCTGCAGCATACGAATCGCGGCCTTACGAAGTGAAAAGCGGGATTCCAGGGCCTTTCGGTCACCAGAACGACTCTGCAAAGCGCCACCTTGATGTCTATGATATCGAGTCATCACTGACTGAGGTATTTAACCTTGGAATTCTGACGTATCTCAATTGCTAAATCTCATAGATGGTTGACTTAAACACCCGGACATTAGACTTCTCACGTCACTATGCAAACAAAGCACACCAGTCTCGTTCTGGGCCTGTGATGGGAGCTTTGCCTTCGCTTCACGAGGTGGAAGAGATGATCAACATTCAGCGGCGGAATTACGACGCTCTGATGCGCGTAAGAGCTGCAATATACAATCAAGAGCATGCCATGGCTGAGCAGATGGCACAGCGAAAAGCGTTCAAGTTTGGCCACGATGATGACCGGATGGCGATGTACCAGGAGGAGTTCAAGAACAGCGGCGGGTTTGGGCCTGACTCGAAGAAACGACGAGGCGTATGTTTCAGAGCCAAACCTTTTGTTTTATGCTTACTAACTCGACAACAGAAAGCTGCTCCTCCCGGACGATGCCATAGTTGCAACCGTGCGGAAACGCCGGAATGGCGCCGCGGCCCCGATGGCGCGCGGACTCTCTGCAACGCGTGCGGTTTACACTACGCAAAGCTGACCCGCAAAATGGGCGCCAAACAGGCGGCAGGGTTGGGGTCGAACCTCAAACCTAAAACCATCGACTCCGTCTCACCGCGGAGTCATTAACACGCTAGCATTATATAATTACGAGGCGTTAGAAAAGGGAGTTGGTCTTAGACGAGTTGGGCGTTTGTGCGAGCTGATTCTGGAAGCGCGGCTGTCTTCTTCATGGGATGGGAATGGCATGCAACCCTCATGTTTTCCGTTTGTCTGTGGAATTACTGCGTAATACCCCTTGATGTTGTGGGAAAAGGCATCCTGTATAGACTTTGTTTCTAGTACAATCATGTCTGCGCCATGTAGCGCGATCGGATCATCCTTATCGAATTTTTAGTACAGAAAAGGCGCAAGATCGCCATGGACCGGGCGAAGATCCACGATTCCAACCCCCCCGAGATCGGGCTGGACCCTGGTTCTGGAAGCTGAAACCCGTGGATTTGGAATGAAAGACCGAGGAGCAGGCGGGCTCTTGATCGGCAGCAGCGCGTGGCCAAAACTTGGATTATTGGCAGCTTCCACGGTACGCTCCAGTGAGTCCAGTCCAGTCCCTGAGGAGCATGACGGCACTGACTGGGCTTTCCAGGTTTCACCTTACAGGTAACAGTTGGAACTTGGACTGAAGTCTGAACGGGCAGGCTGCAGACCAGCCAGCAAATAGCATCAGCATTCCATACTTCATTCCCCGGTGGAGTCCGGCCTCAGACTCCAGACTCCAGTCTCCTGCTCTTGTCGTGGACTTGCGTCATTGGCCGGGAACTCATTACCGAGTGGTCCCGGATCGGTTCGAGTTCAAGGTTCGAGTCGCTCTTAGTGCGCAGACTATCGAATCGTGCTGCCAATCAAGGGACTTGCGACGCCGTCCAACTGCCGAGTGGTCTGTGGGATATGATCAGATTCAGATCTCATCTCATCTCATCTGATCGATTCGCATCGCATCGCATCGTATCTTGTCGGGTCGCATCGGCATCATGGCATGATGGCCGCAGCTGCTTTGCATGAGGCGTTGTTAGTGCTGGGCTTGGACTTGGCTTGGGCTATACTGGGTAAGGCAACCATACCGGAATAAGAACTGGATCTGGATTGCGATCTGATCTGATCTAATCTGGCTTATGGGGTTCTGAATGCCATTCTAATTTCTAAATGTTGACTTATGCTTCTCTGTGGCAGAGCATCAGGCCACTTGATGCTATAAGTCACATGGGCATTCCCCTTCACAGACTGACACTCGACAAGTTCACCTTGAGGATTCCAAATTCTGATTGCTGCCTGCCCTCGCTTGGACCATCCGTCCGTCCTCTGCCGTGTCATGTCTCCAATCTCCATCCCATTACAAAGCGTTACCCACCAGGGCCACCACCTCCAGGGTCGTGAACGCGCTAGACTACTAGCAGGGAACGATCGCCTTCAGAACAATAATGGATCGCGATCGAAGTCGAACTCTCATCCTTCGCTTGCGGCAGTCGCTTATCTAGTCTACAGCAGCACGGCTAAGACAGTCCACCGCAGCCCGAGAATCGGCCGGGGGTGAGAGTCGGGGCTGGGGATGGCTTCTGTCCCCTTCTACCAATGGTCCAGGAACTATTTTCCACTGGGCGGGAATGAGATTGGAATGACGTGGTCTGATAATTGGGTTACGCCGTGGAGCTGGGAATCGGGATACGTATAGGTCGACTCCGCTCCTCAATAGTCGAGACTCGACTAGGATTCCGATACACTATCGCGACGGCGTGACCACTAGACATAAGTTATAACTTATAGCCAGACACTGACAGCCCAGGAGCCCCATGCGATCGGCCGACCCAATCTGCCGGGCTCTGGCTCGGACTTAGGCTTTAGCAGCGGTGAGGAGCGGAACTCGTCGTTAGGCTTCTCACCTCCGAGGCTAAGGAGTAGAGTTACATAGTCGACTTCGACTTGGAGAGCCCCGAGTCGACAAAGTTCAACTATCTCTCAAGTGCTGTACCGAAATTCGGTAGCCTTGAGACGACTCCAGGAGTCCAGGCTGAATCAAAGCATAAAGAATGGATAACCACCATCCTTTCCCTCTTTCGGCGTCGTACGAAATGGTTCCCGGGTGATTTACCCCTAATTCTTCCTCTATTTCCCACTGGCCAGCGCCCGGCACTCGCCCGGCTTATACTGGATTGAGTTTGCCATGACCGTGGGCGGGTCAGCCACGAGTATATATACTTCTGAACTCAGATATGCCATGTCATTCAGCAGGTCGATGAAGCTTGAAGCTATACAGAGTCCCCGTTGACAATGATGGGTATGACGGAGCGCCGATCGGATTTGCTCTCCACTAATTCTCTGATTCTGAACCTCGGATGCGTTCGTTCAACGCTGACTCAGCCGGATGGGAGATCCAGGTTAAGCCGCATTGGGCGATAGCGCGCAGCCTCCTGCACCAGATTCGCGATTCAAGATGCGATTCAGATCCTGATCCTGATCCTGATCCCGATCGGGCGTTCGTCTTTGTTGTGGTTTTCAAATTACCTGGCTTGCGTTTCAAACAAAGCGGTGCAGTTCGCGGTTATATTACGCATGACATTACTTGGCTGGATGGAGCATGCACGGGCTGTAGCCTGTTGGGGTTGTCTGCATCTGCATGGCCATTGGCGTGTAACATGAACCCTACAGGGATCATCCTTGCACGGTGACGGGGATGTGGTTGGCGAGGATTCCGAGGAATAAGGATGCCCGATGCCGCGTATGTTTGGGATGCCTCACTTTGTCCGAGTGCAGATTCCGATTCAGTCAAATGGACTGTGTCGGACAGTAGCGGTGAAAGCGCGGTCTTCTCTCAACATTGTACAGAAGTAGTAAATAGACTCTAGAGAGCTCTTGGGGTGTTTGGGGTTGAGTCATGGACTCATGGTGTTACCCTCCTGCTCCTGCTGGAGTACCGAAACCCTAATTGTTGCAAGTATACTCCGCAGTTCATCTGATAAGTTTGACGGGAGTTTCGATGGCCCGGGCGCGCAGCTCAGCCCGCTTACCTTAACACACATCCCTCTCCGTAGCAGGATCACGATCCACGAAAGCATTTATCGATACCCACGGAGTAAAAGGAAGAGGATTCCGGGATGAAGAATGGGATTCGGAGTATCTCATGGGTCGAGCAGAGCAAGACATGTAGAAACAAACCTGCTGACTGCACTGCGCTGCATTGCGATGATGGCTGTGGCTTAACCAAGTGCGACAGAGACACGCTGTTATCTTCATTCCCGGCAATGAAGAATGAGCACGGAAGATAAATTGCCTGCTAAGGCAACTATTTCAATGCCGCCCGGCTTATCTGCGTCATTCAGACTATACTCAGGTCTAGCCTTGCTTCACCTTCGGTTCGGAACGGTGTGTTGCACGCGCAGCGTTGGTGCCATTGTCAGTGCAGCCATAACTTTGTTTTTGAGTTGGCTTGGCTCGTTACACAGAGCAATGGTTGTTCAGGGATTTTGGCTGAAGCTGGTTCATCCAGAAGACAACCCTGTGATGTCTGATGCTGTGAGGGATATCGTTATGGTATGGCGAGGTGAACGTGTCAGACCGCTCGATTCAAGACATGTCGATTCTGATTTCTGACTCTGACTCTGAAGAACTGCACCGCCGATCGAGTCCATCGGTCAACCCCACTACCTAAACCATAGCCTATCTTAGTCTGAATCTCAAGCGGGACGGACGGATCGCAGTCTAGCGGAATGCAGAATGCAGCATGCAGATCTGTTGTAAAGTGGTCGCATGATTTGAAATTTTCAAACAGGGCCCAGTTTATTTTGTTTCTGTAGCGAGTCAAGATCACGAAAGTATATGGGTTGATGGATGCTGCGCGGGGACTTATAACTTATGGCTCGTGGATGGCTTTGCCGTGCCTGAAAATTGATACTATAATACGAACACGAGGGGATCTTGAATAGCTTCATGTGTAGGCTTGTAGAGACGGATCCGAGAGGTATTGTTCAGGGCTGTTGTCTGCATGCAAAGATGCCTTATTGTCTGCATTAGATGCACCATGCACCATGCAGTAGTAGTAGTGAGCTCCAGGGCTCCAAGAGAGGAAACAGGGGTCATGGCTCACGGGCCCGATGAATTTTCACAGGCACAGATCTCTGATATGGGGCTGGCCGGATGCGCCGGAGACGAGTGGGGGCAATTGCGAATCCCGATCTCATACAGAGAGAGTAGTTCCAACCAAGCGAACCCTGGGTCTGAGGTCTGAGGTCTCAGTCTCACTTTCTTACAGTTGTTCAACAAAGGCTTGTTGGGGAGCCATTACCGACCCGTGGCTGTAGATCTACAGAGTCAGTGGCAGTGCAAGGAACCCGGAGATATCAGTTAGGACATAACAAACCTTATCTTACCTATCATCATCTCATCAAATCGAATAATATTAATTCCTGCAGCTGTTGGTATCCCGTGCCCAGAACCCGGGGTTTGCCAGTCTTCACAGGCAAAAGTGTAGATCAAGTTCACGGCTAACGCCAATCCAGTGATCGTCAGTCTTCTACCATTTCACCTACTTGGTTGGAGCAGAAGTCCAAGAGATTGTTGCTGGTGCTCACTCTATTGACGTCGACGATTTCTATAATTCTATCTCTTCTCATCGTCTCCACGCGCGAATCCAGGATCTGAATCTCGATCGTTTGTTTGCCCAGGATGCTTCGCTCTTCCACATGGAATGCAGTGACCGGTGGATGTGGGCGAAAATGCAATAATCCATTTGGCTTAGGGCAAGATCTGCATCAGACCAATCGTTCGGTTTGAAACTCGACTGAGAGCTGCTTACTATGGAGTTATGTTCCGGGTTGATTTGAATCTCGACCAGGCTGACTGAGTCAAGCTGTCTCTTCGCTCTCACTCAGCCAGACCTCCTTCAGGCGGTTGAGATCGCCACTCCGCAAGCTTTGGATCTGAGCCTTGATGAATAATGATCGGTGATTTAGAGGCAGGCTAGAAATCTTCCGAGGGGGTATTTGGAATCACGATCTGGCATATCCATGTGTGGTTGCATGCACCTAGAATCTAGCCTGACCCACCAATGTGGTACAGGATCTTGACTAGTCCGGACTAGATGGGAATAATGGGATCGGTTCCATTGGCTATCTCGCTTGGTTACCGTTTTTTTCGTTGCTTCGTTTCCAGGTAAGATTCCTGGAATAGCCCCGTGGCTTGAAGCCTGATATGGCACTGAAATGGCATGCTCCATGTAGCCGCACTGGCCACGATAGCCCAATGCTGCAATGCATGCAGTGATGCACGAAGAGAATAGGATTGATCTTAGTTCCTACAATAATCCAGAGCGACAGTGGACCTCGATCCTCGAGGCTCGCATTGATAGCTGTCACCACAATCCCTAGTCAGCCGGTGGTACCTTTGTTAGGTATCTCGTTTCTTTTTCCAGTGGCGCGCAAGGCAAAACAGGCAACCGTATGATATCCATCATAATTCTCCGGAAACAGGCCAAAGCGCATGCGAGGCAAAGAATACGAGCATCTCGGACCGACCCCTAAGATCGCGTACGGGATCCATTTCCGTGCTAAGACTGCACCAGTGCACCACTGCACCTCATGCCCTAGCAGCTGGATCTTTGCTGACGCGTTTCATCTGATGAGCTGGATTCCGATGGCGCTAATTGTCACGGCGCATGAATCTGTTGAACCAAAGCTTTGAGGTTATGGAGCAGTCCGCCTTGACTTGAAGATCTCGAAGGGGATCGTGATGATCTATCGAATTTGACGTGAGGCTCTTGTCGCCTAACAGGCTGGGCTGGTCCGGCCTGGTCCGGCCTGGAATGCTGGCCACAGTACGTCTTCCTCCGTACTCTGGAGTAGACTAGGGCCCCGTATTATCTCATGCATATGATCTGTCCGTGCAGCTTCGATTATTGTACTGTCTTCTCGCGCAGGGATCATGGGTCACGATCTTGCTAGATCGCTGATCTCAATGGCCACTGCGGCCTCTCTTGCCGAAAATCCATTTGCTCTGACGGGCATATTCGGAGCATATCCATCGTGCCATATAGGATACTGCGAGGAGGTACTCCGTACCTACTTCTACCTCCTCTTCTTCTCCTTCCTGGTTGTTGCTGAGAGGAAAGTATGGATGGAAGGCATCGCGACTTCCTCATTCTAGATCTTGGCGCTGTCAGAGTCACGTGCAATTCTCCGGTAGATAAGCTTCTTATCAACATGCTCACGTGCGAAAATGGAGCTCCAACTCCCCACCCTTTGTTACCTTGATGATGACCTAGACTTTCGATTTTCTATCATATTCACTGTTTTAAAGCCAAATAGAGTATCCTGAGTTGGACATTTGAGCATATAGGATATTTCTCACTGCATACAAGCCTCCCTACCTGGACCGCAGGCCTCAACTTCAATACCCGTAAATCAACTCCGACATCACTCCCGTCATGGCGCAGTTCCTACCTATCGCGGAAATTCCGACTGTTTCGCTACTCTATAAGCTCCAACGCCTAGTCCCTCATGCTCAACCGCTGAGATCGCCATCAAAATCTCTCAATGATACGGTGGCGCTCATCCGTCATGACATAACAAAGCTCGACGGCGTCGACTGCATCGTCAACGCAGCCAAGAACTCGCTCCTCGGCGGCGGCGGCGTTGACTACGCCATTCATAAGGCTGCTGGTCCGGACTTGCTTGAGGAATGCCGGACACTGGATGGATGCGAAACGGGCGATGCCAAGATAACGAAAGCATACGATTTACCCAACAAGCGAGTTATCCACACCGTCGGACCGGTGTACAGCATCGAGAGGCGGCAAGGCAATGATGTACCGGAAACACTGCTGCGGCGCTGCTATCGGCGGTGTCTTGAGGTGGCTGTTAAGAATGAGATGAAGAGTATTGCCTTCAACGCAGTCAGTACGGGGATTTATGGGTACCCGTCGAGAGACGCTGCCATGGCTGCTCTTGATGAGACGCGCAAGTTCTTGGAAGCAGAGGCAAACATCGGACTTCTGGAACGGGTTATCTTCTGCAACTTTGAGTTCAAGGACCAGAAGGCGTATGAGGAGTTTATTCCGTGAGTAGACACGACTTCACACCTTTCATGCATACTGACAAGTCTAGGCTTTTCTTCCCTCCCACAGAACAGCCCCAGGACACAGAGGCAGGCAAGGAAGATGCCCAAGGTATATCTAGATCACCAGCCGCTCTCGCAGCCTCGCTTCCCGACGCACCAACAGCAGAGCCCAAGATGGAAGGTCAGCCAGAAAGTAAAAAACAGAAAACTAATGCTCCATATCTTGAAAAGGAACATGACGCTCGCCCCTCATATGTATCCTCGGAGCTGAGGAGCGAAGACGAGTGGGATGCGATAGAAGAAGCCGAGGCTAGGAATGCTCGCTACGCGGAGTCACTTGAAGCCGACCCTGTCGAGATTGACCGGCCTTCATCACCTACTGATGTGCAGAGTGTACAGTCGAGCGGGATAATCGATGATATGGTTCACTCTCAGTCTACAGACGGGCTTCTGGGCAAGGACTGATTTATCATGCATGATCTTTTCCCTGTTCAGTGTATGAATGAATGTCTGACATGGCGTTTTAAGTTTTTTTTTGGGTGGGGGATGCAAAATCTTTCTTGTTATGAGCGCTACGGGCTTGCGAATTGCCATTTGCCACCCATCTATTCATGAGATTACGTGCGCGGCATGATAAACCTACGTTAGATCAACTCACATATTACCTTCCACTAACTAGCCAATGCATAATCTCCTCCACTTACCTTAGGCTATAGAAAGGGCATTTAAGCAGGCGTAAGACAAACCCTCGCCCCATTCCTCGAACAAAGCGTCAAAGCCAGCGCCTCTTCCCAGGGCCCAGGATCCATACTCTGCAAGATACGAAACTTCTGTGCCATCCGAACAAGCACATAGCTAACTTCCGTAAGCGCATATCGCTGCCCGATGCAGATTCGCGGGCCGCCGTTAAAGGGCAAGTACCCCCAGCGCGGCTGCAGTTTGCCGTCCATCCAGCGCTCGGGTCGGAACTCCTCTGCGTCTGGGCCGTAGAAGTCCACTCGGCGGTGCATCACGTAGACATTGTAGCAGACCATCGTGCCCTTTGGCACGAAGACGGGCGAGAGACCGTCTTTGCCGCCGCCGAGCGGGAGGACCGTGTCGACTAGGGCTTCGCGCTGGTTGCGGGGGACGACGGGGTGGAGGCGGAGGGCTAAGGGGGTTAGTTGCGAGGCTAGAGGAGACTGAATTAATAGGGGATCTTACACTCATTCACGCAGCTCTGGACATATTTTAGGCAGCGCAGCTCCTCGTACGTTGGTGTGCGGCCCTGTAGGAACGCTACCTCGCTCCGCAGTTTCTCCCAGATTGCTGGATTCTTGGCTAGCATGAAAAACAGATTGCCTAGTAGGCTGGCGGTTGTATCACGGCCGGCTAGAAGCACATTCATCAGCTCGTCTAGAACGCGGCGCTTGTCAGATGTCCGCCATGCCAGCTCATGCGAGAAGATACGCTTCTGGCGCTTCGCTTCCTGGTATGGCTCTTCCTTGCCTGTCTGTTCTTTTTTCACCTCGGCTGCGTAAAATGCCTCGTCGACGAACTGCTGGACGAAATTCCGGCAGATACGGTAGGAATCATCGGCCTTTCGGTCACGGTAAAACATACTCAACCGGCCTAGCATGCCTCTCATGATAACAGCTTTCTGCGCATAATTGAATGCCTCGACGAATCCAAGTTCGGACTGGCTTTTCTTCAGAGTCCCAACCGACTGTCCAAACAAAAAGTCCGTTGCAGAGTCAATGGTGTACCGGAAAAAGAGGTCCTGCAAGTCCACAACTGTCTTCCCATCGCACGGGAGTAGAGCAAAGAGGTCCTGGATCAGGCCTTCCAACGACGTCAAATCGGCTACTTGGTCGCGCGCAAAGCTGGGCCTGATAAGGGCGCGCGACGAGGCCCAGTGCTCGCCGTCAGTGTCGAAAATGCCTTCGCCCAGCAGAGGCTTGAAGGGTTCGAGGCGGTGACTGATGCCGTAGTCCTTGAATTTGAGCGAGAGGATAGCTTTGATATTTTCTGGCTCGATGGTCATGATTGCACTTCGCTGCAGCTCCTTAAGGGTGAAGGTGTTGCCGTAGGTGCGAAAAATCTCGCAGCCTCGTTCAAGGATCTTGTGCTTTCTAACATGGCGGATTGTGTCGGGGATAGTGTCGAGACCCAGGAAGGGCTCTTTGCTATAGGATCTTGCAATGGGCTGGCAGCCATACTGGCGTCTAAACTGACGCTCAGTGATAAGACGTCTGGTGGCCACCGCGCCAATAATTGCCAGTGCAGCAATTAGCAGAAGAAAGTGCATCTTCACAGCCGGTATATAGGTTTGAACGACAGAGTTTGGTGCTGGAGCTTATGTATACTTTGAGATATCGTATGATGGCCTTGTTGCGGCTGAAATTAAGAAAAAAATAGGACAGGCAGCCGCATTATCGGGCAGCCCTGGGTCGAGTGGAAGCGCACATGGCCTGGGTGATGGCTATCAGAGCGTAGTTCCGCTAGTTGATCCTTCGAGTGGCTGCCGCAGGTTGGTGAATCTAGCGCAAGCCAGGCGCTACGGCACTCTACAAGCAACATAAGCATTCTAAGCCATATTTTGAAATACCTATTATTGGTGGTCGAGATAAAACAATGGACTCTCCAAAGGAGGAATTGGTCTAGGAAGCGCAGTCCTCGCCATCCGTATTGATCTGAGTTTAGTATACGAGCTAGAGGTACCATTGAACGCCCTACTGCGCGGAAGTTTATGGTAGAACGCTCACACGTTGCTGCTCGAAAGATAGAAACGGTAATCAAAGAGTAGGTCCGATCGCATTATTGAGAATTTGGTGGTACCAAGAGTATCAATGTCCTTCGACATGGCGCGCACGCTCTCACATTGGGCACTAGCCCAGAGGCACTGGTTCGATAATGTACCTATCGTTGACGACCTATTCGAGAGCTCAATTGCGTCCAGACAGCCCAGCAAATGATAAATCGAGCCAATGCATGCCAGCCGTAATCGAGCGTCCAGTGCAGGTGCAGGTACGGTAGTAGGTCCGGTTGTCACCTAACGTAAGTGTAGATCCATGGGAAAACGATATTGAATCTCTATTTACATAACTCGCTGTTTCGTGTAACTCGAACAATATGTCGACATCTTGGTGTATCGTTGGTATCAGTTGCTTCGCGCACCGTTCTTGGCAGCACGGAGTTCGTCCATCTTCGCAACGCGCTTCTTGAACTCTTCGTACTGGCACTTTTCGTAGCTATGTCTCTCGTCCTATAGCAGAGGCCCGCATTAGCAATTGACCGGACATGATTGGGTGAACTCAGGCCATACCTCGCACTTCCAAGGGAGGTACCACTCTTGCTGTCGGCATCGGTTCAGCGGAATGAGCAGGTGTGCGCAGGAATCACGGTATTGGAGGGGGAGGCGGGCGGCAGACATCTCCTCGCGGGTGGCTAATGCGACTGTCAGTATCCTGTGCGGAGCTCCAAGACGAAGCACTCCGACGTTCCGGCCAGAGCACCAATTGAGCGGAGAAACATACCCTGGGTATCAGCCAGCCCGACGGCGCTCTTTACCGACTCAACGACGGTCATTTTAGGAAAAGGAAGCGGTGCGAATGGGATTGATCGTCAAGGGAGTAGTCGGCCGGGGCTTGAGGTTTGCAACTCTTTGGGGGAAGGTGCAGGCTTCCCGGTGAGGTCATGTGAGTTCAGTCATGTGATCGTAATTGTCCGGAACAGGCTTAGTGCCACTTTACGCGTGTTTCGCGTCTCCAGCCAGGCCTTCGAAGCCATCGCGTTTTGCGAGAAACCAGACAGTCTATACCGAGCCACTTGTGGCTGTTCTCGCGTTTTCTGATATTGTCAATTTATGCAGTCAATGTCCGTTTGAGCTGCACGTTTTTCTTCTTTAAATTGATGCCAGGACGGTGTAAATCTTGACCCTCGGCTTCCAGACTGCAGCGGCGCCAGCTCCTGGGAATCTGTTGGCTTAACCGGCTGACAAGGTCGCTAGGTCGCAATCATGGCGGCAGTGGACTTCTCAAATGTCTACTCCGCTACTTACAGCAATGTACGTTGCGACTCCTTGGCTCTCCCGCGAGGCGAACGGTCACTTCCCTTTGTGTATTGTAACGTTGGGTCTAACGATGTTGTCTAGGTCCCGGTGTATGAGTTCAAGATTGGCACGGACAGTATTATGCGGAGGCGGTCCGATGATTGGATCAATGCGACACATATACTCAAGGTAGCAGGGTTCGACAAGCCGGCGCGAACTCGTATTCTCGAACGTGAGGTTCAGAAAGGGGTTCATGAAAAGGTTCAAGGCGGCTATGGAAAATATCAAGGTACATGAGGTTCCCGATTTGAAGCATGTCCTCCTATCCTTTAACACTTTGCAGGAACATGGATTCCTCTGCCAGAAGGTCGCCAGCTGGCCGAGCGCAATAACATCATCGACAAACTCCGGCCTATATTTGACTACGTAGCGGGTGATCGCAGCCCTCCTCCCGCCCCGAAGCATACATCGGCAGCGTCAAAGCCAAGGGCAACCAAAAACAACAACAAGAGAGTCCCCAAAGAAGAGGTTTTCACCGCTGTCAACCCACACCGGAGTATGGGCCCACCAAGCTTTCATCATGAGCAATATGACATGAACGCCGGCTTTGACGAAGACGAATCGCTCGAGCGAGCAACGCTAGAATCTTCATCCATGATGGCTGATGAAGATATGATTTCAATGTCCCAAAATGGCCCATACTCGTCTCGAAAACGAAAACGAGGAATGAACGAAGTAGCTGCAATGTCACTCGCCGAGCAGGAACATATCCTCTATGGAGACCAGCTCCTGGACTACTTCATGACCGTCGGCGATGCTCCAGAGGCGACACGCGTGCCACCTCCGCAACCACCAGCCAACTTTCAGGTGGACCGCGCGATCGACGATTCAGGGAATACTGCGCTGCATTGGGCATGTGCAATGGGTGACCTGGAAATTGTCAAAGACTTGCTGCGGAGGGGAGCAGATATGAGAGCAGCGTCTATCCACGATGAGACACCACTAGTGCGCGCTGTGTTATTTACCAACAACTACGAGAAGAGGACATTCCCAGCACTTCTGGACCTCCTTCTGGACACGATCTCTTTCAGGGACTGGTTTGGTGCTACTTTATTCCACCACATCGCACAAACGACAAAAAGCAAAGGGAAGTGGAAGAGCTCACGATACTACTGCGAAGTGGCGCTGGAGAAATTGCGCACGACGTTCTCCCCAGAGGAAATTGACTTGCTGCTTTCATGTCAGGATTCACTCGGGGATACCGCTGTTTTGGTCGCTGCACGAAATGGGGTATTCCGCTTGGTCGATTTACTTCTATCTCGCTGCCCGAGGGCTGGTGATTTGGTCAATAAACGAGGTGAAACCGCCTCCAGCATCATGCAACGAGCCCATGCGTCAGAACGAGACATTCCTCCGCCACCGTCATCTATCACCATGGGAAACGATCATATAGATGGCGAACATGGCATCACTACCGCCTTAGAACCACAAGCCGTCAATCTACAAAACGACACATCGCCCGCCACCACACAGCTACTTTCACGAATTGGCTCCATCATGGCAGAAGCGAACAGAAAGCTCGCTTCAAGTTACGGTGCCGCCAAGCCCCATCAGCAAGATTCAGACGATGTCGCCAATCCAGAATCATTATACGAGCAGCTGGAGCTGGACCGACAGAAAATCAAGAGACAATACGATACACTAGCCGCAAAAGAGGCTGCGGAAGAGTCAAGCGACGTACAGCTGAGCCGATACGAACAGATGAGAAGCAAATACGAATCCCTTTTAGAACAGATCCAACGCGCCCGCCTGAAGGGGCGTCTAACTTCAACTCCCGTCCCAGCGCAGGCCGCGACACTGGACCCATCGTCGACTGAGCAGGATAAGCTGCTCGCAACCTTCCAGTTAGCGCGCACGCTGTGTTCCGAGCAAAAGACTAGGCGGGTAGCAGTGAAGGAGCTGGCTCAACAGAGGGCTGATGCTGGCGTCAGTACCAAATTCGATGTACATCGCAAGCTAGTCGCGCTTGCCACTGGCCTCAAGGAAGAAGAGCTTGATCCGATGGCCGCGGAGTTGGCCGAGACTCTTGAATTCGACCGGATGAACAGTAAAGGTATTGGCCCTGAGTCCCCGGAAGCAGACCATAAGGATTCGGCTTCGATACCTTACCCCGGTCCAATAGTATCGGTGGATGCTTGATCGAATTCCAATACACCTCAGTTATCGACTTGGACATGACATAACGCCCCCTATCTACTTAACTCCTTCTGGCTACAACGGGCCAATCCGCACGCATCCTGTGCCACTCTCCGTATATTCATCTCTCCGCTTCCGAACTCCTCTATCTGTTCTATAGCTTTTTTGACTTCACGACTTGCATCGACCTGCTTGAGGTGACTCATGTCCGTTCTGTATTATCAGCAGATACCCTTTTACACTCATCTGCCATTGAACACTATCGGTTTTCTGTGGTGGTGGGCCTTCTTACTGTTGCACTAACTGTCCGTGGGACTGAGCTGGGAACCTGCGCTCCTTGGGGGTTACAGGCTCCCTGTACAATCCATGTATGACAGTGTTAACGCATGTTACTGTATATAGAAACTGTCATGCCATAATTTCATAAGATTTCATGTCAAACGACAACAACAATCCAATAACCCAACAACAAAACACAGAGCCTGAAGACACTATATCCATCCAAGCAAAAATAACCTAATGTAGCTAACAAACCAAACAACAAATCACTCCGCAGCCCTAAGACTAGAACTCGACTCCCCCATCCTGTCCCTCTCCCTCCTACCATCCACACCACCCTCAACCAACCCCCTAACAACCTCCGTCAACGCCCTAACCTCCTCCTTCAACTTCGCGATCTCCTCCGCAGCTGGGTCAGCCCTCACATCCGGACTGCTCTGCTTGACAACCTCCTTCCACTCATCATCAACCTCAAAACCCACCTGCTCAGCCATGAACTCCCACTCCTCAACATGGTCGTCATCCTCCTCACCGCGTCGGCGGTTACGTCGGATCCGGCGCGCCTCGCGCACTTCCAGGAATCCGATTACGAGCAGCAATGGCGAGTAGATTATGCCCATGACGATATCGTTGAGCTTTGCGTAGGCAGGGGCCGGAAGCCACCACTCGAAAGGCAGGATTAGGAAGAGAATTTCGAGAAGGTTGAATGCT
The DNA here is from genome assembly GCF_003369625.1 of Aspergillus mulundensis. Taxonomy (NCBI): domain Eukaryota; kingdom Fungi; phylum Ascomycota; class Eurotiomycetes; order Eurotiales; family Aspergillaceae; genus Aspergillus; species Aspergillus mulundensis. The sequence goes on along the minus strand of NW_020797890.1, from coordinate 2,731,726 downwards.
GTTTTGTCAAGTCAGTTAGAGTTGGCTAGCTGGAGGTTGGGAGATTGTCGAATGGGACGTACGAGGGATGAAGACGTTTTCGTCTGGTGCGCGGACGAATTGCATAGTTTTCTGCGCGAAGATAGCCATATATTCGTCTGTTGCGTTGCCTGAGATGGCTTCATAGGCGCTGTTATACAGAGCGATGAGAATGTTCAGGAGGACTGTCGTGCGGCGGTTAGTATCCTGTCAACGCTAAAAACAGAGAAAGGGAAGTGAGGCATACTGGTCAAGATGATAAAAGTGTAGAAGTAATAGAGGATGATACCAAACGGAAAAGCAAAGTCCTCAAACATGCCGAACTCCGGGCTCTGCATGATACTGTTTGCCATTCCTATGATGATTCCCCTTGTCCCGAGAGAGCCTTCATCAACTTGGGCCATACCCGTGAAGGCTTGAAAGAAGCCAATCAAGACAACAAGGAGAAGAGCAAAGAAGATCAGACTCTCCTTCATCATTACGCGGAGGACAACGAACATGGCGCCGAAGAAACGGAGGGTGTCCAGGTAGAGCATCATGCGCATCCAGAACATAGGGCCTGCAAAAGCTAGGAAGTTGTAGCTTAGTTGGTTTAGCTCCTGTCTCTTTTCGTCTCCAGAAGAGGCGGAATGTGAAAAAGCCGCGATACGCAAGAAGAAGGATACCGCGAGTATGGCGTAAAGGGTGGAGTTGAATGCGTTCCAGAAGTCGAAGTAATTTCGTCCAATTTTCCAGAGCTTAGTTACCTCGTCGCAAATGAACGCCAGGGTCATAATGTAGAGTATCCCCTCGCCGACGTCCAGGTCGCCGGTCGGGTTGACGGACTGGATGACTTGAGTGTATAGCCCTAGGTAGACAAATGAAAATAGGATCTGGCATGCGCTCTGATAGATGGGCGCGCGCATTCGGTCTGGATGGAAATGCACCGCGAACTCGGTGCTGTCTCTGGCATGGTAGGGGACGAAATTGGTGGGCTTTCCTTCCTGCTGGCATAGCCAACCGTTCCAGAGATACTTGATGCATTTCTGGTATCCGGATGAGCCGATCACTCTCAAGGCGTGAAGATCAACGGCTCGCTCAATGACGTTGGCTGGGTCGCTCTCTTCGCCGTCTTGGAAGATGGAGTAGCGCTTGAGCAGGACATGGACGAGGAGATAATTCTTGTCTTCTTCGGACTCGATGCTGTTAAGTGTCAACAAATCATTGGTCCAAGTGGACAACAAATTGGGCGAAATACATTCGCTTCGCTATAACATCACAAGCTGTGGCTCGAAGCTGATGGAGGTCGGCATCCCACAGCTCCTTCTCTGCTTGGTGCTTGAACCATCGCAGACATACGAGTAGACAGAATGGAACGCATGCTCGGAGGTCATCTCCTCCGGCTTGGATGGCAGTTTTGATCACGTCTTGAGTGATAATCCTGCTATTGGCGCTGGTGATCGTCTCCTCATCCAGCTCAAAGGGAATAACTTGTTCAAGCTGGTATTTCAGCCGCAGAGCAAGTCTGGTCACTTCCTTTGCAGGGTGATCAGTCGGAGTCTCGTCTCCTTCATGAGTGGGAAGCACTGGATGCTGGGTTAGCTGCAGGTCTTGGGTAGCTGCTCGTGTTTGGTGACGTACACCGATGCCGCTGCATGTCCTGGCGGAACTGGCCTGCCTCGGAGGCGAACATATCCCGCCAACCCATCTTGAGCTCAAAGTGGGATGAGAGGCAAGATAGATAGCTTGACTTCGAGATGGAGAAGTAAAGTACGATAAACAAAAGTAGAGGGGAGCCAAAGCTTATAAGGGTCAATAAAGCGGTGCCCCACCTCAGCCCCAGCCACGTTCTCCTCAGTCAACTACATCACGACGCGAAGAGTTCCAACTTTCAAGGCACCTTGATAGCGTAGATGTCTAAGCCGGTCACCGGCGGTGAATCACAGATGAAGAAGCTTATGTACATCGGAACTAAGATAACGATAATGGAAATTTCCAACCTCGAAGAAAGAGCTCGAAAATGATACCCGTAGATCGAGGATACCTCTCGCACGTCGTACAGATAGAACGCCCCAATCCCAGTAAGCAGGTTCGTCCCAGCTCTGCTGTTGCTGCAGATTCCTCCTCCGTGCAAGCTCAACCGTCCTTCGTCTCATAAGTCGTGACACGTTCGAAAACCCTTCTAATGAACTTTTTGTCCCTCTACTCCACCTTCCGGCATCCCAGACCGACCCCAGAATTGCTTAGAGCGCGATACGAACATGGGATGCGTGTAGCCGACCACGCCGTCTTTCCCCGCAAATACCTATTGCGGTACTCGTAGGAACGTCGCACAAGCTTATTCGGGAACGCCCTCGTCACTCTCAGATTGGCTCTCGTCTCCGCTAACCTCCATGTTCTCACGCTCGCGCTTCTCCATAAGCTCCTGGAGGGCAGCATCATCGTGCTCCGTAACAGCCTTAGGAGCCATCTTGATGGTGCAACCACCACCCGACGCCTTGATCGTGGTCTCAATCCGTTGGATGGCTTCTTCAAGCATCGTGATACCGTGGGCCTTGTCCAGGCACTGGCTAGTCAAGACGTAAAGCGGGGGAGCAACCAGCTTGACCTTTATTTGGTTCTCGGGGGTGTTCTCCGCTTCAGCGGTCCGCAGAGCGTTCTTGACCGCATCGATACCGTCATAACCAAAGCAGGTGACTTCGATATCGGCACGGACCTTCGTCGGGTGAGGCGTAAGTCGCTTGCTGATGTACTGAGTCAGCTCCTTCTTCACGGATTCGCTGGGGAATTCGACGTCGGCCCAAGCATCAGGGTTCCTAAGAGAGTATGAGTCATGTTCGACAGAGCTTCGAGTATAGTTGGAACGGCCTTACGTGATCGAGAGCTTGAACGCATCGTGGGAGTGGCCGTATTTCCGGTTCAAGGGCCAGGCGATCTGCTGGTATAGCGTCTCAAGGGGAGTTTGAGTAGCCTCAGCGACGTGTCGCAGAATGGAGTGCACAGCCTTGCTCTTGTTGTACCGCTCTTCGCACTTGATAACGTCTTCCGGAGAGACTCGTCGCTTCGACAGATCAATATAACCTAGTGTTGAGGACAAGAGATGTCAGAATAGTTCCTCGCTGACCGCTGTGGTTAGGCTCACCCTTCTCCTTATCCACACGGAGCACGATCACAACCTCGTTGCGGCCAATGCGGATGAGCTTCTGGATACTACGGATACGTCTTCGCGAAAGTTCGGAGAGCAGAATCATGCCGTCGATGTTGTCGTATTCGAGGAGCTTCACGTAGGCGCCCATCTCGGCAATCTATGGTCGGACGAAACGGCGAGTTAACTTCCGACATCAAAATTCCAAATTTGGAGTCCTGAATCCGTACCTGCTTGACATTGACCATGACATAGCTGTCCACCTCCGGATACTTCTCCTCGTAAAACCGACAATTGGTAAGAGACATTTTGGCGGGGTTGCGCCTTTTTGCGGGCGAGGCTGCGACTTCGTCAAGTGGGGAAATTATAGATCTCGAGGAAGCACTTGAGCTCTGAGGCTAAGCAGTGCTTGGTGAAAGGCTCGCTGGGGATATTCGCGAGGGAAAAGGGAATCGACGTGATTATTGTCCTTCAGATCCATCGCAGCACAATTCTAAATCGCATTTGTGGCGGCTACCCACTTTCGATCACGTGCAGATATACTTCACCGCTCCGGCAGTATCCCGAGGTCGAGTCCAAAACATATGGCATCATTTGACATTTGCTCATAGAATTCGGACAATCCTCCAGTGACATGAGAATGGAATAGGCTGGCTGGCCGGTGCTCCTACGCTGTAGGGTCTTGAATACCGCTGCTCTGTAACCTTATGCTAAAAGCCATGCATTGTATGCTCCCAAATCTATCTTCGCCCTTGACTCCAACTGACTCTAGCGGTGTACCTTATAGCGCGGTATCCCCGACGCCGATTTATCTTTATCTCATAGTTTCGGACTTTGGTCAACTTTTGAGAGCATACTTGTCGCTATTTGGTATCAAGTTAAAGTCAACCTCTTCGACTACGGTGTCTACATGGCATTCAATGCCGCTTGCTTCGAATATGACCGATTCTAGAATACCCGAGGCGGATCAAAGCCGCTCCTTGCGAGACAGAATTGTTGATATCTTTCGCCCTGCTTCAGCCTCTGGCTTTGTACCGCGCTCTGCGGTGCATACGAGTACAACGGACGACGTTGATGAGTCTAGAGGAAATGGTTCACGAGTCAACTTCCGAACTCCCTTGCTGAGATCGTACGACCGTCGAGAGCCTCCATGTGGTATGGGAGACTCTTGCGATCATGGCACGTTCACCCCGCGGGTGGAGTCTGATGATTGGCGTACCAACTCCATGCCTGGCTCTAGGGGTGAACGGTCTCGCATAGGGAATACGTCTAGCAGCTGCACGCCAAGCGTACAAGGCGCAGATAATATGTCCACTGGGGCTTCAACGCCTCTTAATGTAAAACACAGTAGATCATTGTAGGTGAAAATCCACCGTCGAATACGCAGACTAATGATCTCTTAGGTACATATCGTACTACATTCCATTCTTTAATTGGATCTCCCAGTACCAGCTATCTTACCTCCGAGGGGATATCAGTGCTGCTCTGACAGTCGCTTCGATTTACATTCCAATGGGCCTTTCTTTGTCGAACATTGCCCATGCACCTCCGATTAATGGTCTCTATTCATTTGTTCTTCAACCTTTCATCTATGCTATCCTAGGAAGCTCTCCCTTGCTGGTCCTCGGCCCAGAAGCTGCTGGATCATTGTTGACTGGTACCATTGTCAAAGCGAGCGTTAACCAGGGGCCCTCAGGTGAAGAGGATGAAGCCGCCAATGCCATAGTCGTCGGCGTGGCCACTGCGCTGGCGGGGCTTATGATCTTGGTTGCTGGGATCTTCCGACTAGGCTTTCTAGACAACGTCCTCAGCCGACCGTTCCTGCGAGGTTTCATTACCGCTATTGGCTTTGTTATCTTCGTGGATCAATTCATTCCTGAGCTCGGTTTGGCCACAGAAGCCAAGGAAGCTGGTGTTACACATGGCAGCACCGTGGACAAGCTGTTATTCATCATCGAGAATATCAGTCACTCGCAAACCTTGACAGCGGCCGTCGCATTTACGAGCTTTGCGATCATCATGGTATTCCGGTATGAATAGCCTATCCGAACGAGAAGCATAATTCTGATGTTCTTAACGTAGGACCCTCAAGAAGCTTCTCCAGCCCCGGTTTCCCCAGGTCATCTACTTTCCAGATCGAATCCTCGTTGTTGTTTTCTCGGCAGTTCTAACGCAGCAGCTCGGATGGCATGAGCAAGGGCTTGAAATCTTGGGTGCGACCAAGAATTCCGGTAACGGTGTCTTTAATTTCGAGTGGCCCTTTCAGCCCAAGTATGCGGACCACCTTCGCACTGCATTAAGCACCTCTTTTATCATTGCCCTCCTTGGCTTTTTCGAGTCGTCAGTCGCCGCCAAGGGCCTCACCGGCGTGTCAAGTGGAGGTGTACAGGGGATGCAGGTCAGCCCTAACAGGGAAATGGTAGCGCTGGGCTTTGCGAACGTTGTCGGTGGTTGCTTCATGTCTCTTCCTGCATTCGGTGGGTATGCACGAAGCAAAGTCAACGCTTCGACGGGTGCGCGTTCACCGATGAGCAACATCTGTCTAAGCGCTATCACCGTCATATGCATCATGGTCCTTTTGCCCTATCTCTACTACCTTCCCGTAAGATCGCAACTCCTGCTTTATATTCATTCCTTACTCACGAACTACAGAAAGCCGTACTATCGTCCATGATCTCCGTCGTCGCTTACTCCCTAATCGAGGAGTGCCCTCATGACGTGGCCTTCTTCATCCGCCTCCGCGGCTGGTCCGAGCTAGCCTTGATGCTCCTGATCTTCATCTCAACGATCTTCTATTCCCTAGAACTCGGGATCGCTCTGGGAATGGGACTATCAGTACTCATCCTCATCCGCCACTCCACAAAACCGCGCATCCAGATTCTCGGCAAAGTGGCCGGCAGCGACCGCTTCGACAACGCCGAGCTGCACCCCGAAAACGTCGAGTCCGTCGAGGGCGCATTGATCGTCAAGATCCCCGAACCCTTAACCTTCGCAAACACGGGTGACCTGAAAAATCGACTCCGCCGCCTGGAGATGTACGGCACGAACCGTGCGCACCCTTCCATGCCGCGCATCCGGCCGCCAGAGAACAACCAGAATGTCATTTTTGATGTCCATGGTGTCACGAGTATTGATGGATCGGGGGCGCAGGTGCTGTATGAGATTGTCGATGGGTATGCGCACGCCGGCGCGAGGGTGTTCTTCTGCCGGGTTCCAAGTCGGGACGTCTATCGCGTGTTTGATCGCAGTGGGATTGTTGAGCGCTGCGGCGGCGTGTCCCATTTTGTTGGGCATGTTGATGAGGCGCTCAAGCTGGCCGATTCGGAAACCAGGACGCTCAGTGCGCTTAGCGTTTAGCCACTTTGTCGGTTTGCGCTCTGAAAGTTGGGCCGAATCCCTGGCTGCATGGGGTTGACTGATTTACAGAGTCGATGATTTATGATGCATTTACTGACGGCGCTCTAAGATTTCTAGATAGACAAAGAAATATAACAAAAATAGATCACTCAGGTGATTAAATAGATAAAAGCAATAATGTCGTGTCATGTCCTAGTCTTATTACATCCAGTTGGTATCATATATGAACTTCATCCTGCGTCTCCTTATCAAACCCAATTCCCATCACAGCCCTCTCCAAGACAGCTCTAAGCAGCGCTTCTCCACCCCTCAATGCACCTCTATTCCGCTCATCGCCCTCTCCGCTCTCGCCCTTCGCAACAATCTTCAGTCTCCCTTCACCCGTAACCACAAACCCAGCACACGCAACCCTCGTTAGCCGCACATATCCACCAACCAATGTAGACGAAGGCCCAGTAGCGCTACCGGTAGCTTCACCAGCCGGTAGCGATAATCCCAACTCCATAGCGAGATGTTTCGATAGGTACGCAGAGAGACCAGAGAGTACAGAACTCCCAGGAGTAATCGAAGAAGACGTCGAGCCGTGCAGGAACGCCCCGATCCTATCTCTTGGGATACTGATATTCAAAGCCTTGAGCGAGGGCGCGATAGGCGGTGCAAACGAGAGCGTGAGATGCATTTCGCGGACGATATCTTCCAGGTCTGCGTCTGCGTTTTCGCCAGCGGGTGTTAGACTCTCGACATAGCGTCCCAAAGCACCACAGAGAGCAGGACTGGGAATCCGTAGAGTCGAAACATACGTGTCGAAGTTCGAAGACAGGAAAGAGATAAATGTCTCCCGGAGTGGTTTGGGAAAACGCGTTAGGAGGAGCGGGAGGTGCGTTGACGCAGGGATTGTCGTTATCGTTGAAGATTTCAGGGAGGGACGGCCTCTTTTGCGCTTTTTTTGCTCTTTTTGCTTCTGCTGTTGATCCTGTGCTCTGCCAGGACCAGGGGCAGCAAGTAAGGCGGCTTTGTATGTCGCATTTTCGTAGGTGAGTGTGATCAAGAGACCGGCTGGTTTGTCCCCCTGATCTTGCGCATTCGCATCCAGAAACGAGAGCGAGGAAAGCGTCTCCCACGTGCAAGCTTGCAGGGCGCCGAGGGTTGGTGATGTTGCTGGGTCATCTTGCAGGGCTGGCGCGCCGGCCACGGCCAGGGAGTTGGTGAGGTGGTCTCTCAGGCGGGCGGCGTAGGTGTCCAGGGCTGCCTTGTTGGCGAGGAGAGAAGTTGGCTCTAGGACTGATCCGGCCTCGTGCTCTATTTCGTAGTGGAGTGGGGAGAGACGGTGGGATGTCCATGATGTGTTGAGGAGGTGGTGTGGGCTTGCCATGGTTGCTATGTGCCCTTTCTGATTTCGTTGGAGAAAAGGGAATGGGGTCGTAATATCACATGTCGGTCGTATTAGGCCGCTCTACTTTTACTCTCGATTCTTCACCCGGCCAGTCTTAAATTGAGGATAGTTGAACTGTTCAACTCTTGGATGGATGTTGATGGGACGCGCCGAGACAAACAAGACAAACAGAGCACGTGCCAAGAGCCCTGAGAGAAATTCTATAGGGCTTAGGGCTGCTCAGCTTTCAGACAATGCTCGCAGGAGTGTATGCTACAGTAAAAAACGACTCTAAAAACAACCGCTGGCTCATAATGCATGAACAACCTGTCCCCATGACCCAATCTAACCTAGAACGCCACAGCCAAGCAAATCAGAGACAAAAGTTATTGAAGTCTTTGAGGAGTATACCACCCATCAGCCGCACCTGGCTTGCAACCGGGACAACCAAATAAGAAGGGCACTCGGTCATTAAGCATGACCTTCTCCTTTCGATGGTTGCCGGCTCTTCGCCTCGCAATCTCCGCAGTCGCAACATCAAACCAGACATCCTGGACTGAGCGATGTAGGTGAACGTTAGGTGCGCTTTCAAACACCCGCGAGTTCATCTCATCGTTCTCAGTCATTGAAATATCCCTGTGAAAATTGTACATAAAGTCCTTCCGCTGCATCCGCTGGTTTCCGCCGTCTCCGATTTCGGCTGAGAAGTATTCCACCAGCCGTTGGAACGGTGATACTGTCAGCAACGACCCAATCCAGCTATCGTCGGATACCTCCTGCTCATCGGGAGGCACAGTGTCCCGTAGCCAGGAGACGAGCAGTCGCAAGCAATGATGCGTAGATATGAGCGTAGGCGTATCCGTAAACGGTGGCGCTTGCATAATCTTCCTCTGCAATTCTTGATACATCCTCTTGCGGATATCCGGCGGTATAGGCACGGGCAATCGGCCGGCCTCAAAGTCTTTCAGAAGAACATTAGTCTGTTCGCGTCTCGCATCAGCATACGATTCGAGGAAATACAGCGTATAATACCTATCAAGCTCTCCATTAGCACGCCGCCACAGCACGTAACGAGTCAACTCACATAAGCGGCGAAAGATAAGACCACAATTTCCCCATGGCCCTCCTCATAAACGCCGCGCGGTCCGCCTTGGACGCAAAAGTAGCCTTCACATAACCCGACTCACACGCCACAAACTTATTGACAATCCGATCCGCGAGGTAATAGCACAGTCTCGAGCAAAGCTTCTGCCGTCGGCGCAGACTATGCAGATACCGAAACGTATAGAGGAACCCGCCCTTCGCGCTCATGGTCGGCGGGAACAAATCGGAGAGCAGCACGACATCGTCCTCGGGCTTCCAGGTATACGTGCGCTGCGTGTCGATCGGGGACGGGAGCGTTCCGTGCCGCCGCTGGCGCAGGTACCGGCGGGCGATGGGGTGCTCGTGGGTGCTGAGGACCTCGTTGAAGGCCTTGCAGACGAGCTTGAGGGAGGAGAAGTCCGTGACGCCGCAGTTGGCGAAGATTGTGATTTGGAGCTCGACGGGGAGGAGGTCCCAGGGGGAGGAGGTGGAGGTTGAGATTGGCGGGATGGGGGTCGGGTTGGGGTTGTTGAATTTCGCGACGCTGCGTGGTGCAAGTCAGTCCATGTCCGGGATTTCTGTAAGAGGCATACGGACAGCGAGGAAGAAGACGGAAACACCCTGTGCCTTAAGGTGGAGGCACGCTTGCGCGTATTGTCGGCATCATTGGCGTTGGCGTTGGGGTTGGCATTGGCATTGGCATTGGGGTCTGCCTGCTTCCTCAGACTGGAAGCGCGGGCTCTTTTCACATGGGATGAGAGAGCGTGCAGAAAGGAACTCATCGTCAACTGGTGCAGGCAGGCATAGGGGCTCGGCGGACAGCGCTGGCTGCTAATGAGCGAGCACTGGAGGAGCAACAGATTTATACGTCAAGAGACTCTCCAAAATGAAGGCTGGGACTTGCCGGGCTCATGAATCCTGTTTTCGTCATGCTGGCCCCCCTTCGACCGCCTGCTTACGGCTACTAGCTTGTCATTGTATTGCAAGTATAGGTATGTTACTCTATAAATTATATTATTTGAGGGTTATTACATCAACTGGCCGGCTGGCCCAATTGGCAAGGCGTCTGACTACGAATCAGGAGATTGCAGGTTCGAGCCCTGCGTCGGTCATTTTTTTTACTTTTTCTGTTCTATTTGTTGCTGGATCCAAATCAACATAGAACTAATATCGTCTTTTTTTTTATCACATGAGTTTCGTGTTCTCTTCTATCATTTCGAGACAAAGTCGGCGGATAAGATCTAAACTTTGTATTCTCGTGGCACATCACTCATCAATCGTCGAAAACCATACACGCCACCACCATGGAAGTCGTCATCCCCCCAGTTGCAGTATATGTATCTCGCTCTCTATTCTTATCCCATCGGCCTCTGGGTTCCAGCTCGCAGCTCCTTCCCCACATCTTCTGCAGATCGCTCGGTTGTTGTAACTCCGTCGCAAGATACTCCTGCAGCTCGGGGACTGGTTGCAAACAATACATTGCTTCCTGAAAACGCTGGACAGTATGGATCGTCGTTGCTAGCATTGAATATTTTGAAAAGTTGATCAATCTCTCATCTGGCGTCAGGGCCGGATTTCCGTCCTCGATAAAGATTAGGTCCTTTAGAAATAGTCCTGCGAGATGGATATATGGTCAGCAGCTATTTGGCGGTTGGTACCATGTGAGGTTCTCAGAGGGAGTCCGCAATACTGACCAAGGAATGGGATACACGGTGGTATTGCACGCCGCAATGCATCGCGGTATATCCGGTGGTTCTGCTCACTCGACATGAGAGCCTGCAATGGCTCCAGGGTGTCGCAGTCTCGCTGGGTGACCATCGCCCAAGTACGGCCAAGCCGGTAAACAGGAGCACTTTGCAGGCCTGATAATATGGCGACCACGGCTGAATAGTTTTGAATCTCGTGACATGTCTGTGGTACTCTTAGTTAGGTATGAGCCAAGTACTGGGAGGGAGTTCATACTTTCGCCACGTTGATGAAATGTCCTATGATCTGCGTCCGCTTCTTCAGGTCTGATTCGGCAAGTACCAGGGCCCCTACCCAGCTAGAGAGCTGGTTGAAGAACTGAATTAATGCCCTGACATTAGGGGCTAAAGTCAGGCTCTCTTTCCTCTGCCAATTCTTATGCAATAGTTCACCGGGCTGTACTTTGCCGAAAATGCACGATTCCATAAGCGTCAACTGCCGCGCGAGTTCTCTGGCGTCGAGTTTCAGGAACTGTGGCTTGCTAGGTTTCAATTTCCGCGGCAGGATCGGTTTCGGGGCGGATGAGCTGGAGCTGGTGGTGGCGATGGATGAGGGCTGGGAAAGAGGTCTCTTCGTGCCCCTTGGCTCAACACCAGCCAGTCGACATTGGATGGTTTCAAGAAGCTTCTGCTGCAATATACTTGAATCACTGTCTTGAGCGAAAGCCTGTAATTTCAGCAGGTTCTTCTGCGTTTCGGGGTTCTTTGGCTCATTCCAAACCCAGAAGTCTTCAAGCCATTGGTTCAAGACGATCATTACCCGTGATCGAATCACAGGCTTTATCTGGTCCGACCACACTGCAGACTGAGCTGAATGTGAAGTGATGGGCAGTGCACAGTCATATCGCTCGAGGAGGAGCTGGAGAAGCTCCGTACCTGACGTGAAGTAGGTGTACGTTGCGAAGAAAGTACGGTTGAACGACGCATCCAGCTTGTCGGGACAAGTCAAATATTCCACCAATGCTGCAAGGGTTCCTGCCCTGGCAGCACCAGTCTCGCTACCATATACGATTCTTGCCGGGTGTTCAACGTGGCTCGAGTCAACGGTCTTGTCTTGTTCGGGTTCGCCCATGGTCGCGTGGGGGCTTTGTGGTTGGGGCCATCAAGGTAGGTGTTCGAGGTTCTCTGCAGGTCGTGGGAGCTGACTGGAAAGTCGTGAGATATAGGCCCGAGAAGCGGCAGGGTTCCGCGGGGCCGACGTAATCGTGCGAGGACAAGGATGAGGGAAGAAGGTGGTGTCACTGGTGTACGACAGGTTCATGGGAGCAGTAGATAGGTAAGGCAGGCTAGGTACGGGCATGGACGGTGGGGCACGGCTCGAGAGCCCACTCGAGCTCGCATGGCATGTCTGTTTAGAGCGGCCCTTATTCCCTTTAAGGACCGAGTCTTGGCCGATTTCGGATCCTGTGGACCTGCTCAGGGCTGTAAGTAATGGTTCATGTAGGGATGTTAGATGACAAATGTCTGTCCGACATTTCGACCCTTTTATGTCAACTTGACAGACATTTTCAGGCCGGGTATGTCCGATCGGCGCCCCACCTTCCCTAGGAAGAGTAGTCCTTCAGGGCCTGTAAGCTACTAATCTRGRAAAGGTAGTWTTARARAAATCTAAGCCTTTTRGGGACTAGCTTAGCCCACYTAGTCACGTGTATGTCCATCCGGACAGACATTCAAAACATGGACATTACGGACAGACGGACATTTTGGAGAAAATGTCGACATTATAACATCCCTAGGTTCATGTGCCGTTTCCACAGACTATCACACTTGAAATGGTTGCTTCTCTAAATTGATGTGGGGTATATAAATCTAATTAGAGCACTGGAATGCAAATGAAAAGGTTGCTTAGAGAACAGTTCCCTTGACCTGCACCTTCCTTCTCAGATCAATATCCTTGATTAGTACACACCAAGGAATTGCCAGCACCATAATCCCACAGCCGACAGCAAGCAGTCTAAGCTCAGCATAGGCGTAGGCTGTCTGTATAGCCGTCCGAATAGGGCTACCCACAGGATACCCTATTTGCGTCCTCAGGTCATCGTAAATGTTGCCGAAGTTAGACATGGCAGACTCGGGGAGATATCGGACCAGGGCCTTGCGGAACGTATGCTGCCAGATAGAGGTGCTGATGGTCAGACCAGCAGAGTTGCCAATGGTGCCCACGACATTCAGAATCGCTAATGCCGTAGCAACATGCTGGTGATCCACAGCAGCAAGGATAGCAATCTGTTCAACAAGAATAAAGACTGAGCCAGCTATGGCCAGAAAAACCTGGCACATTACCTGGTACCCAACGCTCATATTGGGCTCGCGGAAATAGATCATTAGTCCCTGCGTAAAAATATAGAGCGGGATGGAGATGTATAAAGTCCACTTGTATTTGCCGACTCTGCGAATGACCCAGCCGAGAAACAACAGTAATACGCCGGAGACAACGTCGAAGATATTGTTGATGTAGTTTGCTGTTGTAATGGTCAGATTGTTATTGACTTGTAGCCATGAGGTGAAGTAGTAGCTCCAACAGTAGTTTGAGAGCTGGTAGGTTGCGTCCAAAAGGACCGCACCAACGATGGTACGGTTGGTGAGCAATCGCCATTCGAATAAAGGGACTGGGGCGAGCCATCTTTCCCAAATTGCAAACAAGAATAGCATTGAGAAACCGACGACCAACATGGCGATGATGTATCCGGAGGCCCAGCCTTCAGGTGCGTAATCAGCGATATCAGATGGAAGCTGGAATAGCACGAGCCCAGCTGTGAATATAAAGACTCCAAGTACTATATCACGTTAGATTGCTATATCTGAAGCAAGGGTGAAACTTACAATCAAACTCGACAGACCAGTGTCTGATGCTTTCAAATACCGTACGGCCACTCGGACGCTTGATCCGGTACCCTTCCCGCTGAGCCTTATACAAGTTGTACTTTAACATGCCGTACAAGGGCAGAGCAATGATAGGGGTGGCAATTGCCCAGGCACCGAAGCCCCACCGCCAGGAAACTTGATAGTAGAATTCTTCTGCCACTTTTGGTCCAGCAAAGGCCGTGATGATATAAGGGGAGGACGTGAAAGCATACGCAAAGGCACGGTTCCTCAAACTCGAAGCATCGGCAGTCACGACATCGACGGCGTATTCCATCCCGTAGAACCCGACATAGTAAAAGACCTAAGCGGTTAGGGTTTGCTTTGGTCAAGATGAATCCGATCCACTTACATTGGCAGCACAATAGGTCTCAAAGGCATTGCAAGACGCCATGAGAATTAACCCAAGAGTCAAACATATGACCATGAAAAGAAAACCTTCTGCACGCCCACAGACATCCATCAACTTCGCCATAGGGAGATATGTAGCAGCTGCAAATGCATCGCCAATGGCGGTTGGGAGCGCGGATAACGAATGTGCTTTAAAAGAGCTCGTCACGTAGGGATTTAGACTGTTCGAAACGGAGAGTTGGAACGCATTCACAAAGTATAGCAGCCAGATGCTGTGGAAAAATGATGTTAGACAAGGACACGGTCGGATTATGTGTAAAGACGAACTTGATAAAAACTGCAATCAGGGTGCCTCTTGACCAAGCGAGAGTAACAGCTTCAACATCTTGAACACCATGCTGGGTGTCCCTGGCTGGTGTCTTGTCGTGCGACTCAGCGCTGCCGTGACTTGAGCTCTGCTGAATTGGAACGTTCTCTACCCCCTCGGGCTTGTCCGCCGAGATACGACGGACGACCGTGCGAGTCCTGCGGATCAAAGGACGAACACCCATTGCGTTTGCACGTGGCGGAAGGCATCGAGAAAGACGGAGGCCGAGATGTCATAAAAGTTAAAACTAATTAGAGTGGGCGTGGGGTGGGTAGTGCACAAGCCCCGAAGTCGGATGCTTGTTTCTCGTCCCGACTCAGCTGGCCGCTTGTCCCGCGTGGGATGACAGCGGTCGGCAGTAGCACGTCTGTGCCACATCTGTTTTGGATAGAGTCTGAACCAATGGTTGATAAAGATGGCGTAACAGCATGACATGGATTTCGCATAGTCGCCAGAGTGGGTATGGCCAAGCACGCTTGTCAATCTGATAATCTTATCAGATTTTCTCGGAGTTTCGGTTTCCGTGTGAAAATGGAACCTTTCCCGTTCCTGAAGAGGCATTCTTGGCCCGAACGAGACTTCCAGGTTCTTGGATGAAGTTGGATCCTTCAGGTTGGTATCTTGTAGTCAAGGAGTTGTCGTGGAATGCTTTCAGCGCTGTCGGACCGGTAACAGAACATCCCGCGGCAAGAGCGGTTGCCGGAGGAAGAAAAAGCAACTTGTGGCGGGCAAACGTGAATCACAGTCTGCTTCAAGTAATTGAACATGTGCCTCCGAAGCCCCAGTGATGGTTTCCGCAATACCGATTCTCTCCCAGTCCCCATCTCGAGACTTCCTCTTGCACTCGCTCGGAAGTAGTTGATGGCGGTGGATCCTGTAGCCGCAAGTTCGCACGGCTGCCCATGGTCGCTATACGGCGGAGACCCACGGCTCCCTCTTCGACTTCGAGACTTCGAGTTCCTGGTAAAAATCCATGGATGTTGCTGTAGAGTGCAGTATTAGTGAGATCGGCAAAGCTGGGAGTGCTACGTAAGTGTCGCAAATTAACTGGTTGCTTTTCGCACCTCAGATAGAAGCCTCTTCTTTTTGCAGATGCGAACATACAACAAATGACTGGTTAGCTAGAATCATGTTTGGTGAGTGTCGTCCAAGCCAACTCGTGGCATTTCTCTTTCCCCGATCATGGTGCTTGGCTCCACAATGAGATCGTGCCACACAACAAACTGAGCACCTTGAGCCTCCAGATATGCACAGCCTGGAGTGCCTTGGAAGTTTCTATCTTGAGCTTCAATAATACAATGTTAGAGAAGGGTTCAAGATCGAAATCTCGATAGCTGTGGTTGAGAAAGAGCTCCAGATTGTGTGGTGCCGGCGGCATACGTCATTTTCCGGAGTGGTTGCGTCAAGTTCTCTTCCACTCATAAACACAGCACACTCCTAAGCGCTTGCAATTCTACTATTTCCCAACAACCGCGGGCATTTTCAACATGAGCAAGAACGTACTCATCGTCGGAGCTACAAGAGGGCTAGGAGCCTCCCTCCGCAAACTCTACGCCGCCAAGGCCTCAACCCAAGTCTTCGCAACAGCCCGATCTAACAAAGCACCTGACACCAACTCCCAGTCTAATGTCTCCTGGCTTCAGAACGTCGACCTTACAAAGCCAGATGTCGGCGAGAAACTAGTCTCGCAACTCCCGTCGTCAACCAAGCTTGCAACAGTGATAATCACCGCCGGCTACTTTGGCCTCGAATCATTCGATAGTCCAGATTGGGATAAGCAGGTGCAGATGTATACTACGTCTGCAATTGCACCGGTCTTTGTTGTTCAGAAGCTCGTCAAATCTGGCTTCTTAAATGAGGGAAGCAAGGTGATTCTGGTCAGCAGCGAGAGCGGCAGTATCACGCTTCGTCATGAGAAAGAGGGTGGAGGCAACTATGGCCACCATGCTAGCAAGACAGCGCTCAATATGGTGGGGAAGCTGCTGAGTTTGGACCTGAAGCCAAACGGCATCGCTGTGGGCTTGGTGCATCCAGGGTTCATGCGGACGGAGATGACGAAGGGCGTCGGGTTTGATAAGTTCTGGGATGATGGTGGAGGTGAGCTCATATGAGTAGTCCATGCCCTTTTCATCGTGCTAATCACGTCTTGTCTTAGCGGTCACTCCGGACGAGGCCGCCAAGTCACTCGCCTTGTTTGTTGACGAGTTCGATATCAGCAAAACGGGCGAATACTGGGCACCACGGGGGCCTGGGTAAGCTTTATTCAAAGTAAATAATCCGTGTTACTTGCTAACAACATCAGGGATATCGGAACTGCGGAACCTGTACTAGGCAGTAATTTGCCTACTCCTTTGCAACTGCCTTGGTAGTCGGTTATACTCCGGCCAGTTTATTAGGGCTTCCCTCTCTGCGACGGCTTACGAAGTCCCAGGAACGGATCATGACTTATGATGAGTGACGACAGGATCAACTACTTGATGTTATGCACTTTCAATGAAACAGTATAGCCATCCAGGCATGATAAGCCGCATTTATTCGTGATTATAATTTTCTCCCAGGCCATGGCAGGCGACAAATGCTTCATTGCTGTACTTTAAGCGTGCATTGCTAGGCTATACACTACACGCAAAGTTTCCTGAAACAGCAGCCCTGTCACGGTCTAGAGTCAAAGCCTGGCCTGGGACACTTTAGCTACGAGCCAGCAAATCCATTGTCAATGAATTTTTACTCAGCAACATTGAACCTTGTTCAGGACTAGGTATAAGCTCATGGGCTATTATGCAGACCAACTTAGAAGTTCCTTATGAGTCATAACAGGTGTTATAAATGTAACTTATGCAGGCATCGGACTTGTCCCGCGAACACAGCGGCAGCATTGCCTGGCTATACTACATATCTGCAGGTGTCCACCCGTACCTGAGTGCAGCTTAGCCCTATACCTAGGTAGGCACTAGCACCTATTTTAGCGTCATCTATAGACGGATTAACCAATGATATCTAGATCCAATGCTCCACTCTTGCTGGTTCACATCGGGGTGTCCAGAGAAGACCCCATTATTTCATAGATTTCATCCCTGATCCGAAGATGCTGGGTCAAACTTGCGCTGGGCGGCATGCTATAAATACCAGGGACGGCCTGCCTGCAGACCATAATCTTTACAAACAACCCCGTCGACTTACACCACGTTCAAAATGAGCCAAGTCATACTAGTCACTGGCGCTACTCGAGGCAATCAATCCTCTAGCGATTCCAAAGTGCTGCAGCTAACATGCTCACAGGCATCGGAAAGGGACTTGTGACGCACTATCTCGCCCATCCCGACACAACAGTTATAGCGACCGTCCGAGACCCGACGTCGGCCAAAGCAAAGGAGCTCTATACTCTACCCAGGGGCAATGGATCCCGCCTGGTCATTGTAGCACTTACAGCCGACTCCCCAACGAGCGCCGCCGACGCTGCGTCTGAAATCCAGACAGCCCACCAAATCGAGCACATCGACGTCGTGATTGCCAACGCCGGGATCTGCGAGCACTGGGGGCCCCTCGTGGAAGCAGCGGAGTCAGACGTGCTCTCACACTTCGAGGTGAACACGCTAGGTCCGCTTCGGCTTTTCAAGGCCATGGCTCCATTGCTGCAGAAGGCTGCCGCGCCCAAGTTCATCTACATCTCGACGCTCCTGGCTAGTATCGGTGGGGTTGGACAGATGGTCACCTTGACAGGTCCGTATGGGATGTCCAAGGCGGCGGGGAATTTCCTGGTTAGGAAGATCCATGCGGAGAATGAGCATTTGGTGACGCTGTCTATTGATCCTGGGTAGGTCGATTATATTAAGTCTCGGGGGCAATGGGTTTGGAAGCTAACAGGGTCTTGGTAGACTTGTCCAGACGGATTTGGGAGATCGCGCGGCGCAGAACTATGGGTTGAAGGAAGCGCCAGTGACGTTGGAGGAGAGTGTGAGAGGAATCACGACTCAGGTAGGTTGACTATCCTTCCGAGCGGTGAATATCAGGGCTAATCT
Source organism: Aspergillus mulundensis (assembly GCF_003369625.1). Taxonomy (NCBI): domain Eukaryota; kingdom Fungi; phylum Ascomycota; class Eurotiomycetes; order Eurotiales; family Aspergillaceae; genus Aspergillus; species Aspergillus mulundensis. The sequence continues at coordinate 2,713,428 of NW_020797890.1, read as the reverse complement.
TTTCGCAGATTGATGCGGTGGACAAGTCAACGTCTGGAACATTTGTCAATACTCGCGGCGAACAAGTGGCTTGGTAGATGGCCAGCCCGTCACAGGCTGGTAATGATGTCGCCATACCAATAATCGCGGGCATATCATCGATTCATCGTAAGTGGGTGAGATGCTTATTTACTGCATGAGGGACCACGGTCCGGATGCTGTTTTACGTGAATAGCCACTAGGAGCGCGGAGATATATATTGCGGTTTGGGAAGGATTCTCCCTTAGAAAACGCAGTGACTCGAGCGAAATGGAGAGAAATCTTGGTTCGGGATATTCTAAGGGTCTTCCATCTAGATAGATACTGCATCTATTGCACCAATCTCGCCTCGCCTTCCCTGTCGGGGATCTGGGTGTGTAGATACCTAGAGTAAAAAGCCAAAAAAAAGGAGAAATTTCAATGCATCATCCGTGAATCGAACACGGGCCTCATCGATGGCAACGATGAATTCTACCACTAGACCAATGATGCTTCTTATTGTAGATGCTCAAATTAATTAAAACTATATTTTTCTGGTAATGATTTCGACAAGTCCTTGGCCTAGAGTAACATCGCAACACACATGGATGTCCGGCCAGGTGCCCGGTGCCCTGATAATCCCACATTGGTCCAGCTGGTCCAGCTCAGGCTCTGATGCTCTTGCATCAACGAAAATACCTCTGCCTGCGACCCTCATTCTGATGGGATTGTCAGGCATACGTAACGGCGTGGTCGGGGTCCGTAATGATATTCGTCTCTTGACCCATCCGGGAAGGTCTTCTTGAGGCCGAGGCGGCTGAACCCGACTCAGTACCTGCGCTCGGAATTCATCGCAGGTATCAAAATATCTACCTAGTCTAGAAACCGAAGATATCCTGGTACATCGACAGTATAAGTACCCGTAGACACGCATCTGGAACTCGGGCGCGCAGATTGAACCTTGCATTGTATCACTGGGAACAACACCGCACAACGATCAACCGATGACCTCTTCCACTCCCACCGCCAACTTTACCTTCCGCCAGGTGGAACGCTCCGACGTGGATACTCTGGAAGGGCTTCTTTTCACCTCAAAGTTGTCTCTGACCATCAACAAACTGTTATTTAAAAACTGGCCAAACGAAGCAGTGCAAAGACGCAACTATCGGAGTGCGCTGGAGGGACTCGATTTCGACAATAGTGACCGGGAGTCATTGACCGTGGTTGATGATGAGTTGGGAAAGATTATCGGCCATCTCGCCCTTTATCGCAGAGAGCCCCAAACCCCTGTCCAGGACGATATAGAGTGCGGCCAGAGTCAGGCTGCCAGTGCAACTGAACAAGCAGACATCCCGGACTTCTTCAACGCCGACGTCTTGAATGCTGTGATAGAAGCTGTTGGTGAGCTTTCTGATCCTGCTCTAAAGACGAAAGAACATTATGGTATGTCACCTGGTGTCCGTTCATTGAGGCCTCCTGCTGATCATGAAATAGAGGTGGTTTATATCGTCGTGGATCCTGCATACCGTCATCGAGGCATAGGCCGAGGCTTGATTCAACATGTCATCACGAAGGCGAAGGCTGCGCAAGTGCCTGTCGCCGTGTCCTCAGAGCCGCAGTCCTATGAGTTCTTCACCAAGCTGGGATTCGAAGAAGTCAAGTCGGTAGATATGGATCTGGCGCAGTGGGCTCCGCCCTACTCTGGCTTTGGATTGTTTAAACTGATGTCGATGATCTGGGACCCATAGAATGGCGGGTTCTTGTTGCATTGTAGACTCTCACAGGCGGCCTGGATAATTGCAGCGCGCGCATGTAGGGCCACTCTCCATAGATGTCAAAGCGATACGAACAGCCATCATAGGTATATCGTATGCACGTATCGAACACGATAAGTTGACAAATCGGATTCCATCGAGACCGGCCTTGCACCCCGCATTATAGTCATGGAGCCCCGTACGTTTCAACAACAGCGAGGCTATGCTGTAGCCCACCGGCGTAACGAGGATATGCGAGACCCCCAGCGGGCCAGCATCAAGGATCATAACACGTGCAATTTTGTCAAACGCCGGAAGGTGTGCCGATTTACCAGTCTGGCGATACGAGAGGGCCCAGTAAGAACCTTGCGAGATCCCGATGGTGCCGACTGTGCGGGAGCAGCGGGGCACTGCCCCATTGCGCCCGTTGCTGGGCGGCGGGCACAGGGACTTGGCGCGATCGACGAGAATCTCCGAGGATTCGATGATTGAGGAGACATTCGAGCTTCATGTCTCTCAAGACCAACATCAGGAGAAAGTTCGTTGAGCTCCGAGCTGCATGGGCCCGGATGCAGGATGCCGGCTGAAGTGACAGCTCACCACGTACACCACACCACCCGAGTTACGCGAGCTTGAGACCGAGCTTGAACACGAGAAAAAGCACCTGACTATCAACGCCCCAAACGATGCTAGCGTGTCGCGGCAGTGCTCGAACTAAGTGGTCAATGATGTAAGACCTTAATGCGCCCGGGAAGCTGGTCAACCTTATGAACTCACGGAGTAAGAGCTCGTCCAGAAGCCAGCAACACCTAACCAACCATAGAAGGTGGTCGGTCCTGGCTCAGCCTTGGGAGCGGAGTCCTTTTCCATGCGATGTCCAACGGGGCGCGAAGCTGGCTAGACTACCCCAGATTGGTGCACTGCCCAGGGCCGTGTCTCCCGACCGTGGTCAACAATGTGACGTCCTGAACCCTGCCCAGCGGTCTACTTAAAGTGCCTTCCTCGCCCTTGCTTTTTCCATCCTAGCAACATTCCAGAGCACTACTTCCTCAGTAGATTATCGGAAGTATCATCGATTACCTTTTCAAACCAACAAGATGTCCGCTGAACAAAGCACCCTTACCAACACCGCTATCAACTCCGGCATCAATGGCAAGGCCCCTCAGCAGCCCCATGCCTTAGTCGACGTCCAGCCTCCCAGACTGTCTGATCTGCAGCCGCGGTACGCATCGACAATCCAGCACGATGACAGCAGCCCAGAAGCGCACGGGTGGTATGCGTCGTTTAGTACGTCGTTCCCCTAGGAGGAATGCTGATTTCTGGAAACTAACCGAGTACCTACTCCAGAGCACACAATTGGAGAATGTATTGGAGGCCTGGGAGTTATCCCCTGTTGTCCTTGCCCGAACCCCTTCAGGCCCGTTCAGCAAGGCGAAGTCGGTTTGGTGACGCGATTCGGCCGGTCCGTATACTTCTGGGAAGCGACGGGAATGAGAGGCTAATATCTTATAGTTTCGAGCGCGCAGTAGACCCCGGACTCGTCAAGGTCAACCCGTTGAGTGAGCGCCTCATCACAATCGACGTGAAGATCCAGATCGTCGAAGTGCCTCGCCAGATTTGCATGACCAAGGACAACGTGACCCTGAACCTGACCTCCGTTATCTACTACCAAGTCGTCTCGCCCCACAAGTCTGCATTCGGTATTTCCAACATCAAGCAAGCACTCGTCGAGCGTACCCAGACCACACTGCGACATGTCATCGGTGCACGCGTTCTCCAGGATGTGATCGAACGCCGCGAGGAGATCGCCCAGTCAACATCCGAAATCATCGAGGAGGTGGCCGCTGGCTGGGGTGTCAATGTCGAGTCCATGCTTATCAAGGACATCATCTTCAGCGATGACCTTCAGGACTCGCTGTCAATGGCCGCTCAGTCCAAGCGTATTGGTGAGAGCAAGGTCATTGCCGCTCGTGCTGAAGTCGAGTCTGCCAAGCTCATGCGCCAGGTATGTTTATAACCACTCGTTTTTAGGTATAAGCTAATTCTGTCAGGCTGCCGATATCCTATCCTCCGCCCCTGCTATGCAGATCCGATACCTCGAGGCGATGCAAGCCATGGCCAAGACAGCCAACAGCAAGGTCATCTTCCTTCCGGCGCCGAACCAAAGCATGCAGCAGCAGCTGGCAACTGCGGAGAATGCCGGCGAAGGACCCAGCCGCTACGCAGCCCCGCAGAATGACGATGGATTCCAGCATGCGATCAACGCCCGCGTGGTGGAGGACATTTGAGCGCGCACTTGATTAATGCGGCCATGAATAATGGCAATAACTGGAGCTGCTTCTAATTGGCCTTGTGGCCTTGCTTTTTGGTTTAATCACGATACCCGCTTTTTTGTATGCATTGTCTATTGATTATCTCAATCCATTGTGATGATTCCCATGAAGCTCACCTCACTTTGTGGTGAACAACCCACACACTTCTGACTCTGAGTAAGATAACCTTACCGGCATTAGACCAGTTCCCCAACAGTTCTAAAGCAATGAAATTGAAATAGACTTCATTGTATACAGAGTAAACAATGCAGGCGGTGAGGCACCCCAGAGCTCACTGTGGGGTCGATCTAGCCCAGGCACAGCATCCATCCGTCCCACCGGACATTTATTGCTTCAAGATGCCAACTCAGTCTCGCAAACACCACTCCATTCCTCCATAGTACATACAAGCTCAATGGCCCCCTCAAAAACACCCAGTCCAGCTCCCCCATCTGCTTCAACAGCAACAGCAACGCCAAACGCCGACTATACAAACCCGTCCTTTGACCCCGTCGACTTCCTCAATGACTCCCTCCCGCCGCTGACACTCCAGTCCTCCCAATCGCAATCTCAATACAATCCCCGCGCCATCAACCTCACCGACCTCTCCACCCGCGTCCAATCCATCCTCTCACAAACCAACGCCCAAAACATCCGACACTCAACAACACTTACATCTCTAACCGATGAGATCCTCCGCAGCGGCAACCGACTCGCGTACGAAGTCGAGGTTCTCCGCGGCGAGGCGATAACGCTCTCAGATCTTGTGACGGAGGGGCTGGCAGAGGAAATGGCGAGATTCACTACGGCCGCGACATCTACAACTACGGAGACGCCCGAAGGCGAAAAAGAACCCCCGGACGGAGAGGAGCGGGAGGAAAAGAAGATCGAACCGGAGTACATCACCAACCTCCGCACCCTAAACCAGGTTCGCGCGCGCCTGGAAGAAGTCGTGCATACCTTCGGCGACGCAATGGAGTGGCCGCTCCCGCCGTCCGAGACCTCGATAACGTCCTCATTCATCTCTGTTTCTGCGCCGGACGCGGGACCTGATAGTCATAGTCGCGAGGAGAAGGGGCAGGAGGTTGCGAAGAAGTTACGTGGCGAGGTCAATGAGCTTTTGGAGGGCGATGGTGGGATTGAAGCTGCGGCGCGCAGGGTCGAGGCTTTACGGACGCTGGCCTTGCTGTGGAAGGGGACAGCGGAGGAAAAGGCGCGAGGGAGGTTTGTGGAGGAGCTGGCGAAGATTGTCGAGGATAAGAGGAGGGCTGTTGAGGCGCCGGCTCAGAGCCAGCAGGCCGCATATTCTGGGTCGAGAGGGCATCAGAGGCAGGAGAGCGAGGGGCCTGCGGGTGGGATTTTCCGCAACCTGCAGCGGCTACGAGAGGAGATTTATCTGGAGTAAAGTGCTCGGTGATCACGCTGCAGCATTTACATACTGGCGTTTGGGTGGGTGTTTTTAACTATATACCTTTACTGCTTATGGTGTCTATACTTGTTCACTATGGGCCTTGAGCGAGGGATTCGATGTAAATCTAGCGATGATCATATAGATATCGCACCTTCATACATACAGACTGCAGCCGTACCACCATCAGCAACCCCAAGGCCTCATACTCTTTGTACGATCTCGGAATGCAGCTTTCAACATGAAACGACACGGTTGGGGTCGGATTACGTGGCCACCACTAGGGAAAATGGCCCGAGCAGGAAGTAAGCTTATTCCAAGGCATCAAAGAGGGAGAAGAGAGATTGAACAGGCAAATTATATAGAGCATTTGGATACGAAGTCAATGGACCCTAGAAATAAGAGCGTCGAATTCCAGATCTCGGGAGGCGCAGATTGACAGGCGATCTGACACTGACACTGTCAGTCTGTCACACTGCGGGCTCAGCGTTGGGGTTGCAGGAACTTAGCGGGCGACAGCTGCGTCATCATAGCACTGGCTGCAACTCTGCAACATGGCCTTTTATGCCGTCCTCGTTGATCTTTTCCTTTCCTCTTAAGCCCATCTGTCCTGTCCCTCAAAGGCTAAAGCAGTCAACCCACCCCATTCATTTTCTGCGCCGCCGTGACCTCGTCCGCGCCGGAATGTTTATCTCCAACTTTTTGTTTCGCGGCTGAACTCGACGATCCCCCTTGCTCCCAGTAAACGCACACACAGCTTCCAGATGGCCTCGCGCGGCCCTCTGAGCGGCCTGGACGGCATGCTGCCTGGTTCCTGGGCTGACCAGTACAATTCCTGGCGATTGTCCGCGAAGCAGTTCCTGCAGCAGAGCCACTATCCTCGCCCGCGGCCGCGACCGACTCGATTGCTCTCTGCAGTCGCGGCGTGCTTCTTTTTATTATTTCTTTTCATGCGCTCTCCGAGCGAGGTAAGTCTATCCCTAGTATAGAACGTGAGAAATCAAAGACTGATAATTGTTCAGCCGGAAGTAAACCACTGGCTCCAATACCCCTCGTACCACCCTTTTCACGGAAGACCCGAAGACGCCACGATAATCACACCCCGAATTGCCTACGACCACAATGACACCTTTATCCTATCAAACAGCTTACAGAAGACGAATGCGTCGTTTCATCTTGTCTTGCCCGCGACGCGGAGCAACCCCGGTCTATGCCGTACCCTGACATCGGCCATGATACTGAACTACCCGCCGCCGACGCTGGTGCGCTATGGGAGAGAACTGCCGGCGGGCTCGGCGGGACATGATTACATGGTGGACCGAATTACTGGAATATACAACTTTCTGGCGTACACTCCGCGCCTGCAGGACCACGATATTGTGCTAATTGTGGACGGCTTCGATATCTTTTTTCAGCTCCCGCCGGAGGTTTTGGTCAAGCGGTACCAGGACCTGCTACGGGAGACGAATGCGAAGTTACGTGAGAAGTACGGCATGGTAACTGTTGATCGACCATTCCGCAAGGACGGCGTGGAAACCCACCAGAAGTATTCACAGCGGGTGATCTTCTCCGCAAGCAAGGAGTGCTTTCATAACTTGACTGGAGATGCTGGATGTGCCAGTGTGCCAGGATCTACTCTTCCGCCGGACAATTATGGATGGAAAACGGATACACAGGAACAGTTGACCCGCCCGAGATGGCTCAAGCCAGGCGCGGTCATTGGGCAAGCGGCAGACTTGAAGCTCATCTATGCGCAGGTCCTGCGGTTCGTTGAGGAGCATCGCGCAGTCGACGGTGACTACCTGGCGCTGACGCAGATGTATGGCCGGCAGGAATACGTGCGCGAGCTGGAGCGACGCAGAACTACCAGCGGTTTCAAGGAGATGTTGTATCGATGGATTGGCATATCCGAAGCCACAAATATCACCATTTTTCCTCCACACCTTCAAGCTGGTCAGCGCTACGAATACGGAATCGGCGTGGACTTTGAATCGCGCCTCTTCTTCAACACGGTCAACTCGAAAGAAGACGTCGAGTGGCTCCGCTACAACAATGTCACCAAAACATCAACCGCGCAAATGGAGCACCGCGTACCTCGCGAGAGCCGTCTTCTGCTCCCCGACGACGTCTCGGACCAAAAACTGGGCAACCCATTCAAACAGCCGAAATACAGCAAAAACGAGTATGTCAACCCGCCCTGGAACGACACTCTGGATACCCTCCCAACCCAACGCTCCTGGAGCAACATCCCGCTCTTAACGAACGTCCACTCCGCCGAAGTCCCAGCCCTTATTCACATGAACGCAAAAGACAAGGGCACTGTGCGTGACACGTGGTGGTCGAAGATGTGGTACGCCCCTTGGGCTCGGGCCCTCTTGCGCAAGTACATGCGCTCGCAGACGGGCTTTGACGCCGCGCAGCATGCCCTGCTCGACCAGAACTTCTGGGATGTGCGCGGCGGCGTTGGTGGTGTCTGGACGGATAAGGGTGAGTGGATCGATTATCCCGAAGTGTGCTCGGGATTTGAGCGCGACTTGTTTGACGACGGCTTCGGAGCCTTCGGCGAGGAAGATGGAGGCGAGTACGGCGGACCCGTTTATAACCAATGGGGCAATCTGGTGAAGGGGAGGGAGTTCTAGTTTACTCGGTCCCTGTGGAATCTGTTACCATGCATCTTACCAGCTAAAAACCTTTGGTGGGCTGCATTTTTGGCGTTGTTTGGACATTCAGATATGTTCTATTATGGTCGGCGTATGGTTCATGGGTATCTGTTCGTCTTTCTCCATTTCTTACCGTCGCTTTTGAAGATACCAGATAGATGCGAGCGCTGCCTAGCTCTAAATTGACGAGAATCATACTCCGTTGTACTTTTACCTATCCTTGTATCATATCAGATACGTAGCCTCAACGCCGTCCCAGTATATACATAATATAAATCATATCATACATCCAATCCATGCTGTGACTTATGGCTCGATGATTGACCGATCCTGTCATGACGCAGCAGCACCAATCGTCTCCCGAATGATCGCCAGAATCTCCAGCACATTTTCGTCGCTCAGTCGTTGCTCTCGCTCTTCAATAATCGTATCAATCAGCGCAAGCGCACCGTAGTCACCTGCCTCGCCTTCTCCGCCTTCTTCTCCCTCCCCCTCACCTTCAGCCCCAGCCTCTCCATCAACTTGCTCAGCACCCTCTGCAACCTCGCCCACCTCCCCAGCACCCCCCTCATCAACATCCATCCTCTCCCCCTCACCAACATCCCCCTCCTCAGCACCCCCAACCGCCTCACCAGCCGGAACCCCAACACCCAAATTAACAATCATCAGCACCTCCCCCTTCGTAAGCCCATACGGCTGTAACCGCGTAACAAGGTCCCGGAGCGCATCGTCAAGCGCCTGACTATCCGCCTTCTTCCCGCGCGCCGTGCCATTCGACATCGTGGACGTAGGGTACCGCAGTAAATGCGGCGCTAGGCGCGCGGCATAGTTGTGGATTTCTTTCACGACGGTGTTGTGGTCGCGGAGGTCGGGGCTCGGTATGAAGTGCTTTTGGTTTACGCCGGGGGGTGCGGTGGGGGGGCGCCGGGGGGGATTGGCGGTTAGGTAGGAGAGGACTTCGATGTTTGTGAGGGTTGCGTCTTGGGGGTTTATTATCTGTTTCGGTTAGTTAATTTTTGTGTCTTTATTGTTAATGCTTGGATGGGTTGGGCTGATCGGGTTGGTTTTGGTTGCGGGGAGTTGGGGGGTGGTATAGAAGAGGGGGGTACGTACCCGCATGATGACTTTCTAGTTTGTTAGTTAAAGAGCTTTATAAATGGAGATGCCAGAGGGGTATAATAGGTATATTATTGTAAGCTTTGAGTACAGACTGAGCTGGCGATAGGATGATCGTGGTGAGGGGAAACATGCGAAAAATTAGGCGGTGGATTGAAGAAATGTGAGATTTTGCGGGCAGAATACAGGGCTCTGGAGTTGACGGCCCGGCGTAGCAGGCGGTGACTTGTACAGTAGTGTGTTGACCTTTTCAAAGTATAGAGGCAACTCGGCTTATATTTGTGCAATTCGCTAGGTAGGCTATATAGGAAACGAAGAGCTCTTAATTCTCGACAGGTCGAGGCTGCACATTCTTGACTGCGGCGTCTGCAAAGCGATTTCCCCAATCCTTCACCACAGCTTCCAGCTTCTCCATGTCCCCTTCACAGCTAGTATCCTTGAGTACGCCTTCTTTATACAAAATCCCTAACATCTCTAAAAGCCAAGTGCGACAGGTAGTCCCCTCTTTGTCGTTGAGCCTATTATCGTGGCTGCGGAGGAGGGCGTCAGCCTTGGCGGCTAAGTGCTCCTGGCTGTTGATTGCCGCGACGCGTATCAAACCGACGAGAAGGAAAGACTTGAGAATCCCAGCTGGTGTTTCTGAAGCGTGTGCGGCAATCCACCCGACGCCTTCGTTGACGATGTGGTATTTTGTTCCCTTGCTTGCGTACTCGGGGAGGTAGAGGGCCCAGTGGAAGTCGTTCGGAATTGGAGGATCCGCGCGAACGAATAGGGCAATGTAGACATTGTTTGGAAGGAGAGCCATTTGAAATAATTTAGAGTAGTTTGTCTATGCCAAAGTAGATATGATGCAAAGCCGAAATGAATCCAACAGAGGTGTTGTATTATGGAACTGAAGATAAAACGAATAGAAGCACCTTCAATGCGCCGGGAGGGACCAAAAGTAATTCCCATCCTAATGCCACCCAAACATTGCACACTAGATCAAAGAGAGAGCAAGGAGAATAAATCACAGGAAAATCAACCCACATGGCACATGTGATATCATACAGAAGAAGAAAAAAGACATGATCGTACCCTTAACTTTTTTTGAGAGCCTAGTCGTCCCTCTTCTTCTTCTTCTTCTTGTCGCCCGCATCTTCGGTCTCGTCTGACCGCTTGCGCTTCTTATCCTTGTCGTCACCCTTGGATGCCTTCTTGGCCTCCTTCTTGGCCTTCTTGATGTCCTTCTTGCTCACGGCGCTGGGGTTACCGGCGGCGTCGAACTCAATCTCGCCTCGCTCGAGCTTTCGCTTGTATCGCTTGAGGCTTAGCCCGGCCTTCTCGGCGAGCTTCTCAAGTTCTGAGTCCTTGCTCTTCTTGGACTTCTTGGTTGTCTCTTCGTCAGATGAGTCAGACTCAACGCCGTTAGCAGCGGGCTCAGCGTCAGAGTCAGCATCGGCCATCTCCTCGTCCTGGACCTCCTGAACAAGCTTCTTCTTGGCGGGGGTAGCCTCATCCTGATCCATGGCGTCGGCATCAGGGTTGTATTTCCGGGCTTCGCTGATATTGAACTTGCCGGGCTGAGCGGCACCGTCGGGGCCGATAGCAACACCACGAGGCTTGAGGGGCTTGCCTTCGAGAGCGGCCAGCTTACGCTCCAGGTTAAACCGGGCCTCAGTACCCAGGTTGGCCTTCTCCTCCTCGGCAACGTCGTCGTCCCATTCAGCAAGGGCATCAACACGGATACCGAGAGAGGCCTTGGCGGCGAGGACACGTGCCATCTTACCCTTGTTCTTTCCGGTGGCCTGACCGATTAGAGAGGCGTGGTAGATCAAACCGTACTTGGGTGTGTCGTGCTTGGTCTTCAGAGCACGGAAGAGCGCCTTCTCGGCACCAAGGATCTGGAGAGTACTGGCAGGGCTCTTGGAGAGGTTGGTCAAGCTACCGGCGTGGGCGATGAGCCGGGCACCAACCAGATCGCCAACCAAAGCGGTAAGGTTAGGAGCAATGGCGTTCATACGGGCGGTGATGTAGCCGGCGAGCTGGGAACGGTAGTCAGAGAAACCAATGACCTGCTCGGCCAGAGCCTGGATGTTCTCCAAATCATCCTCGCTGATTTCTGTACCCATAGACCTGTCGGCGGCGGCCTTCACAGCGCCCTCAATTTCTTCAGGCAGGATCTCTGCGAGATCGGCGTTCTCAAAGTTGGATCGCATACCCATCTTAAGGACGAGTCTGGAGTAGGCGATGTTGTCGTTGAGGATCTTTGCCAATTCAGGGAAGTGCCAGCCGTACCATTCCTTCACACGCATGGCGTAGTTGTTAAGTTCTTTGTCAAGGTCGTCCAGCAGACCAATAGCCTGAACGATCATGGTGTCGATCTTGTCGGGGGAGAACTTGAGCTTGTGACGAGCGAGAGAGTGGGACAGACCCAAAGACATGGTAGACATGTCCTGGGGAAGAAGACCAGGAATCAGCGTAGGAAGATGTTCACGGATGGCGCGGTAGATATCGGCCGTTGTGGAATCGGCGATCAATGAGATGTCAAGACCGGGAAGCTTTCCAATGGCATTTCCTACGCAGCGGTAAGTCAATTACACCGTCGGCATATCCTCTGCGTGTACACCTACCCAGCTTGGGATCAGCCACGGCCAGCGAGACCTTCTTCTCATCCTTGATCTCATCGAGGAGGCTGGCAAGACGAGGAGTAACCTTTCCTTCAACGACGGAGGCGACTTCTTCGAGGGCTGCTGTGGCACTGTCGAACTTCTGGAAGCTCTTCAGCTTGAGCCTGTCTCAGTTGTTAGACGCGATCGAAAATTTTGTCGATTGAGCAATGCAGCAAGCTCAACAGAGAGGAGGTACGGCAGAGATGGGGATAGCATACAGGTTGGAAACACCCTCAGCTGTGGAAGCCTCAGTAGCGATATCATCACGCTTCAGAAGCTTCTTGTCCTTAGCCTTGAGCAGGGCATAGCCCGCACTGGTCTCGGTCAGGATGAAGAGGGTCATGGTGTGCGGTCTCGACTCCCAGGTGTTTAAAATGGATAAGGAGGGCGGCCGGGGATGAGGAGGGAGGAGAGGAGGGAGGAATGGGCGAAGTGTGGGCGACCGTGGACTCGAACCTCCAGGAGCGTGCTGCTGGAGGATTTTTTTTGCCTTCAGAGTAAAAAGTGCAGAAAAACCGCTGCTGTGGCTCGTGGCCCGCAATTGTGGCTAGTGTGTGCGGCGGTGCAGGGGCTTACGTAACCGGCCAGAGAACAGCAGCACCTAGAGCTCCGATGTCTATGCGGAGAGCCGTCTGATCAGCTATCATCACACACAATGGAGGGCCTGTTCTTCAACGTTAACAGCGGGTAGGCTGGTCTATACTCTGTTTCTGAAGCCCCTAGCTAACGACTTGCAGCTATATCGAGGGGATTGTCCGTGGATACCGGAACAGCCTCCTCAACGGGCAACATTATTCGAACCTGACACAATGCGAGACTATCGATGGTATGCTCTGTTGAATAACGGCCTTTTGCTGTCTTTCTAATCATATGTCAGACGTCAAACTGCAGCTGGCGCCCGCATATGGCGATTTCCTCGGAGCTCTTCCTCCCAACCCCTCCACATCTGCCCTGGCAGGCAAGATGACCGACAAGCTAGTCGCCGAGTTCCGCTACCTCCTCGCGCAGGCTACGGGGTCGACTGCCCGGTTCCTAGAATACCTCACATACGGATACATGATTGATAACGTTGCGCTTCTCATCACCGGAACCTTGCACGAACGTGATACGCGAGAGCTTCTAGAGCGATGCCACCCGCTCGGATGGTTCGAAACCCTACCGGTACTATGCGTTGCGACGAATATTGAGGAACTTTACAACTCCGTGCTAGTCGAAACTCCGCTGGCTGGTTTCTTCAAGGACAGTCTGAGCCACCAGGACTTGGACGAGCTCAACATCGAAATCGTACGAAACACGCTCTACAAGAACTACCTTGAAGACTTCTACAAGTTTGTCACTACACATCCAGATTTCAAGGGAACGCCGACGCAAGAAGTAATGGCAGAGATTCTCGAATTCGAGGCGGATCGACGTGCTATCAACATCACATTGAACTCATTTGGCACAGAGCTCTCCAAGCCGGAGCGGAGGAAGCTCTACCCCGAATTCGGTAAACTGTACCCCGAAGGGTCGCTGATGCTTTCTCGGGCCGACGATATCGAAGCTGTGTCGCTGGCCGTGAGCATATCCGCAGACTACAAGGCATTCTTTGACGCCGTGGGTCTCACACAAGGAGGCGGGCTTGGCGGTATGGGTGGTTCTGATGGCAAGAGCTTGGAAGACTTGTTCTACCAAAAAGAGATGGAGATGAGCAAACTCGTTTTCACCCGACAGTTCACCCCTGCCATAGTGTACGCCTGGATGCGACTAAAGGAACAGGTGAGTAATTCAAGGCTAATTACCCTGAGACTTCTTTAACTAACGACTTCAGGAAATTCGAAATGTCACCTGGATTTCGGAGTGCATTGCTCAGAACCAAAAGGAGAGAATTGGAAACTTCATCTCCGTCTTCTAAGCCTCTCCAACCATGTATCTGAATACCTCCGTCTCCTGCCATTTTTCCAACTTTCCTTTTGTTAATTATTACCCAACTGTACGAGCGTATCAATGTATCGGCATACTTACGTACTTGCGCCACTCCGCGACCGGATCTGCTAGTTTATATAGGCGTTTGGGGTCTGTCTTTCGTGTGATATAGTACCTACATAACGCTAGCCGTGCCATGCCATAGATGAAGAAGAACCAACCTTCTCTCTACCCGCCTATCGTTTCTTGCTTTCCAGACATTGTACGACATTACCTCCTAGCATAAAGCTGGGGCCATGCCACGTGCAGACTCTGCATGCTTAGAGCGGGCACACCGAGCCAGCCGAGCTCGAGCTGCAGTAGTAGTCTGCATGAGTAAGGGGTTCGGCCGGGTCCGGGGACCGAATCATTACCCTGCGGAGTAGCTGCTCAGTTTAGTTGAGATGCGAACGTGGGTTCACAATTGAACTAGGCAAGGCGGGGTTGTCCGAAGCGGTTTCTACCTTAGCTCGCATGTTCTAAAACACGATGAGACGTTTTGAGATCAGGAGCTAAGCAGTAAAGATCGAGTAGTTCGGAAGGTCGGGCTGAGTTTGATTTTGACGAGCAAGTGTTTTTCCAATGCGTTTGCAGGCTCTATTTTTGAGTGTTATGGTTATATACATATTGCATTGATGGAAAGGCTGAATGCGAGCAAGAGGAAGACGAACGCCGGAGAAACAGTGTGGTTTTGGCTCATTCAACCGGTAGGTAGAAGAGCCCGGAAAGACAGAGCAAAGAAGCATGGATGGAGGGACATGGGCTCCCATGGTCGCGCTGGCGCTACCTTGGTGAAGCTGTTTGGAGAGAACATCATGCTGTCAGAGATGTGTATCCTGACTAGAAAGTCATTATTTGAACATTGAACGTCGTGAAATATTGAACAGTAATCAGGCCCAAAATTGCTCTAAGACTAGGCCTGCTGTCGAAGCATGAATGTGCATGTTTCATAAATTGCAAATCTCTTGAGTATATCGCGTCATGAAAAAAAAGAAAAAGAAATCCATGAGTATATGGCTTAAGCTCAATGCTACTTTTTGAAAGGGTTTTCATCTCAAATCTTTCTTGCCAAAGGGCCACCAAGAGAAAGAAACGTCAATCTTAGCCAGTTACTCGTACTGGAAAAGCGCACTGATACTCTCGCCGTGATGGACGCGACGAATAGCCTAAAAATTGATAAGTAAATGTTTCTTGAAAGGATTAACCGAGCATCGTACCTCTGCGAAAACGTGGCCGACCTCCAAGACTTCCAGCTTAGGGCATCGGCGCAAGTGCTCTGCCTGAGAAACGCTATTGGTCACGACAACCTTGTCGAGAGCACTGGCATTAATACGCTCAATAGCGTCACCGCTTAGGATTCCATGTGTCACCAAAGCGTAGACTTGAGAGGCACCTTCCTTCTTCAAGAGCTTGGCAGCGCGGGTGATGGTGTTCGACGTGTCAGCAAGGTCATCAATCAGGATCGCGGTCCGGTCTCTGACATCTCCAACAAGCATCATGGTGGCATTCTGACGATCCGTGATCCGCGTGGGTCGGCGTTCCTAGGGAATATTAGGTATATACGGAGCGGGAGTATAGGGCACATACCTTGTGGATCAGTGCAAATTCCATGCCCATGGAATCTGCAATCGCAGTCGCTCTCTTGGCACCTCCGGCATCCGGACTCACAACAACGGCTTCCTTGTAGTTGGGGATGTTGCGCAAGATGTAGTTCTTGAGAAGAGGCCGCCCGTAGAGGTTGTCTACAGGGATGTCAAAGAACCCTTGATATTGGGGGTCGTGCAAGTCCATCGTGATAACGTGGTCCGCGCCAGCGCAAGTGAGCAAGTCAGCCACGAGGGTACCCGCTTGAGCAACCCACTGTTTGTATCCGGGACGGGGCTCGAACTTGTTGATTTTGTCTTGACTATCGTCCAAAAGGCCGTTGGGAAGCGTGGACTTGCTGCTGTCCGACTTCAGAGATTCCAAGGTGTCGCTGCGAGAAAGCCCATTGGGTTGACGCTTCTTCACCGGGCTACCGGAAGACTCCTCCAGCTGAGCCCTTGCCAGACTCTTTTGCAGGTTATCGACACTGACGCCATTCATCGGGTTTCCAGTCTCAACCCTCCCGGGATGGGGAGTCGTGGGGGTGCTCTCAAAGGTATACCCGTTGGAAGCCCCCTTTCCTTCAACAGACGATTTGATCAGAGGAGCTCCCGATTTGTTGTAAGGGATGTCACTCTGGCGAGAGTATGGGAAGAGCGGGAGAACGGCGGTGACTCTTCGAGCGGATGCGGTCTTGCATGCCGAGATAGTGATGAGCAACTCCAAGAGATGGTCATTCACCTTTCCACCACCGGACTGAACAATGTAGACATCTTTTCCACGCACGGATTCTTTGATTTCGACCCTGGTTTCGCCAACAGAAAACTTTGACAGTAATACGTCGGCAGGAGGGATCCCGAGAATGTCGCTGATCGTCTGAGTCAGTTGAGGGTGGGAGGTGCCCCCAATGACGACGATGTTTCGAACCATAGTTGCCAGAGTGTCGGTATGTAGGATAATCTCCTAGGAAGCCGAGCAGAGAGTATGTGAGGGCGTTGGGGGGTAGCCGAATCGGAGGCGGAGAAAACCTGGGAAAAGCCGCAGAAGCGGGTGTTCTGGAGGGGCGGTATCGATCGGGAACGTTAGCTCGGGAGACACGAGGCGAGCAAAATGTGGAACAAAAAGTCCTGGAGTATAAAGAGCCAGAGAACTAGATCATGGCGGGGAGTCCTGAACACACTTCAAGGGCAAGGACGAAAGAGACATGGATTGAAAGGCAGTGGATCAAGATGTCGTGTGAGCCCGTAATGAGGAAAAGAAAAAAAGCCTCTCTTAGTGGAACCTGCAGCACCGGGTTTTCTGCCGTGGGCACCTCAGGCCGCAGTCGGCCCGATCGGGATTAGCGGTACTCAGGGCCCCTCGTTTCTCCCAACGGCCCCGCAGAAATGACGAAAGCAGCAAATTGAAGCAATCGTCGTCCGCTGGTTAGCAAGCACGAAACATGGACGAACACAGCAGAAGAAACAGAACATCAACATCCAGCATGCGGTTAGCCAGCATCTCTCTCAGACTCAACAGTAGCTGTTTTGCCTGTTACGAAAGGGCTAGGAAGCTGCGGATTACACCAATGGATAGTCTCGATTGACCAATAAGTACTTGCAAGTGAGAAACAGACTTGAGAGAGCAGAGATGAAATAGGAACAGCAAAGAAATCCCATGGTATTGTCATCGCTCAGGTCCAGGTCCAGGATTGGTTTCCACTGTTGCGGTAAAGGCCAAAAACGAGCTTGCTTTGCAGTCTGCCCTACATTGGCACAGTACCAGGCCAGTTCCATAGTCCTGCTATCCATAGTCAGTAAAGGGACCAGTCCACGGGAAGCCAGGAGCATTATCTGGGGGAACAGATATGCCAGAGCTGGGTCGAGGTGAAAGGCTCACAAGTGAAGCTGTAGTACTTGAATCTCCGATATATTGGCAAACTCCACACTGTTCCACCACAGCCGATCTTTCGGGTCTGTCAAAGTCGGTTGTTTGAGGACTCGGAGATAGCGACACGCTTTAATATTGTTGCTGGGCGGTTTTATCTACACATCACCCTATAGACCATCAGTATGAAACATCGAAGTTGTGCGGTGATTGCGTACCTTCCTTGTGCAGGCACAGTTTCAAAGACCTTGTGAACTCATTTGTCTGAGGGGTAAGGGCCAACTGAATGTCGTCCCTATAGGCAATGCCAGCGGCACGAGAACGGCTCATTCTGCGCTCGAAGATATGGTGATTTCTCTCCCAGGCCTCTGGTCGAGTCATAGCTAAGCGCGTAAAGGCAAGATACTGCCTCCATGAAGCCCGGGCACATTAGGCTGTACGTACACTCCCAGGCGGCCTGAACTAAGGAAAACGAAAATATGTTCGAGGGAAGTCGAAGGACTAGAGAACCATTTCCATTGAAAGTAATGACAAACTATCCGGCAGTCCATGTTCGATACCAGGACAGTTAGACTCAATATTGGGTCATTTTGATGGTTGTTCCCTTGCTCTAGGGCGACCGTGTCAGTTCGCGGGCCATGCTGAGAACCGAAACCCAACATGGTTTGCTTGCTTGACCCTCATGATGAGTATTTCCTGGGATAACTTCCTGTTAACAGGCTTCAAGGCATAGTCACAGACCACCAGCTCCTCAAAGTGGATGCATGGTCAGGTCAGGCAACAAGCAAGAGTTGGGCAATCATGCTCGTCAGATGAAGCAGAGGCAGCCATCACGTGCATTCAGGAGGTGGGTTACAGAGCAGATAACGCTAAGCCACAAAAGAACTAGCGCAGCTGATAGATCTACAAAGCAACAGCTCCAGCTTCCAAGTTCATTTCCCTGTTATCTGGTACAGTTTCTGCAGCGGCTTTGGAGCTCGTATGGCCTCGGGTACTCTTTGATTCTTTTACAGTTGAACTTTGCGCTTTTTCTATTAATGCCGCTCCATCTAATATCGCGCCGTCCTTCTCCGACCACGGCGTCATTCACGGTTTCCAATGCCTCCAGGCATACGAGTACCGCCGCGAAGCTCTTCTTCTACTTTCAGTTTCTCCTGCGGGGGATAGTTTTCATGGGCGTACTTCTTCTCCATGCTGCGCGGTTTCGTCAAGCGTTCTTCATTCAAGACGGGGCCATTGTGCCTTGGACCGCAGTGTGGTCCAGTCCACTGGGATCCTTAGTTTGTCGCATTGCTGATACGTACAACTTTATTGCCATTGCCCTCATCAGCGCGCTGGTGATCTTCGGGGTGTTTAGAAAGGGTTATACAGGTTGTATCTGCTGTACCCAGGTGGTCGGACTCTACTTACGTTGTTCTGAACAGAAGAGTCTCTTTTGGTCATCCGCGGTTTAGGCATTCAGACGTCCACATCGTCCCCCACGTACTTATCCAAAGCTGCGACGAGATTCATCCCAACGACCGAGATTCAGGACATCGTCATACACGAAGCTTTCAAGGGCTTCGAGGTGCGCTTCTATCTCGCGGTGGTTGTCGTAGGGGAGCCTGAGGTTGTTGTGGTCTTCCCGGTAAGGTTTCCCGATTCGCGCCCTTCTGCATCTACTTATGCTCCTTTGCCTAGAAACTCCTGCCTAACAGAGCAAAACTGGAAGAAGTCTGGAGAGGCTCTCGGCATTGCCTGTACGACTCAAAGCCATAAATCAGCCACATACATTCAGCTCGATAACCTGTTCCGATAAACGGCGTGGCTTGTTCGTATTCACATGTCTATAAAGGTATGTACAGATTATGCCTTCACATCTCCGTTTCCCTCCCTGTCCGTTTTCCGCTGCTTGGCCGCGAGGTATCTGGCATTTTGGACTTCAACAGTGTCCATCTTCCTCTTCTGCGCCATAGCGAAATATTGACCCTTTGCTTTGCCCTCGTTGGCTCCACCAAAGACCCTGTGCACCTTGCTTTGCCTTTCTCGCTCTAGATTCTTAATTTTCCCATCCCGGAAAGCAGTCTGATCACCTTGTTCAATAACTAGGTCAAGCAGTGCGCCGGCCAGGATTTCGTCCATTTTGCGTTGCCTCCAGACAGACCAAATATCATCAACCACGCCGCCAACGCCGAACTTACCAGTCCCTTTGGCGTACTCGCTTCTTGATTGTCTGGTATCTCCAGCATACACCCATTCCAAGGCATCCTCCCGGATCTCACTGTCTTTCTCGGGAAAGACGCAATTCCAGAGGACTAGCGGGGCGTCGGATGCCATCTCGTACATTGGTTTGCGCGGGTTCTTTTCCACGTCAAGCAAATCGGCCACAACGGACGGCGACTCAAGTCCTTGGCCCACGAGAAACAAAACACCTATCATGTGCCTAACTTGGTGCCACAGGAAAGCGGACCCTTGCAGGTTGAACACATATACCTGGCATCCAGGTGGGACTGAGATTTCGGGCTTCTCAATCGAGGAATCTGCGTCAGCGTGCTGTAGAGCATGAAATTCCGGCCGATTCACATAGCCCAACGGGCTAGTTCTGGGATCGAGCATTTCAATATCGGCACGGTAGATGATCCGCTCAAAGTTCTCGATCTGCTTGCTTGTATCCACTTTGCAGAAATTGCGAAAGTCGTGCACGCCCTCAAAGTGCTTAGCGGCTTCGCGCATGGCATCAATGTCTAACCAGCCTTCTCGGTACTTCGGCGGTTCATTGCCTTTTCGTGGAAGAAGCCCAAGCGGGCCCGGCGTCGGAGAAAACGCGGGCTGTGTGAAGAAGTATTTATAGTGACGCTCGCGGCAGGAGTAGCGAGCGTCAAAGCCTTCTGGTGGATTCGGGCACCATGCCAATACGCGAATGTCTTCCGGGAGCGCTTTATTCAGCAAGCTGATGTAGGGTATTTCATCCGCAATATCATCCCAATCCGCGTCTGCTACCTCTTTGCGCGTAGTCTCTGCAGTATCCTCCGCGTCCTGAGCAGGCTCTACCACCTTCGGCTTCGGCCGAGAACTGCGCACTTTAAGCCCAATAACCTGTCCAAAAGCACTAACACCACGATCCGTTCTCCCGGCCTTGGAGTACTCACACCCCTCCCAACTAAGATTAAATGCCTCGTTCTCCTTCCGCTTCACTTTCGGGTTCGGAACGTCGTCATCCGTCATATCAGTCGGGAAGATCAGCCTCGTCCTCATCAGCGCCTTCCACATCTCCTCCTCAATCGTCGGCAGAGCAGTCGGGTTGTTACTCGCATGTTCAAGGCCCTGGTATCGCTGTCCCAGGTACGCAAATTTCAGCGCGATGAAGCGGAAGTTGTACTGCGACGGGTCCATTTTCTTTGCCTGCTTGCGGGGTCGCAAGGCAGGGGCGTGGGTTATGTCGTCAGGGTCATATTTGCCTGTCGCCAGCCATCTAGGAATCTCCTTTTCTTCATTCTTTTCAGCTTGCGCTGGTGTTTTTGTCGTAGTGGCGGATGGTTTGTATTCCGCGTTCCGGGAATTCAGTTGCCGCTCCAGCTCGGTGATTCGCTCAACAAGGCTTGTTGTGCTCCAGGTTGAGTAATCTGGCTGCTGCTGATCCTGCTGCTCCTGCTTTTGCGATCCCGGTGCCTGTTGTTGCTCTGGCTGGCTCGGGGCCGGCGCCTGGGGGGTATTGCCGGACATGATTCCTGTGCGAAGAGAATCGAGCTTTGAAAGGCCCTCGTGGCGGTGTCGGGAGATTATTCGGCAGGGATTGACTCGATACAAGGGTTTAAATCGGGGTCTCCACATCCCCCGGTGATGGTGAGGGGTGTCGGGCTTGTCTTGGGGTCTTTTGTTCGGGCAGCTCTGACTCCGATGGAGAAAAATTTGGCTGGTTGGCCGCCGTAAGATTCCTGTATCGGCTTTACAGTATTCAGTGCGATAAGATAAGGCTGATAAGATGGATAAAAAATGGGGCCTTCTGAAGTGTATGGTAGACCGTACTCCGTAGAACAGAGCTTAAGCCTTGTGTCTATGGATTCTGCTATTAGGCAAGTGGGTGCCTCAGTTGACTTCCTTTAATGTGAATTGCCTAGAAAGCTTACTAGGATCCTGAAGGCAACCAGGGAGATACTTTGGTGGAGTTGTAAAGTAAAATCATGGGCAAGCGTGGGATAACTGATGAGATCTGAAGGGGTGAAAAACACAAGGAACAGACTCCGAGCGGAAGTATGCAGCCTCAGAGGCAGCCAGAAGAAGAGCAAGTTCTAGACTACTTGCAAGTTTTCATTTTTCGACCACCCTGAAGGCTGATTACAGTAGAAACTGTCAAGAGATTGGAACCTCCGGACTATACCATAAACACTAAACTAAACCTGGTTAGCTCGAATACCGTATTCTTATCAGCGATCTTAGCCCCGATCAAGTTCCCCGGTCCATATTGGGACTTCACCGACTATGATTTTGTAAAGCAACATTCCATGCTGTATGAACTGAGCATCATGAAGGCCTGAGGGTACGAGCTCTAAGGTCTCATGCGCAAGGAGTCGTAACCCGCAATGGCATACCTGCAAGCCAGAGAGGTCCTTGAGACACCGATTACCGTCCTGCTACTCGGCGACGCCGGTTGCGGCAAGTCGACTTTCCTATCGTGCGTACACCCCATGCGACGCTGGGCAGCCATGCCGTGAGAGGCTGATAGGCCAACTGGACTAAAATCAGTACATAGTGGACTCAAGAGCATCAGAAACAAGCAAGTGGGCAACACCGAACCAATAGATCTCCTCCGCGACAGCGACCAACCATTCGTGTACGAGATCAACTTCTCTAAGAAATCATTCACACTCGAGATTTACGACACAGCGAGTCCGAACCAGCACTGGACGACTCTCAGACCGGATGTTGTGCTTCTGGCGTTTGACATCTCGAATCGCGCGACCCTGGATGGGTTGTTGAGTGTGAGTTTGATCCGATTAACTGGCTCTCCTTTATAAGATAACGGCTGATGTATGCTGTTCGATGAACATCTAGTGGCGAGCTGATGTCATCCGATATTTCCAACGGGGTGAGGGCGAGCGCATCCCCGTTATGATGGTGGGGTTGAAGAGGGATTTGAGAGAGGAAGGCGAAAGGGTCATTTATCCGCAGGAGGTGAGTGTTTGTCTTCTATAGCCGCTCTCACTGGCGAGTGTCTGCTGATCATCAACATGGGTACAGACGTACAGAATTGCGCAGGAGCTTCGCTGCGATCGATATGCGGAGTGCTCGGCTGTTACTGGAGAGCTTATGCCGCAGGCGTTCGAGGACCTGGCAAGGCTCGCTTATGCAACTACAACTGCCGCTGGGGGACAGACGAAGGGTGGTTGTGTTGTCATGTGAGCCTGTGAGGAATTGTTGTTGTGTTTGGTTCCAAGATAGTTGATACCCACTTGACTACTGTATATACGGACTCTAGTTACATAATTCGCACTTACTACGGAGGACTTATTACGCTACAGGTTTACGATGGATCCAGAGGGTACGAATGGCAGCTTTCATCACTTTCAATTACGTATAACATACAGGGAGAAACCAAGGTAACGATCAAGTCCACCTTGTGGATTGACGGCACAGGGCTTTCCCCCAGAAGCTCACTGGTTTGAGAGCAACTGGGTATCTTTCCCTCATGAGTACCGAGTCAATCATTGAACAAGCAATCCCTCCCCATGAAACAAAGACGTAAATCGGACTGAAGATAGAGAGGATGATTCGTAGCAGCATACCATTGGGTGGAAGGAAAGAAGAGGTTGGTTTCGGTTGAAATTTCTTTTGCCGTTTTTTCTTTTTCCTTTTTGAATATTTGCGGAACAGAGGCTAGGATTGACATGCCAGGGGGAATAAATTTTTGGGTCTTCTCTCTCTTCAGACACTCCTAACAGCTGTCCTCATATCGCCGTGGTTGGAAAAGCAAGCTTTTTACCACTTGGCACCCTCGGCGGGCTGAGCCTCAGCCCAGGTCTCACCACCGGCAGCGGGGGCGGAGCTGGCAGCCCAGTCACCACCGTCAGCCTCCCAGCTGGTGGCACCGGCAGCAGCGAAAGCGGCGGGAGCAGCAGCACCCTGAGCGTCCCAGCTCTCACCGGCGAAGCCAGACTCGATGGCACCGGCACCGACGTCCTCAGCGCTGGCAACCTTCTCCTCAGCAACCTCCTTGTTCTCCTCGGCCTCGGGGTCGCGGTAGAAGTACAGGTCAACAACGACGTCCCAGTCGACCTCACGGTTGGCGAGGGTACCACGGAGACGGAGGACCTCACGGGCAAGGAGCCACCAGATCAGACCAATGGCGTGACGACCCTTGTTGTTGGTGGGGATGGCAACGTCAACGAACTCGGTGGGGGAGTCGGTGTCGCAGAGGGCGATGACGGGGATGTTGACGTAGCTGGCCTCCTTGATGGCCTGAGCATCGGTGCGGGGGTCGGTAACGATAATGAGGCGGGGCTCCTTGAAAGAGCGGGTGATGTAGTTGGTGAAGTTACCGGGGGTGAAGCGACCGGCAATGGCGGTAGCACCGGTGTGGGAAGCGAACTTCAGGACAGCGCGCTGACCGTAGGGACGAGCGGAGATGACAGCGATGTCGGCAGGGTTGTCGATGGCAGCGATGATACGGGCAGCCAAGAGGATCTTCTCCCTGTTTTGCGCACGAATTAGAATTCGTACAATTCGCGTACTCCTCCTTTTCAATCCCTCCAACTAAACGTACCAGGTCTTGCCAACGTTGATAACGTTGACTCCGTCAGGGCGAGTCTTCCACAGGTAGGGCTCCATGTGAACCTGGAGGTTCTTGGATCCAAGGTGGCATTGAGCCGCGAGGAGCATCTCAATGTCCTGAGGAGTGGGGTTGAACATGGGGGGAAGCTGAGAGGGGGCCATGGCGGGCGATTGATACTGCAAAGTACGGCGATTTGAATATATCAATCGTCTGGCGCTTGTCGCGATGTTGAGGTCGAAGAGAGGACTGACGCGAAAGACAACTTCCGTCGAAGCTGATTTTCGTCGCTTTTCGTGTGTGTTAGGGCTAGAGCGCTCGGCCAATTAGCGTCATTCTAGTGGGCCGCGGATTACTCATCCCAGTCGTTCTCTTAAAGTCACGTGCTTATCAGCTCTGGTGGACTAGTGTATTCTCAGGTTGAAGTTTTGGTCCGAAGTGTGACGCTGGAGGATTGGTGATCGCAACGCCAGGATACTGTCTTCAAGATGCCTCCACGCCTTCCTTTCCAGCCTTCTCTCAAGGCTTTCACTGGTGAGATTTTTTTCTGTCTTATCTTATTGACCGATGCTAAGACAACGCTCTCGCTTTAGGTTCCTCACATGTTCAGAGTCCGCTTGCCCGATTGTCGCTCAACCCAAGCAAAACCTCCGTCAGAGCGGGATCCGCCGAGTCGAGAGAGCGCCGAAGACATGATCCTTTCCTCATGGCACAATCGCGCCAGCGCAAAGCCGCGAACCTATCACGTCAACAGGCCCTCGCGGCGGAGCGTGACGGGTCTGTCGGCGACCCGGTGCACGGAGATTCGACACCCTTCATTGAAGAGCTGAAGATCCAGCAGGCGGGTACGCAAGAGTTTCATCCAAACCATTTTATTACCTCGGAAGAGCTCCTGGGTGCTCTTGAATACTCTGAGAACTTGACATCCCCTATCGAGGAACCGAACAGAGCAGCGGCAGATCCGCAGCTGGAGAAGGAGAACCAAGAGAGACATGTTAAGAAACATTACAACGCCACGGAAGCAATTAGACGAATCGTGGATATCAGGAACGGAAACACCGGCGACCAAATGCGCCTTCGCATCCAGAAGTGTATTGAGACGTTCGGCCGACACAGGACCGACCAGACCTTGCCCCCAAAGCCCGCAGCTGTTCCCCCAGAGGGGGCCACTCGTCATTTGGAAAGGGCCCGTCGTGTTGGGCCTGATACCGGGTCCTCCGAAGTGCAGGTCGCAATTCTCACCGCAAAGATTCTTAACCTGTCCCGGCATTTGGAAACCACCAACAAGGACAAGCACAACAAGCGCAACCTACGACTTCTCGTGCACAAGCGACAAAAGCTGCTCCAATACCTGCGGAGGAAGGAAAGGGGCGGGCCTCGGTGGCAGAACCTCATCGATACCCTTGGTCTTTCCGAGGCGTCTTGGAAAGGCGAGATTAGCATGTAATTGTTCGGCGTTTGTACATTAGTTGTTTTTGACTCTCTCCAACGAAACGTTGGCCTGTACCTTTACGATATCTGACCTCTGGCGTGTTGAGTCTTTCGGTCACCCTTTTCCAGTCTCTTCTATTCTGTATAGCTACAATTTCCGTTCTCTAACGTGCCTAGGATAAACCTCATGACAGAGCGCATTAGCCAAGGCACGACAGCGTCTTCCAAGTAGACAAACGTACCCACGGGATTAGGTACTTTGCTCGCTGGATGGGCGAAAGATCCTCGCCCCCGTCAATCATTAAAAGACACTGCGGTCTCCTACTATGAATAACATACAGAGCCGCACGCGCTCGAATTAATGGGGCTTGATACTAGATGCCTGGCAGCTTCTGGTGGGAGAGTCGCTCAGGTATTTGTATTAAGAACATACATATATTTTGTGGCTCAGGTATAGAAGCAGCATTTAGCAACAAAGACAGTCTTTTTTTCTTCTCATTTTCTTTGGGAACAGGCTACCTTGCCATTATTATCTGTGAAAGCTTTATGAAAGTGGAGTCTAGTCTAGTCTAAACAGAGATCTTGGTACAATGTACTCACCGCCTCCCCAGTATGGGCTTCTGCCGGCACGTCACATAGCTCTTGGCATTATCTCTCCTTCCCCAAAGTTAATTTTCCCTCACATTATTCACTTCGAAATCATTGCTTCATTCACATAACACAACACTTCACCCACTGACCCCACCCAAGGTGAGTGAAATTCACTAACACTACAGCAATCGCGCAATCCTGGAGTTTTCGAGGAGCTTATAATCCCGCTTTTCTTTTCGCAAATCCTCTTTTCCTTTCCACCACCTACGCTCCTCGTTCTCCAGGTTCCCAACTAGCGATCTCTCTCTGAATCAGTATGTCCCGTATTCTTCCCCGCTATAGCTTCCAGGTCGCAAATCTAATCTCACTCTTTTCCAGCCAAGCTTCTCCAAAATATCTTCCATCGCGCGATTTCGCATAAAAGTCATTGTCTTGTTCCGCAAACACACCCAAAGTCAAGATGCCTCGTACCCGTTCTCAGCCCGAATCGCCTGGTGGCTTCGTTTCTCTTGATGACACCAAACGAGCTACTCGTCGGACTACAAGATCGAAAAGCGCCGCTTCTCGAGCCGCGTCTCAAGAGCCCATTACTGAACAGCCCACTGAGCCAGTAACACAAGCACCGACTCGGCCCAAGGCTCAAGCTCGTACCACCAAGAAGACTACTACGAAGAAAGCCAAATCCACTACTTCTACCACTACTAAGCGCGCAACGCGAAGCACCTCCCGCAAGGCGGCGCAAGATGCGGCCGAACAAGCACAAGATTCTGTCATTCAGAACGATCATGACATTGCGCGAACGGATAATGAAGAAACCGTTGAAGCTCTCACGGAGAAACCCGAATCTGTACCCTCCACGTCAGATTCTGCTCTAATGGAACCTAAGAACTCAGAGCGTGAGTATAACAAATCTCCTACATCTTTGCAAGCTTTTGCTGTACCTTCTCTCCCCCCTTCCCCTGTCAATTCTCCCTCGTCATTTTTTGTTTCAAAACCCAAGGAGCCTCAGGAGTCCAAGGATCACCAGGAGGGCCAGTATTCCGAGGACGAGCCGGAGTTCGAGGATGTACCAGTGGACCATGACCACTCGAACAAGGATATCCTGAATATGCAATCAGAGCCAACCCCTCAGAACTTTGAGTCATTCCAGCAGCTCGCCGAGTCTGAGGTTCCTCCATCGCTGAACGCGGACGCATTGAACTCTGATTATATTCCCACTCTTCCCGGCACCAATGATGATTTTATCCAATGGGGAAATTCGAATCTTGATCTTGATGA
Organism: Aspergillus mulundensis; assembly: GCF_003369625.1. Lineage (NCBI taxonomy): Eukaryota > Fungi > Ascomycota > Eurotiomycetes > Eurotiales > Aspergillaceae > Aspergillus > Aspergillus mulundensis. The sequence continues at coordinate 2,686,091 of NW_020797890.1, read as the reverse complement.
GGCGTTGGCCAACTTCAACCTCGAAATATCGGACGAATGCAATGCGGAAATCAATCTCCTGCTTGCGAACCACAAGACTGCCCAGGAATCGACAAAGAATCAGGCAGTCGTGGATACCATGGAGCAGGCAGTTGCGGCTTGCCAAGGTCAGGACGCCGACCAAGCCATTGCAACCCAGGTTGTCTCAAGCACCGTTGAGCAGCCGATTACGGCACTTTCAAATTACGCTTTACCAAACACCACCAACGTCGCCGAGGCAGCCGCACCAACCCCAGCTCAGACTCTCGGTATTATCACCAGCGCCTCGGAAGAACTTGCTGTAGCGGTCACGATACCTCTACCTCCTGACAATGATGTCGATGCTTCTGAGCAACTGGCGATCGCAGATTTGGCCCCTTCGTCTCTTAGTGGCACATTCGCCACCCAGGCAGCCTTGGATACCTCCAAGGAGACGGTTAATCTAGCCGCTACTCCCTTTGCTGCGACAGTATCAAACCCAGAAGCCGCCGAGGAGCCCACCGAGGACCTGGTGGTGCCCAGCGCCTCTGAGGAGTTATATGCGGTAGCACCAATCACAGTGGAACTGAAGGATATCAAGGAGCCAGACAACAAAGTTGCAGTATGTGATGAGACTGCCTCCCTTTTGGTTTCCACTGTGGACTCCGACGAGAAAGCAGCTGTGGAGGATCCTATCGATGGCCTCATCAAAGCTCTCGCCAATATTTCATTATCTCAGGAGGTTATGCGTTCTGCATCTCTAGAAGCCACTGCTTTCTTTACAGAGTCGCACAAAGCTCCCGCCAACATCTCACTATCTAAGGAGGTTATGCGTTTCGCACCTCTAGAAGCCACCGCTTTCTCAACGGAGTCAATCACTGTGCGCCAACCCGCTCCTGCTGGTACACGTCTTCTGGCATCCATTTACGACGATATTCCCCCGAGCGTGCCAGACATGCCGACTTTGTTGGCTTTCATGCGGCGCCAGGTTCCGAAGCCAACGCTCTTCGGCGGTCCTATACCGTATTCGCCGTCAACCATCTTTGATGACAGACACCCACCTCCAACTGTCGATACCATAAAAGACCAGAAGACCGTGGAGGAGCACTTTGCACCATTGGTGCTGGAGGAGGAACCGCGACTTATGTCGGCTCCTCCGCGCCGCCCATCCAAGGTCAGATCCAATGACCAGCCGACTTCCCAAGCCCCTAGGCGTCAAGGATCGCGCGCTTGGCACGCTACTCCGCTCTCACCTATAGCGGAGGAGCAGGACTTGAACCGTCATGTGAGCCCGGCTGTTTTAGCAAAAGAAGCCATCCCAGCTCAGGCCATCCCCACCCAGAGCGTACCTGTTGAACATACTACAACCTCAACCGTCGGCAAGGCCACTCCTGTTAAACCGCTGGAACCTTCATCCACCAGTAGCGCCCCGGAAATATCCGTTCCAACTTCATCGTCTGCCCGGCCCCGCGTCCCGCTTAGCTCTACTGGATTCTCGCCATCCATCATTCCTGTCAATGGATCTCTTGAAGGGCCAAATAACACTGCGAGCTCTTCCAAAATGAAGAACTTGTCCGAGGACAAGACCCTGGCCGAGGAGAAGGCTATCAAGAGGACCCCAAAAACACCCAAGGTTCCTGGAAACACAATGACCCCATCGTCTTCCAAAGTTTCAGGAGACAACCCACGAAACACTGATACTTCTGCTTGCATTTCTTCTCAACTTAATCAGAAAAAGCCAAAAACAAAGAAAAAGCTAACCAAAACTAAAGTCAACAGAAAACGAGCCCATACCGAAGATATTCCTGATGACAACGCCGAACCTGTCACCCCATATGCAAACAAACGCCGTAATCTTGGACCCCCTGGTAGCACGCCTTTTGCCAGACGGTCCACGCGTCTTACCCCCCTTCGCCGCCTTCCCCATAAAGTGTCGTGGTCTGAGAGGAAACTACGCCGTGAGGCAGAACGCCAAGGTCGTATTCAAAAAACCATTTTCCGCCTCCCTGAATTTGTTGCGCAGACGGAAGCGGATCGTCGTGCGTCTGAAGCTGCTGCACTAACATCTACACTAACCACCGAGCCTCTCAAGGCCAACTTTGATTTCTCACTTGAACCGGCTCAGACGGATGACCAAACCGCCCCCGAAGAATCTGCCGCAGCTCAGGAGACTCCGGCCAAGGAGCCATCCACCCCAGAACCTGCTCGGAGCAGCTGGAACCTTAGCGGATTAATCAACTCTGTACCACGCTCCTTGACGCGCCTTCTGCCCCGATTTGGTCGTACTCGTTCGACATCAGAAGCTCCAGGTATGCCTAATGACTGTTACCCCTCCGGTTATGTTCTAGTATTAATCAAGAATAGCTATCCAAGAGCCTGCATCCGAACGCATCCAACGCACACAGCCCGCTGAAACATCCCCAGATGATGCGGCTACCGAGCAAAATTCACAAGCTCACCGTCGTCTGAGCGAGCAACCACCAGCAAAACGCGCCCGTACTTTGTCCTACTCGCTTTTCCCCGCACCAATTGATCGGTCTCGTTACCTTGGGGATATTCCACCAAAACCCCTCGCCACAGTTCCGGTTACGGCTCCTGCTTCCGATTCTGCGCCTCGGCCCGCTGAGAAAGCTACGCCTCAGAGCACAGAACTTCACACTTCGTCCACCCCTATTGAACGGGGCCGTGACAGCACACCGCAGACAAGCAATGCTACGACCAGGTCGAAACACAAGCGCAAGCGCTCCCCATCCCCAGATGTCATCCCGAACCCCGAAGGCTCCAGCTATGGCATGGACATAAAATATTTCGAAATCAGCGATGATAGCGAAGATGAAGTGGAACCTTCACCTCCTCCTACCGAACCTAGAAATCGTGGCAAGACTTCCCTTCGCAGCATTGCCCAGTCGGAAAGACCGGCATCAAAGAAAGTTCGATTTGACGCGAGCCCGGAAGACACACCTTCCAAACGCCGTGCTCGTGCCACTGATCCTTACCGCGGAAGGCACTTCATTGGAATGGGCGGCCCTCAAACATCATCAGCACCTCCTACACCTACACCTGAGTCCAGTGTTGCGGACCCACGGCAACGAGATGGTTTCATTCCGAACACATCAGGCACTTACCAACTTGATTATGATGCCTTTTCCGATGATTCTGACACCGAAGACGAGACTGTCTCATCTCCCAGCCATCCTACTCCTAGTGTTGTCAGAACTCCCAGTTCTACGCAGCCTGATACTAGTGCACCGTCACCTGCTCCTCCCTCTGCCGCGCGCCCTGCACAGCCTCCGTCGACCCCTACCACCAAATTCGACGAAGAAGCACTCGCTAGGGCCCGCTCACAAGCCGAGAAATATAAACCAAAAACGCCCAGCGGACTTCGCACCGCTAGCCGCTATTCTAGCCCTCTTACCGCTATCACACCTGACCTCACACCCGCGTCCACACCCGCGCCGGCGCTACCTGCTGGGAAGCCCACTGAGGAATTTGGAGATGATCAGTTTGCAAAGGACGCCCAGTGGTTGTATGATATCTGCCCCACTGGCGATCTCTCCAAACTTGTTTGGCCTGAGAAGAAGCCCTTCGGTGAAGACTTCGACATCAGCGACGAGGCACGACGCATCGCGAACGAGATCTGGGATTCAACGGAAGTTGACGTCGCGATGCCCATTTTCGAGCGCGAATTCGCTGAATTCAAAAAGACCCTGGTATGACGAGATCTGACACGGCGGCCTCCGCAATGCCTGAACATCAGCGCCACGGACTTCATTTGCAGATTACATTTGAAATTATGTCTCAGTATCCACGAGCTCGCATCTTTTATACTCACATGTGGGGATTGTCATATCTATTGACTGCATACGTGGCGCTCTGCGACTGGAAGGAAGATGGGTTAATCGCGATGCATTTTGTCTGCTTAGCATGGGCTGCTTCGCTTCAATGCAACACTCAACCAATACGCCGCCATCATGAAACTGGCAAGGCACACGGTAAAGCATGTTTTGTCCTTTGGAGTACTACGGAATGGTTTTGCTGCTTCCTTCTTCTTTCTATGCGTCTAGTTCTGTTCTTGAATCATATTCTTTAGTTCTGCATCATATATCCTTTCACTGAGGTCTGATTCTGTTTTGCAATTGCGTTCGTCGTTTAGTTCTTCATTTCTGTTCCTTCAGGTTCAAACATGGCATGTCAACATCGGGGTTGTATTTGGTGTTTAGTATCAACACTGGCTCCGTTGAACTCGCTTTTTTCCGCGTAGAGAATATCCTATTCTGTGGCTTGGTGGAGTAGTTTTGCTGTCGGAAGCTGACAGGATACTAGAAGCTGGATATCGACAAAGAAAAGTGTTTGTCTTGAACCTTATGGGATGTGGATTCTGGAGAGGCGTGCAGGAAGACAGCGTGTGTCTCACGTAGCCAACAAAGAGTCAGAATCCTTTTCTCTTCCCATAAACATACGTAATGCCCCAGGTCTTCCAGAACCCGTGCATCCTCAGCCTCAACTTCATTCGATCCCAACGTCCATCTCTCCCTGTCAACAACTACACCAGAATCTAACAGCTCTCCCTCACCACCTTCGAAACCAAGCCAACATATAACCTATCACGAGGGCAGCAACGTACACTGCCGCCCCCGTTCGAGCCAGGAAGGCCCAAAGCAGGGAGATGTGTTTCTACCAACCCAACCCACCGGGCTGCATCTGCGCCTTCCACCAGCTCATCCAGCCCTGTCAAAACGTGATCTACTACTCAGCTCCCAACCCGTCCAAGAACCCAAACCCGCTTGTAAGGGTCTGTGGCGCGAAGCAGTTTATGAAGGGCGTCGGCATAAGAATCTGCCATCTGTGCCAGTCGATGTATCCGGGGATGACGGGGATTGGACGCGGCAGCGGCATTGGAATGGGGATGGGGATGGGAATGGGATACAATGTGAATCTGGGAATGGGGTTTACGGGGTTTATCAGTTCGGGTCCACCTGGGTCCATGGCCCCGGGTGTCCAAGAGCAGGGGCAAGGGCAAAGACATAACCTGAAGACGGAGGTGGAGGAGAGGGCTGCTTTGGAGAAACTGGCGAATGACGCCATGATGGCCGCTTACACCTCGACCACGCCTACACCCACATTTATGCCGACTTCGCCGACTGCCTCCGATCCTGGATTTAGGTCCGACTCTAACCTGATGGTGAGACGACGAGGACCCAAGACGGAACTGAGACGATTACTCCCGTATCCGAGCCCGACGTCGAAGAGGAGAATGGCTGTTTCGTCGCCCGTGCCGGGGTCTCCGATAAAATCTGCATCTGCAGAGGGGCCGATACCGTCGCCGACGCCGTCGCCGACTGAGATTAAGATACAGGGGGAGAAAGGCGAGGGGCAGGTTTCAGGGAACGGTCGTGTTCTTGGTGAGCTGGACATGGACGGGGATGAAACCGAAGCGCGCGTGCTGTTGCTGCAATGCCAAACTGCTCTCGAAGAGAAGGTTCGAAGCCCTGCTTCTGGTGTTGAGGGCGAAGCTTCTGATGAGAAGACGACGACAACTGAGACTGAAGGTGCTGATGGAAAGGACAATACGGTGGACGGCCCGGAAAAGGGAGAGAATACACACGGTGTCCAGACGACAACGACTGAGACTGAAGTTGCTGATGGGGAGAACGATACAATGGCGGACCCGGAAAAGCAGGAGAATGCTCACTGTTTCCACAAGCCGGAGCAAACTCACGGGCTCCAGGCTGAAAATGAGAGTGGAACGAGAATTGGCAGTAGGCATGGAAGCATGGATGACCGAGTTGAGAGGTTGGTTATGGCATGAGGACATTTTACTTCCAGACTCACATTGCATAGCGGATTTCTACGGCATTGTTTTGGCGTTTTGCATAGATAGACATAGATGATAGACTTTGTTATGGCCTTGATGAATAGGATGTTAAGACCTGATCTTATTTGGAGATGATATAGTACAGTAAATCAGACCCAGAGCTCAGGATCTTTCTTCAATCTCTCCATTGCCTCCGTTGTTATCGACACCGCAACATCCACTCCATCATCACACCAGTGCTTCGCATTTCCGTACTCTGTTTTTGACCCAGGTCGTCCCTCCATAAGACAAAGTAATCCGTCTAAAAGTGGCATATATGGCTCAACAAACCTCGGCCTCCCCAGACCTCCAAAGGAAACCTCATAGAGGCCCAGACGAGCCCAGGAAGTGAAAATCACGTGTCTATACCCAAGATACGCCTCCCAAAGCCGCTGGGGCGCGACCTCAAAGCATAGATCATGCAATCTTGCGCTCAATGCGTCTTCCGTGTAGCGAGCGATATTTCCGCGGATTCTGGTAGCGACATTCTGTTTCTCCGGGGTGAGGGATCTGGCGTTAGAGGCTTCCTTCCCAGGCATTCGGATTGCCGTTAGGAGGATAGGAGAGCCCATAGATGAAGACGGAAGACCAAGTCGTTTCCGTAAACCAAAGGTATAGTACAGAGAAACGTCCCGATCATCAGAACCGAGCCCACGTGCACGGTTGATAGCACTCCAGACGTGCGCGACGAGGGCATCGTGCCGGCTAACGCCTACTTCAGACCCACCAGCGGCTTCCCAGATCTTTTTCGTTTGCTCTGCGGTAAAATGAAGCTTGGTATGGGACACTGGGATGGTGGGATCCCAGTCCTCCTTCGGCATCGGGGTTCCAGGGGATTTGATGATGGAGCGGGTTAGGCCGGGTGGGAGATTCCGGTCTGGATCGCCCTCTGAAGCGGGATAGAACCAGTCGTGGCGGGCGGAGGGGAGGGAGCGGGAGTTTGCAAGAATTGTCTTATCTGGAGAGAGGGCGTCGATGTCTCCTGCTGCGCGGGAGTCGAGGAGTTGTGTGCTGAACATGGGACTGGGCGGTTCTGGTCGCGACGTAGAAGGACTGTCTGAGGGCCCGTCACCAAAGAGAATCGAATGCTCAAACGACCACCTCTTCATGAAAACACTCAGCGCCTGCGCATCCGCCAGCGGATGGGCGATCCTAATCCCGATGGCAACACCGCCGCATCCAAGCTGCGTAATTCGGATCAACACCGGAGAACCAGAACTGGTCCCTCCAACAAAGGGCACCTTGTTCCCATCCGGAAGGAAGACATTCGCTGGGCACGATAGATCCCAGGCTCTGAAGTCCGCAGATTTTCGCTTTGCCGGATCAGGAACAATCTCGTCCAATCTTGTCTCGGAGCGAGCGGTGCCGAATTCAACGCCGGGATCTGTTTCTGCGCCATATGTGACATGAAGGCGCCCGTAACGTTTCGTGTGATCGAGGTCGCCGTAGCCATAATTGTTTGGGTCAGAGACGTGGGTGATCTTGCTGAGTGTGCCAGCGAAATGAGGGAAGAACGAAAGAGTCGCGGCTAGGGACTGTTGCAGGCTTGAGGGCCAGTCTAGATTCCCATTCTCGTTGCCACTGGTAGGGGCATCAAAGAACCAGACAGCCGCGCAAGCTGCGTAGTTCGTGACGACTGCATCGAGGATAGAGAGAGGGACTGTTATTTGGTTTGACTGTCGCGAGGGGAAGATGTGGGTTGTCTTGAGTATGTTGACTTCGGGATGTGTGGCCATCTTGCGATTGAGGAAGGAGGATGCCTTTTCGAATGGTTACGTGATCCATGCTTTATCAACGGTCAGGCACCAGATATTTATTTGCAATACCTCTGGAATCGATGCTCTGAGGTTAAGGCAGATGGAGGCGCCTCCAACACTTAGTGCGTAGCATCGGCGCAGAGAAAATTGGGGCCATATCATGAGTCATTATGGCTCAGCATGACTACCCCAACAGATGTAAACTCTCGCAGAGAATGAATCATTCGGAGAAGGTGGATGGCTTACTGAACGCCAATCGCAGTGTTGGTCGGAAAAAGTCCGAATTAGGGCTACTGTGGAGAGGGCAATGCGACGGCCGTGATACATTGGCTGGGTATATAGTGGGTAGGTAGGCAAGTAGGTGGGTAGTATATCGAACATGTCCTTGGCTAATCGAAGCCTTCGAATTCCTCGTCGCCATCATCGTTTGCGCCTTTCTCCGCCTTAGCAGCTGCGCGTCTGAGCTTTCGCTCTTCTTCATTCTTCACGCGAATCTGGTCCACCATCTGCTCCGTCTCGAGAGCCTTCTTCCTCTCTTCCTCAGTCATCTTCTCCCATCTCTTCTTCTCCTGGCGCACTTGCTTCATGTCTCGTCGCTTGGCCTTCTTGTTCTTGTTCTCGACATTGTTGCTCCATGCCACGGTATCGCTTGGTCGCTTCTTGGTCGCTAATTGCTGCGGGCCGGACTCGGCCATCTCCTGAAGAAGCTCTAAACGGCGCTTCTCGCGCTGCTTATCTTTGTATGAGTATGTGTCCCAGTCCATCTCGACCCCAAGTGTCTTGTCTCCTGTGAAGTTCCTCAGCTCTGGCATCTTAGGCAGCTTCAGTAAACCCCAAGCCTTTCCTAAGCCTTCCCAGTCCAAATCTGCAACGCGAAAGATACTGCTTGCTTGGTGTTTGCTGTAACTCCTTAGCCAACTAACAAACGCCTTCTGACCTCGGTCGTGAACGGCACGATCTGCCTTTGCTGCTTTCCGAGCAGCCTCTGTAGCGGCTTCGGCTTCGGCGTCGGAAACGGTAATGGCTTGCGGGAAAGGAGCGACTGGAGTCTTTCGTACTTCAAGGAAAGAAACGTAATCTTCTTCCCTGCCAGGATGCAACAAGACCACACTAAGACCCCTGCGACCGGCCCTTCCAGCACGACCGCAACGATGAATGAAAGTTTTCGGATCTGAAGGAGGGTCGATCTGGACAACGAGGTCAACCGATGGAATATCTAGACCGCGAGAAGCGACGTCTGTGGTGAGGAGGATGGCTGGGGTATGTGCGTTCACGAAACGGTTGAAGTTCTTTTGGCGCACGTTGGCAGGGTGCTTTCCGTGGAGTGGTATTAACTGGAAGTCGTCGCCGAGTATCAAAGGGAGAATGGCAGATAGATAGTCGACACCAGAGCATGTCGACACAAAGAATATGGATTTTGAGGGAGTCGGTTGCACCGCATTCAAGATGTGCTTCAGGACCACAAATTTATGGGTTGGTGGCTGTGTCAAATAGGTCATTTGTAGACTGCATCGAGTAAGCATATGATAGTGAAGGCGTACGAGGATACTGACCTGGCTGGCGTACGCTTATCTTCGACTCCGGAACCTCCTTTGACCTTGACAACGACCTTGACAGGGTTGCGCAATCCTACGCGAACAATCTGATCGACAGCCTCACTAATACTAGCACTGAACAGCCCGGTGCGTCTTTGTTTCGGAAGCCTGCGCAAGATGTTCTGCAATGTCTCCTTGAACCCAAGATCCAGCAGCCTGTCCGCCTCATCCAGGACAAGCATCTCGAAGGACGATTGCGGGCAGTAAACGTGCGGCGAAGAGAGCAGCTCAAGAAGTCTACCCGGGGTAGCCACCAAGAGATTTGGAGAACGCTTCAGAAAAGAGCTCAAGTCCTCCGCGGGCGAGGTTGAGCCTCCGAGGAGAAGCTGGGGAACGACCTTCAGTACGGAGGAAGAGTGTTTCGGGCGGGGAGCGTCTTCATCGGTTTCGGAGGGGTTGATCACTGCGGCTGATGCGGGATGGAATGCGAGTAGGGATGTTAAGACGTTGTAGATCTGCGAAGCAAGCTCTCTGTGAAGAGTCAGCAAGCGCATCTCACGGCTCGTCTAGCATTGGGCTAAATACCTTGTCGGAGAAACAATGATGGCGCCTACATGGTGCTTCTTGATGGGTTCTTCCAGGCGCAACAACTTCTCCACGACCGGGATCAAGAATGACAGAGTCTTTCCACTTCCTGTGACGGCCTCAACCACGACATCTTTGTGCGCCATAAAAAGAGGGATGGCCGATGCTTGGACTGGGGTCATTCGAGAGAACCCCATCGACGAGACAGCGTCGAGCACCCAGTCCGACAGCGGGGGATTCACGCCATCCCAGGCTCTGGAAGAAGTCCCTGACGGAGGTTTAGGCGCCATTGTCAAGCTCTTTGACCCTCCTGCTCTCTGCTTGACTCTGGTTTCTTGATCGCAGTGGAAGGAATTTTTCCTTATCGATACCTGCCGATTAGATAAGAGCGGAGGGTTTCTTTTTTGCAAATCACACGTGATGCACCGGCTTCATCGGAGCAAGCATCAACGCGCTTGAATTTGAGGTCAGCAGAGCAGATCGTCATTGTTTGTGGTGGTACGCCAAACAGCCTAATCGCAGAGAAGATCGTCTGTGCTGACCCTCTATTTGCTCAGCTCGTGTGCAATCTGACAGCAATGCCCGGCGCTGTCTCTGCCTTGTACTCCATCCCTCACCTATCTGACGCCTAACCACCAATCCCTACCGTTTTCTTTCCTTTTGAAGGACAGCTGCCCACCATTTCGTTCTCCGAGGCCAGCGGTTTATTCATTCCCTGCGTCGCAGCCTTCAGTGATCGGTTCTTTCTCAAACGCCCGCTTTCCGGACTGATCGCCGCTGCGGCCCTTCCACCCTTATCCGTCAGAACGGCCGAAATGTCGTCGGCGCGAAATCCAGGTGCTGTCCCTGCGACACCGAGGGTCATCTCCCCATCACCGACTCCATCAGAAGGCAGAACCTCATCGCGGGAGGGGTACTCGGCGCCGACAACGCGCTCGGCTGCCCGACGGCAGCAGCGCCTCGGCGACGTCACAGAAGAATCGGACTATACACCATCGCGATCCCGAAGGCGCAAGTCCAAGTCGAAGCAAGCCACGCCCGAAGAGCCTCAAGCTCTAGCGGCGCGAACAAATGGCAGTGCACCTCAGAAGAACGGCTTCCTTTCTCCGTTGTCAAAAGCAGACGGTACTCGCCTCGTCGAGAGCGTCTCGCGATCTCCTTCCCCACTCGGCTTGATTCCTCTTCACACCCGGTACCGCAACTTCGTCCATCGCCATGAGATCCCGCGAAAACTACTCCACGTCTCGATCGGCTTCCTGACGCTCCACCTATACAGCCGCGGCATCCAAACCCACCAGATCACGCCCTGGTTGTTTGGTGCGCTTGTTCCTATCGCTGCTACAGACATACTGCGTCATCGCTCAGAGAGGGTCAATAAGTTATACATCCGCTGCGTCGGCGCCCTCATGCGCGAAACAGAGGTTTCCGGCTACAACGGTGTGATCTGGTACCTCGTCGGCGCATACACCGTCCTTCGCTTCTTCCCCAAGGACGTCGGCGTCATGGGTGTCCTGCTGCTCTCCTGGTGCGACACCGCCGCCTCCACCTTCGGCCGTCTCTACGGCCGTTACACTTACAGCCTGCGCAAGGGGAAGAGTCTCGCGGGCACCCTCGCCGCTTGGTTCGTCGGCGTCGTCACGGCAGCCGCCTTCTGGGGTTGGTTCGTCCCCTATGTCGGTACATTTCCCAACGACCCGGAGGGCGCATTCCTCTACACAGGCCGTCTCAATCTCCTCCCTGACTTCGCGAAACGTCTCATTGGGTGGACGATTACATCGCCAGACACCGAATCCGGCTCTGTCATCACCGGCTCATTGGCGCTGGGTGTGATGAGCGTTGTTTCGGGTCTCGTCGCCGCGGGCTCGGAATTTGTGGACCTGATGGGCTGGGACGATAACCTGACCATTCCAGTTCTAAGCGGCATTGGACTTTGGGGGTTCTTGAAGATTTTTGGTTGATTATTTCGGGATAAAATCGGCATGGGTATTGTTAGATAGAGCTTCGTTTTTGCTTCCAGCTCCATTGGTTTCTTTTTCTTATTCTTCCCTTCCCCTTCCCTACAAATCACTATGCTTAGAATTTATCTTCATGCTTGCATACATACAAACTTATGCCTATACCACTTATGCTAATACTACTACTCATCTCTATCTTCTCCTCCAACCTGACCTTCTAAATCAGTATGAAGAATACAACGAAAAACAATGAGCCTCTAACACACAATCCTTCAAATTCAGAAGTCCATTGCAAGTCAAATCCCGTATATTGTATTACTATGACTGCCCTGGAACAGGTCTGCTTTAGTCTGCTCTGGTCTAAGAGATACTGCTGATGCTGGCGAACAAAAGTCAAGTGAAATCAAATCAAGCCAATTAGAGCTCCCAAGCCCTGTACTGTACTGTATCCAAAGCAGCAATAACTGAAGACAATGATGGATTCCACGTCAGGTCGATGCGCGGTCTGGGTTCCGGTCCCATGGCTAAGGGGATATGATGTACTCCGTAGTGAATGAATACTAAAGTAAGCCAAACAGATAAAACATGAGCAAGAAGATAATGCACAGACAGTATAGAGAGAGAAATTGAGAGAAAAGGGGTGCAGATGCGAGATTCAAATAAGTAAGCCCAGCACGCCAATTGAGACCAAACGCCTATCGATAATCAGTCCGTCCACCCCGCTATTATGTATTCCTGTCCCTGTACCAAGTAACGCCAATGAAACAATCACGTATGAATGCACTCATCCATTTCTTGGTTTCTTGGCGCGCTCATTGCTCTCCCCAGCCTTTGTGAGCGGGTAAAGATGCATGCCCACCTCTGTGGGGAAATCAGGATGAAGGAGGTTGAAGCGGTTCGGGTTTTGCGGGATTCCGTTGACTTTTGCCGGCGTTTGGTCGACGAGAAGGTGAACAAGATTCTTATCCAGGTGGCCCAGATGTTTGTTCTGCATTTTGTCCATGCGTATCCAATCGTCGTCCACCTCCTCGTTCATAAGCGGAGGTAACGGAGGAGCACCACTGTTGCTCGGCCGAGCATGGTAGTTGGCCAGGATATTGTATGGCAGGTTCGGACGTACAGCTGGCTTGTCGGAAAGCTCAGCCAACGGGTTGAGAGCATGGTTGCCATGTGTACGTGTCGAACGAGTAGCATGGAAATTCTGGCTCGCGGTCCGCGCCATGTCAGTAGCGGGAGTACCATTGTCCTCCGCACCAGTGCCATCCACGCCCGACGCCTCGTCCGCATCCGTGTTGTTTCCGTTAGTCGCCGCACCCGAAGGCTGATCGGCGCGTTTGGATGTAGAGAAGAAATGAACTGTGGCAATATGCGCTTGGTTGGCATGCGCACTGAGTTCCTTCTCGGTAAAAAGAGATTGGATCGAGTATGTCGGCGCAAGTTGCTGCTGGACTACCTGGGCTTTCGCCCGCTCCGCAGGGGTCTCTCGCACCGGTGATCCGGCTTCTTCCTCCGGAGCTTTCCTCTTTCTCTTGTTCATATGTTCCGATATGATCCCATTGCCTAACTCATCCAAGTCCACGCGATGACGGGTATGTCTTGTTTTGCGATTGCCGTGAATACCACCAGGGCTGGCAGGGTTCGTAATGCTGAATTGATTGGGATGAAGGAGGAGGGCATTCGTGTCTGCGATATCAAGCTGCTCTTTCTCCCTCATAAGGCGAGCTCGCTTGCCCGAAAGCGTCTGCACTAGGCGCTCTCGGAGAGTCGACGAGAGATTATTATATTCTTCTTCCGCAAAATGAGCACGAAATGCATATTCTCGCTGGAACCTCTCAAGATTGTTGTTATGACGGTGCTATATCCACAAGCCCGTCAGCACTCTATTCAAGTCGCAGTCGGCAGTAGTAAAGAAAAGCTTACCATCAGCATAGCCAGGTCTGCGTCCCGTTCCGCCTTGACCTGATTGACCTCCTGCACAAAGCGGGCATACCACATGCCAGCCAAGCTGGCCATTTCCCTTGCGAACTGGCCGCCACCAACCGTGTTTTCAATCAATTGGGCAATCTCATCGGCCGAGTCGGGGATTGGGCCCGGGTTATAAGGGTCGGCATTGTTAATGAGGGTCATATCACACTGAAGAGCGTGCAATTGTTGGCGAAACTGGGTATCGCGGTTCTGGCTGAAGGAGGCCGTAAGGTCATGCAGGCGTTCTTGCAGCGCACTGCGCCGTTTGTCCCGCTTCGAAAGCGGCAGGCTAGTCGGAGGACTAGTCGAGCGGCCTCTTGAGTGTAGCCCATTTGGCATGATGGGAGCACCACCTGAGGGGCCAGGAGAGGCGGGAGCAGGAGAATAAGTCATAGTAGCCGATTGAGCAGATCGGCTGTTGAGCAGAACAGTCGTCACACAGGAAAAGGATAATGAGGCGCTCTCTGGGTCAGGGCGGCACTGTCCAGAGAATTATGCTACAGCATGAATACAGCAGCTGCACATAGTACCTGGAGGGTTCAGATAAGACACGCGAGGCAGGAAATGAAGGAAAAGCAAGCGAGTTGGTTCGGCGTTTCTGGGATGGGGCATGGCAGAATGGAAAGCGGGAGGCCAGTATGCCCATTAGGGCTTAGTGCGGGTACTACCTTGACCGCCCAGGATATGGCTGGCATGAACCCTTATCTGCTCCGTCTTCCGTACTACGTAGGATTAGTTCATGCAGACTTAGGCAGTGGGATCCAAGCTTTGAGGTAGAAGCGAATCTGATTTGTCTCATAATGGTATACATAGATCATGTCTATCAAGCTAGCCACTCATACTAGTATTCGTCCGTCCAGCCAGTGCGTAACAATAAAAGCCAAAGCGATAGCAACCCGGGTATTGTTCGTGTCCAATGCATGTCAGTAATCCCACTCCTATATATCCCATCCAAACACCAGAAAACGCCATTCAATGAATGAAGACCCCCTTTTGTGCCGCCTTAGTTACTTCAAAACAAACAAACAAGCCAAGGGGTGTGGCTAGTGGGTCGAGGTTGGTTGTAGACTTGTAGTCGTTGCCACTCAATATAGTATTGCTTAGTGAGATCGGCGAATAACAAAGATGCCGAGCTCAATTCCGTCTCGAGGCTCCATCTCTTCACCGTATGGTCTTTTTCGGATACCGTCGAGTATCTCACTGAGCAGCATGGCGGATGTGACCTCCTTAGTCTCCAGGCGGTGATAGCTGGATGTGTTTAACGTCGTCGACTTTGACGCGGGGAGACGACGGCTATTTTGCCAGTAAAGGCTGATTACCTCCTTCATCCGAGCCTTATCTTGGTGGATATACCACTCTGACCAGAGCTTGCGATCGAGGCGGACGCTACCTTTGCGAGCGTCCACGATATTGAATCGGGAGGAGGATGAGCTCAAAGTGCCACAGAGCTGGTCGAGGTTTTCCCGCATGGTGTCAAAGTCGTCCATGTGAGCGACCGCTGAAACTTTGCCGAGATACCGACCAATCTCTGCTGACAACTCATTCACCACGACGAGCTGTCGCAGTAAAGGGTCGAGGATTGGTCCGAGATACTGCGACTTGAAAGTCGAGGCTCCTCGTCTGGTGGGGTAAATGAAAAGCATCGATCCCCCGTCGGGGGAGAGTTCACTCAATCGGTCCACAAGAAAGGACGGTCGGCTGGGTGAGAAGAGGTCTTTATATTCTTGGACCGACGAGGGGGGCAGGTAACGTTCGAGGACAGAGATGTGGACACTGAACGGAGGCACGATCGGCATAGGGAAATGCGGCGTCTTGGTTTGAATCGGGCCTCGGAAGTCGTGATACGCAGAGACCACGGCGGCGCTGGAAAATACTGCGGTTGGTCTGAAATAGTCATCGGATCGAGATGACGAGTGAGGCGTGCTAGGAGGGGAATGCGGGAGGTTGGAAAGACTGAATTGTTCTGGAACTGCGTGGGTGACGTTGATATATGGGGATTGCCCATGCTGCAAATGATGCTGGACTGCTTGGATAATTGAGCAGAAGACGTTCTCATTGATCTCAGCGCTCGTCGGTTTATCGGCGGGGCACGGATATGGCAGCATTTGGTAGACAATTTTGGCGGCTTCTCCTCGGGCATTTGAGAAAGGTAGGGACGATACTGCAGACACACACATTAATCCCGATCCACCTTGCAGCCTACCAGAAACTTACCTATTGTCTGTACGCTGTTCTCGAGCCACGAGCTATCGTCGCAATCCATGTCGCCGCTAGAAGAATGAGGACTCCCGCTAGAGGTTGAAGGTGAGATATTATCCGACGGGCTGCCGAGTGTATCTGAATTTCCCCTTCCAGCAGAGGTATCCATATTTGGACCTTCATCCATGGCCATTAGGCCCGAAGCCGGGCTCATGTGAGTTTCGAAAAGCAGCATATTGTTACGAGGACTCCAGGCAATGTGATCGTCGTCTTCGGGGGGTGTTGGGGGTAAGGTTGCGGGATAATCGCTCTTGTCCGTCGAATCCCACGCCGGTGAGGAGGACTTGGTGGTTCCAATTGCCAGTGAACTCGACGCGGTAGAGATCCGAAGGCGTGAGTCGAGGGAGTGTGTACGGAACTCGGCGGATCGACTATAGGATTTCGTGACTGAGCCAGCGGTGTCGAGAAATGGCGGATGTAGAGCGGCGTTGTTACGGGATAGAAAGCGGGTGACTGAAGATGGTTTGGTTATTACCGAGCCTTGTGAAGCACGACGCTTGAGTCGGCCGGAGCCTCCGCTCGGGGACAAAGCGGCCGGAGTGCGTTGGCGATGTGAGTTGGGTGAAACTGGTCTTCGGTGGATGTGCGGTTGTTGATCGAGCGAATTCAGGATTCCTTGAGGCGACGAACCGGCGTCTGTGGATGCATCTGATGTGGACAGGTCTGGCGAGAATGCCGTACGCATGACAGGGTTATATCGCACTGTTGTTGAGGCAGATGGACCAGGGCCATGATACTGCGGAGAATACATAGAGGATCGGGTTCAACGGGCAACGAGCAGGCAACCGAAAGGATGGCACCCGAGAACACAGACGCGGTCGAAGGAAGTAATCAAGGAAGTTTATGGGGGTGGAAGGATGGGATACCGACGGTCGCTGGCGGATTATGAGAGGTCGAGAGTTGAGATAGAGGGCGGGGAAGGGCGAGAGGTGGTTAGGAATGGAACGAAGAGAGAGGGAGGAGAGGAGAGGAAAAGGACAGCGGAGAGAGAGGTGGTGAGCGAGTGACGCTGATACAGAGTGAGACGGTGGAGAAGAGGGAGATTGGAAGGAAAGAGAAAATTGGGACTTGAGGGAGAGCGAGTCTGAAAGGTCTAGAATAATAATGGCAGAGCGGCCATCGCAGGCATGACACTGTCGTCTCGGCTGCCAATCGTTCTAGACCGGCGGGCGGGAGTCGATGACACAACACAGGGCCACAGGCCCCAGCGATTCCCACCGCGATACTCTGCTGTGCTGCAGTCCTGAGTCACCAGAGTATCCCTCTCGATGCTGATTATATTACGGCGATTCGGTTTCGAAGAGCTCACTGAACTGCCCAGCTCGCAGCGAAGAATCTGCACTAAAATAGCAGCCAGGGAGAGGCCGGGCAGACGCGTGGTCTAGGCCCATACTAGTGGCTGATCCAATTACACGGACCTGGCCCCACCTCTCTTGCTGAGCGCTCCTCCACCGTCTAACACTGCGAGTCTCATGCTATGCCCATTATTCATGCTCCGAGAAGCTTCATGGCTGTCGCTATTCAACACTACAGCGGCCAGAGTATCCTCATGCACCGCAACTGATTCAGTTCCAGGCCATGGAGCTGGGTCAGCCCACCCGAAGGCTACCGACCGGCGAAACCTTGGAAAGCCACCACCAGATCTAACTTTGCTATCAGTATTTGCTTTTGCGAGACAACCACGGCATCAGCTTCCACGCATCCCCTGATGATTGATCCCTGGACGCCGAGTCCGACCTCACATACAAAGCAGACGGATATCCACCAGGGGGCGTTTCCTAGCTCTGTCACTGACGCATCCAGCGCTACTGTACCTCATCTCTTAGACTCTTTGACTCTTTGTCCTACCCGACGGGCCTCAACTTGCAGCTACCCGTGCACATTCAGCAAGAAACCTACCAACGGAGAATTTCCCCCAATCCAATCGCTGCTGTCCTCATCGAGAGGCTTACGGAGTAGAGCAATAATAATAAAGAGAATGGACAAAAGCAAGGACGCGGAAAAAGTAAACATGACAACTGCGCGAGAGAAAGGTCCAGAAACGGGCGATCTTCAGCGCCACGGCAAACCAACAGCATAGAGACCCATCTCGATCTGGCCGGGTTTCAACCTCATTGCATACTGGCAACCTCCATCAGCCTGATCTCGCATCAGCAATAATCGTTCAGCAGCCTCTTTGTCGCCGATCGTTTGGATCAAAGCACCGGGCAGACCAGGTATCTCAACTCCTTTGAGCTGACCGTATCTACTTTACCTTCTAGGCCCCGGTCGAAATCCAAAAGTACATACCCCGGGCAGCGGCCAGGGCAAGCTGTCACCGACCCTTCTTAGCGGTCAACTCAGAACTGCCTACCTGACTCCAACCCAACGAATTTTATCAGGCAGGAAGTACGACAATCCCCATCAGCAGCACCGAATCCGAGACCCTGGATACAGCGGATCCTCCAATTAACCCCAAGGTCGGGTAACCAACGGGCAATATTGTCCAAGACCAAGTTGACGTCGAGACTTTGGCGGTTTTTCGCCGCCAGCGCTCCACCAGTCAGCCAATAAACAAGGCGCTCGGTGCACGTCATCTTATTGGCCGATCGACATCCACAGCCCGCATTCGGCTTTGGTCTGGAATTCCAAGCGTCAGGACGAGGCCTGGCTCCCGGCGGCCCTGCCCTGCCTAATCGCCTGCCGCTGTTTTCCGTGCCGTGAGTCCGTGACACTGGGTTGCCGATTTCTTGAGGTTGTAACTTCATCCGTTATGGATGGGCTTTCGTTGCCTATACCGCCGGATTCGGATTAGCTATGTACTTATGTACCTTGCTAGTCGTATTAACCCTTGTCTGTCTAGCTCTAGCTTGATATCTGCTGCAGAGGCGCTGTGCCGCTAATCCAAGGATGCAGCTACAAAGTACGAGGCTGCGGACGAACCGACTTAGGGCAAATCCCCAGGCCAGGGGCCAAATCACCCATTCCTCGTGTCTGAGTCTCCGGAGTCATCTCAGTCTGCCTAACCCTGGCCTCTCTCCGTCCTCCCGCAGACTCCGAGACGCCCGCCGCGCGGAGCACCTAGAAGAGGATACCGCATCGGGCAAGATGCATTCTCGATGGGAGGGGTTGTCCCGCCCCCTCATCTGCTAAACGGATACGACTACGGAGTAAGTATGGAGTACTCCTGCGCCCATGAAAACTAGGGTGTAGATACAATGAAGACATGATTATCATCCCATACTCCGTAACATGACAAAGCCTCCTACGTCGGTCAGGGCAGTCGGATTTTGATTCCAACGGTCCAGCGGCCCAGCCCGATACATTTTGTACGCCGTGGTCTAAGCGAGATGAATATGACATCTTCCTGGCCGCATTCCATGGACTGGCAGTCTGGCATACATTACTGAAGACCCGCCACTTAGGTAACTGCCATGTAAGTACGCTGTTTCCCCGCGGAATCCACAGGGACTACTCCTACATTATGGTACATCCGAGTTCCAACAACCGTGGGCGAGCAGCGAGTGCGAGATTAAGTCGGTTCAATCCGCTGCAGCCTGCGTGACGGAGTACTACTCCGCATGAGTCATGACATTATGGTAGATGCTCATGCGCCATGCCGGTGGACTACTGTGGATAGCATCGCGAGTATGCACTCCTAATAATACCTTGCTACCGATTTGACCGTCCTCATGTATAGTTGTGGATTACTGTTGGATCGTGGCCTAAGCCTAACAACAGACTAACATCATGTACTCCATGACTCCATGAGGGCCTGTTAGTTTTGATGCCCCATTCCCGTCTCACCGCAGGTACCCAACCCCGCCAAATGTCTCAGATTGAGTTGATTACTATCGAGATTTCGAGATTGAGATCGGGTTGCGTGACCTGCGTTATTGTGGGTAGGGCACAGGGCTAGGAGCCTAGGACTGCGGAGCGCTAAGGATATGAGTTTCAGATGTTTGGCTCTACACTACTAGTTGATATAGCTATAATACTTCTAGAGTAGTAGGGAATGAGATTCAAAATTTAGACAGTTGTATTTCTGTTGCTGTTTCAGATATGTTGAGTTTGAGCAATGCTATGCTCTTCCTTATGTTGAAAATGTTGTTATTCACAAGTCCTGCTATCATTCGATGAGACATCGCTTTAACAGCGCAGTCCACACCAGTTTCACTTGTTTCGGGCGTGCGTAATCGCCTCACCCACAGCATCACTCGACGATGGCATCCACCTCGATCTCAACAAGCATCCTCTCATCCACAAACCCATTTCGCACAACTAGCATTGTCGCCGCTGCTCCAACGCCCGGCTGGCTTTTCCGCCCCAGCATCTCCGTAAACCCCTCCCCGACAGCGGTGCAGTCCTCAGGTCGACTGACGAACATTCGCACGCGTACCACGTTCTCTGCCCCCTTACCGCCGAGTGATTGCACAGCCTTGAGGCATTCCTGGAGCGCCACTCGCGTCTGCTGGCGTGCGTCGTCAGGGAAGAGGATTTGCGGGGCTTGAGCCGGAGATGCGGGGTCAACTGCGGTGGTGCCGGAGACGAAGATGTGCTGGCCGTGGCGGACTGCTCGATAATACCCAATTCGTTCCTCGAACGGCGATGGTGTCGAGTAGAACTGTTTCACGGGGACGGTAGAATTCGAAGGTTCTGAGGCCATTTTGGTGAGTTCCGTTAGGTTTGTGCGGAAATAACTCCTTCGTCGGCCATGTATATATGCTAGTTCGTCGACTAACAAGGCCATTGCGGTGAGTCATTTTCTGACTCACGCTTTCGGATCTCATATAACCCGATTAATCCAAAGGGCGTCCGGGAGATTTCATGTCAAGGTAAATAACGAAGACTTCTTGGCTGAAGCGATTTCGAAGTCTCGACCGGCTCAAGAGGTCACAGATCGGCTTCGAGTGTCACCATCCCGTCGGGAATGAAATCTCCGAGTCCGGTCAGCCCGCGATTGCAGACACCGGTTAGCAGCAAGTTTCGAGCGTTGTTTGGAATCGTCTGTATCGCCAAGCGGCGACTGTAAGCAATCGGATGAGACTGAAGCTGGCACGGCCTGGGCCGAATCACGCTGAAACCGGAAGTTTGTTTTGTACGACGCGGTGGGTTGCAAACTCAGACACTGCATGCATTGCAGTCGGAGCATCTGGATGCCCTGGATGAGGGAGCAGGCTCGATATTCGATATCCGGCCAGCAGTCAGCACCCCAAAAAGGATCCTCGCTAACTGCAGTCTCGAGCGCCTCAAGCCAGAATTCAAAATTGGGCAGCCGCCGACTGGCATTGAGCAAGCCCGGGTTTAGCAACTCGCCAGACAGGAGACACGCCACGGCTACAAAGCGGATAGTGGGCTCTGAATGCAAGACGTGCAGGACTATGCAGGCGGGGCAGCGCTCTGTCAGATACCAATCATGCTCCTCGCTGAAGATGCAATGCAGCCAAGCATACGCATCTCGTGCTTCACCACGGAAAGCCCGCTCTGGCTCCGCTCCTTTATGGGCGGGCAAGATGCTGACGGCAGCGCGAGACGCCTGGTTATGGAGAAGGAACAGGGGTAGTAGCAGGGTGTGGATTATATCACGATGTAGCCGAAACGCCTCCTGCGCGTCTTTAGAGCACGAATAGCGGTGGGAGGAGCAGAAACTGGCAGGGGTCAGCAACTCAGCAGCAGCGGATTTCGTGTCAATGGGAGCTACGAACCTCGGAGCTTTGGAGCCCAATTCCTGGCGCCTTAGATTCTCCCGGACGGCTCTAAAGGCCTCATTGCGAGCCAGTTTATCGCTCGCGGACCGCGAAATGCGGAATGGGCAAGGGGTAGACATTGTTATTGTGGTTGCGGTTGTTGCGATTGTCTGGTCGATCGATCGGCGGACAACCGGGTTAAGAGGCTTCCGCAGTGGGATTTGAACCCGCTCGATTACAGAGGCCGAGACACGATTAGAAGTGTTGACACGGTTCGTACGTATTCAGTGACGTCGAGTACAGATGGCGAGCTGGCAGGCCAATCAAGCGAGTAGATAACGAAGCTTCTTTGCGAGGGTGACGTTGTGCAGAACCAAGGGTCGCATATCTGGAGTCGGGTGACTGGTCAGATTGGTGATTGTGAAGAGGTGAAGAAGCAGAAGACTTTTTGAGGAAGCAAGAACCTCAGGAGGGCAGAACAGGAGATAAATGGTCTAGAATGTAGCGATGTCACTCTGGATGGTTGACGACGCATTCGGCCTTCTGAGTGGACGAGCGCGACGGGGCAGGGGCGACGATTGCCTCCTAATCAGGTGAGGGGCCCGTTATCCACGCAAGCTCTGTAGATCCGCTTATTTCATTTATTCATTTATTTGATTACTCGGGCCATTTATTATTGTGTGATTGCAGCAGGATCAGATGCTTGGAATGTTTCATTTGCCATGGTAAAAATAAACACGCTCTTCTGATGCGTTCAGACTCTCAGTCTCTATCGGCTCAGCGGCTGGAGTCGGGCTCAGTGTTGACTCTGTCTTGGGCGCTACGCTGGCCTACTCCAATAATGGAGTCCAAACTAACGAGCGCCCATTTCCCTGGCAGAGGGGCAGATCGCGGAGTCTGGCAGGGTCTCGATCGTTGCCAAGCGTTGGGCTCAATGACGATATCACGAGAAAAAGGGGGCAATTGGTCCAGATTATGTCCGACTCTGGCCTGCAGACAAGATTTCATGAAACTGCGCTGATCAGGGACTGGACGATTACGCGGTGCAGCAGATAGATGATCCTAACCACATGCTCTTAATTTCTTGTCGAAACTGTCGTGCGTCGCAGGGCTGAACTGCTTCGGATCTATGTTTTCCCTCGACTTTTCTCCCTTATCGCGGCGGAGAATCCCGACACTGTTGAACTACTTAGAACGGAGTATGGCGACTCTGTCGAGAACTCGACTCAACTACTCCGTACCGCTGTCCGCATACCTACAGTCCTACAGTCCTACACCATGCAGTAGCTATCTGTGGCACCTTCAGCCGCGAATCACAGCGTCATCGTTGCGCCTCAAAGGAACAGCTGATCCTGCCTTCCACGTCAATTGCTGATAACTATGACTCGTGTTGCGTTACCAGCGCTACAGGCAATACTGTGGCACGGACATCACCAATCATCTTCTCCAGTTCTTTATCAATGACAATAATAGCTAAGTCGAGCTCGGAAATACATAATTACCGCCATCTTGCCATCGAACTGAACACTGTCTTACCTAAATTTAGGAGCCTTCCGGTCTTTGTCCACCTAGGGCTACATCTCCGTTGCTCGGTTAAGAGACCTCTAATTACCTCGAATTTCCCCACTCGGCACAATCTCAAGACATCAGGACTGCGCTTCCATGAGAAACGGTATACTCTAAAAATCAGAGTCAATTCCAAGCTCAAGGGCACAAGCAGACAAGCCGATTGGCCGTGGCTTTGACCAGCTGACTCTACGGGTCAATCTCATAATGACGGGATGGTCGAGATTCGAGAACCGCTGACGGCCGAAGAGTAGTCTAGGTGGCCGGATACTCGGGTCCTCGGCGCTTGGTGAAGCGCTTGGACCCATTCATCTGTCAGAACGCGCGAGAATGCCGAGAACTACTCTCGGCCATCCTGAACGTGGCCCAATCGTCAGGTCTATCCACATGGTAGCCATGGGCAGCCATGTGGTCCAGGTCATGACATGCAGCTGGCTGCCTAGCTACCTTGGTCGCCGTTTATTATCCTGTTGCTGCTCTGGTAGCTTGCAAAGTATCTACATATGCCGGTCTACTTGCTCCTCTTCAGGCACTCAGCCAGCAACAAGGAGTTTCAATCCCTGATCAGTGACTGGATGAGCTCTTCGGCCTCTTCGCGACTAAGACATTGAAGGACACTAGCATTCCGTTGAGGCTGCATTGCTACATATGTTTTGCATTACTACACGGAGCAGAACAGCGTCAGACAGATTAGATTGTCTGTCCGTCTAGAAACTTTCTCTGTATCCGCGGAGTCCTGCTGCAGTCTTTGTGCTGCGGTGCATGCTTTGATAACGGCGAATAGCGAGCAGGCAACGCTGAGCGTCCCAAGAAACAGAGCATAAACTCTAAAGGGCGCTCCCCTCAATAACTCAGATCTGCGATAAATCCTTTCTGCTTACGATAGAAGCATAGTGTGATAGGCTTGTGAAAACAACTGCCTAGGCCATCGCATGTCTAAATTACGATCATGACGATTGTCAAGACGACTGATCGCTCATCATCCAAAACACGAAAAGTGCATATTCTCAGGATCCATTAGCACACTCCATATGTAGGAATACCTCATTGAGCATAAGCATCTCTTCTAGTCCTCTGAAGGCCAAGAATTGGGCGATCAGTTCAGCTTTGTGAAGCAAGAATATCTGCCGTGGAAATATGCGAGCCCATACGGAGTACACCGAGATCAGAACCGCCAATACATAACACTTTAAAAAGAAAACTATATGTAAGATAGTTACATGGTGGATGAGTAGGAAGCGCGCATAGGGAACACGAAATAGGAAAGCTTCCGCATCCTGAGTTACATATTTATGGTTTTAGTACACTTTCTGCTAACACCCACCAACAGTTAGGTTATTGATTGGGTATAGTCAAGACAAGTGTATAAGCAATGCACGCGCTAAGAGGTAAATGGAGTGCGTTTGTTATATAGGGTTTGAGCCAACATGTAATCTTCTCAGTAAAAGATACTTAGCTGTGAATATATGTTGGTACAAGGAGGAAGAAAATAGATGAGCTATGCTACTCCGTACATTCAACGTTTTATGCACCACACCAAGCATACCGAGACCAAAGAACCGAACTGAACCAGAACAAGCACACAAAGACCGTACATCACTTCATAACAATCATAGCAAGATAGACAGATTTAGGACAATGCATAGATGAAAAAGACCAAGACATAGGAAATTAAAGAGAAGGAGTGGCAACCGGGGTACACGAAATAGAATACAGCCGAATTAGACAATAAGGCTATGCGAATGGGTATATGGACAGAGGAAAGAGAATAATAAGTATGGCGCAAACAAATAGATCAGCCCTTCATTGACATCCAGGGAGTCGCGTATCCCCATGACGGATCATTGGAGAGCACAGGGCTCGAGCCTGTGTCCGGAGACACCCCACGCACTTTGCCGGATTTCTTTCGGCTCAGCTTCTTGTTTGCAGTGGTATATCGAGATTCAGCATCCGTGTCACTGGTGCATGATTCCGTGTCTGAAGAACTCAGGTAAGTCCTAAGCTGGGAGGGTGGCGTCGGGCTCAATAGGCCGTTCTCGTCTTGGAAGTTGGCCTTCTGCGTATTCCGCGCTTTATTCCGGACTCTGGGTGAGCGTGCGCGTGCGCGTGCGCGTGAGCGTGACCGCGACGCCGATGCGATCCTTGGTACTGACAACTTATCGTCCTTTGGTGCATGATCTGGACGCCCTCGACGGCCGGGATATAGATTAGACGAGCAGCAGAGCGCAGCCTTGCCGTCTGCCTTTTTGATTGCGTGGGCAAAAAGTTGCTCTACTTGAAAGGCAGACGGCCTGTCGCCCGGCTCTCGGCTTACCATGTCTCGCGACATTGCGAGCATTGGGCGGACGGCTTGAAAAACGGGGTCTTTGCGCTTCTTCGCGTCGCTGTCTAGCAGAGTAATCCATGAGCTCACTTGGCCCATATTTCGATCTAAATGAAAGGAGCAGTCTGCGACACCGCCGCCTCGGCCAGCCGTTCGATTCTTTGCACCTCGATGACTGGAGAAAGAGGAGATTTTCCGTTTGCAGAGATAGGTGAAGATATCCAGGAACACGGCGCCGAGCGAGAAGATGTCGGATGCTTCTGGGTCAGTTTGTCGTGATTGCCATACTTGAACCAATGCTCCGCCGCCAGTATGTGCAGTGGGAAGTCCGACGGAGTTGAAAATGATAGACCTCTGCTCTTCCGAAGAACCTGAACCGTTGGAAGACGTAATAGACGGGCTGTAAAGTATGGGCCGTTTCATCGAAATGCCACGCTTGCGACCAGAGCTTCCATTGCTAGATCCAGAAGACGAAGAAAAGCCGATGGAATATCGGGACGACTCTTGGTTACCAACACGGATAACGGTGCCATGCGAAGCGACCGACTCAGCAGGGGGGCTCATTGCGTCAGGATCCGAGATATGTAAGCTCCTAAGGCGGGACAAATTGAGCCTCGGGCGTTCGCCAGTCTTGCGACCCGTCCGTCCTCCTGATGGAAGGGTGCTGCCTGTAGGGCCGCTGTTCTGGACGCTGATCGAGCGCACCCACCTCTCCGGCGAACCGTACTGATAGGCTTCAATATCGTCCACCTTGACCGGAGGAAGTAACGTATCCAAAGCTTCGAACTGGCCGATGAAGACCTTGAAGTCAGCATCAATAAGAATATTCGAAGGGCGGATCAGGCCGTGGACCTGCCCATGAGCATGCAGCCAGGACAGACCATGCGCAAGGCAGTGCGGCCAATTGACTAATATTTCTCGCCGCCGCTCTTTAGCAAGCTTCTTGAAAGCTTGAGGCGTGTCGGAGAGAAAGGACATGAGGTTCCTTTCATACACTCCTGAGAAGAGAATGCATACAGAGTCGTCGGCAAAGTAGGATGCGTAGATGGAGTAGACATGGTCGTGGGCCAGCCTTCTCATCGATCGAATCTCCTCGAGGACTTCGTCCTCTTCGAAGAAGTGTGGCGCACCTCCAACAGTCACCTGGGTTCGCAAGTAGATCTTGCAGACCGCGCCAGCCAAGACGACCCTTTCGACACCCTCCTTCACCAGTGTTGTTCCCGTTTGCAGAACTTCAACCGGAACGCCTTCGTTTTCGGTATATTTGACGTGCTCGCCTTCGCCAATGCCCCGCACGACAAATCGCCATTGAGCCAGGAAGAACTTGGAATCCAGTTCCGCATCTGGATCCTGAGATAGCTGCAGTCGGTCGACACTGTGAGCGGCAATGGGGAGGTCATTGTCGTCAAATGACTCGTCTACCAGGTGAAATATGCGCCCAGGTATGCCAATATCAAGCAGAATTAGGAATAGTCTTCCAGCTTTGGCAAGGATCCAGTCAAGGTAGGTCTCACTCGTCAGACCCTCGCCCCATGGCAGGGGAGCCACAAGGCGGGGCAACGTGGCTGGCGGAAGGTGCTTGAAAACAAAGTCCGGGCAGATAGTCGCCTTGACGCGATCCTCAGGCCACCAGACAGAAGTCAGGGCGGACATACTGAACTCCGCAGATGGGCCCGAAGCAGTGAAGCACGGAAGTGATAGTGAGGTTCAGTACGTTCTAGGAACATTTCTGGACCGGATTAGCAAGGAGGCAAGAAAAGGGCAATATAAGAAGCAATAAGTACGAAGTGCAGGGTCAGCAGCTAAGAGAGACCGGGAGAATAGTACCTCTGTAGGCGTAGTACGCCTCGGATCTGTGCTTATCTCGCGGCCCTAGGGAGAAACCACCATCATTTAGGGACATCAATAGTGGTAATGAAGGGGAGAGCTTCTGTGATTAGAGAGTGGCATTGGCCAAGAAGAAATGATTTCATGGCCATAGCCTCCATGTCATGATCCTAGAGAATATGAAGATCCCAAGCGTGGCAACGGTGCGGCCAAGGACGCAGAGGGAGCGAGGGCCGTTGGAGGCGATAGATCAGAAGCACAAAGGGCATGGCGTCTGGATAATTGGGTGGGATGCATCGGGGAACAATTGAGATAAGCAGAGGAATAATTTGATTGTTGCGGTTGAGGCTGGAGGCGCGGCGTTCGACTGGTCATTCTCTTATCAGCCCGGGTTACGTTCGGTCAACTTGTCAAGCGTCAACTGATAAGCCTCTTCCAATGTCCTCTCTCCAAGCGTCCGTCAAATTCATCCCCGACGATGATCAAGACGCGAACTTGATCCTTCTGCGAACCCGAACTTGAGGTCTGCAGACTCCCTCGTCCGGCAGTCCTGTGATTCTAGCCGCTGCTCTCCCAGTCCAGGAAATGCGCCCTCTCAGCCGCTGTCAGCCGCCGGGTTAAACCCTGCTAACTATGCAGCAGCTCTTATCTGCCCGGCACCGGCCGGCTCACCCATCGAATCTGTGAGGTCGAATCAGTGACGGCGGTCGTGGGGTGCCTGATATCTCTCATGTGCCATTGGATTTGAGCCAAGCAAGGGTGGCTTGGATCCTACCGTACCGAAGGAGGTCGGGTACCTGCCAACCTGGGGGTGTTCCGGTATTGCCCCAGTCCTGAGTCCGGTCGAGGCTTCGAGCGTGCAGCCTTCTCTTTCTGAAGCAAGCCTGTAACGCCTCTTGACCAGGATTCACTTCCTTCGGCAATATGCGCGTCAGGGGCGCTTCAGAAGAAGTTTCACTTGCGTCCGAGGTCAGATCCATGGACTGTCATTTCCATAATCCCGGAGAATGTGGCGCCCCAGATGCCTTCTCCGGATCTCCAGCACATGACACTGCACGGCTTACGGAGAACTCGGATGCTTGGAAGTTGGCCTCTCACATTCTCCGAGGAATAGTTTCTGGTCTCTAGGCTATTCAGGCTTCATGCGGAGTATCCTCATCCTCAAGCTATTACTGATTGGGACGCAGATCTGTGATCAGTCTGGCAGTCCATTGCTTCACCTATCAATCCTATTCCCGCGAGTTGCGCGTGGAATATCGAAGTCGGGTCGAGTGAGCAATTTCCCGATTCGTCTTCCAATCACCTACTATTGACATCGTACATGCGGCGCAGTCTCCGAACACTGATCAGGAAGCGGCACCGCATACGGACTACGGAGTAAGATAGGCGCCGCCCATTATTTGGCTGACAGCGGTTCGTCGATCCTGGGGCTTAAGCTTTATCATGCACAAGCATGGCATCGTTCCTACAGATACTCCGAGGCCAGATCTAAAGTTTCTAAACTAGTCAAGCCATGCATGGTCTACAGGTCTTAGATTCCAGTGCATAATCGCATTATTGAGTCTCATAATCGCGTTCTTTGGATCTTCCTGCCACAAAAGGTCTACATATCAATGGTTCGAAAGTTCCTGTCATGAGAGCTATTCTGTTATCAGTTCTCCAAGGTATACATACTCGCTCTTCACCCCACCTTCACATTACCACATCACTTCAATCTCCACTACTAGGAGGCAGCTCACTCGTCCTGGCCAAGGGATCATGACCGATAAGCCCCTCGCGAATCGCTAGCCTATGATCCATCTCCGTTCTCCGATCTCCGCCTGGTGTCGCTGGTCTAACGCTGCCCTTATCTCGCTTCGCCCTCAGCTCCGTCCCCGGAAACTCCTCAATCGCACCGGCAAACTCGTCGTCCTCTGGGCCCGACTCAAGCGTTGTGGTTGTCCTTGGCCATGTCCCTGCATTTGATCCTGCTCCGAGCGCCGTCGATTCCGATCACAGGACTTACGGAAGTGAACCTGCTCATCACTACTGTGCTTCCGACGGTTGCTAAGGAAGCCCTCGTGCGCCGTCTTTTCTTCGACCAAATTATCGATCTGTATCCGTTAGTCTCAATGGCTCTCGTGGAACAAACTATCAGGCTTGCTGTCGCACGTGTTGGTAGTGCTGCTGATTCCAAGATAGAAGCCTGCGTATTGGGTCTTCTTTATATGAAAGAGGAGAGTAGACATCAAGAAGCCAGGAACACTTACACACTGCAGCCAAATCTCCTGTTCTGAGCTCCAAGCTTTCTGGCACCGTGCCAGTTCCACTCGCGCATGAGCAAGTTTCTCTTCCTGCTCTATCGTCCATCGACTTCGACCTTGCTCTCTGACACCGTCCCAGCTGATCAGTCTTTTTCTCTGTGTATGTCTATGCCTGG
Organism: Aspergillus mulundensis; assembly: GCF_003369625.1. Lineage (NCBI taxonomy): Eukaryota > Fungi > Ascomycota > Eurotiomycetes > Eurotiales > Aspergillaceae > Aspergillus > Aspergillus mulundensis. Next base: position 2,656,383 of record NW_020797890.1, on the reverse strand, counting down.
AGGGTGTAGGGACGCTGGTATCTAGGGGGTCGATGTTGGTATCCATGTCCACGCCGGCATACTCAACAGATCCAACCTCCGATTCCATTTCTGAATCTGACTCTGATCCTGATCCTGAATTGTACCGCACGCGAACTGTATGCGGAACATTGGCCCCCGCGTTGGCGTAGACGCCCTCATCCGTGTCATCTGCTTCGTCTTCTACGCGATCCCCTTTCACGTTTATTCGCTTTGTCTTAAGGAAGGGAATCGGAAGACGGAAGACGTACTTGGTTTTGACACGCTGGTTGGCTCCCATTGTTCTGTCGGAGTTCGTCTGTAACCGACTTAAGAAGTATAGAAGGTAGGTGAGTGATAGATATAAAAGTAGGTATCTCGAAGGATGTCTGCCAGCAGATTTCCTTATTCGTTTCCTGCCGAGCCTTGATCTTTTAGATCGAGAGGATGAAGACCAACTAATCGACCATCGACAGGCAAGATCCAAGACCACTCTTATATTCCCATTTTTCTCCCTTCAATCCCTGCACCGTTGCTCTCGGAACAAGGTCCAGACCCATTCTGACTCCTCAGATCTCCGAACAAAGCACCTGCTTCGTCAGTAGGTCGGTTGAATTAGCCGCCTTATCCTCAAAAATACCCAGACCTGCGTCAACTTCCCAGCCCGACAACATCGACGTCCAATGAGCCATCATTCGACAGAGATCATCGTCCAATAAACCCGCTGACCGGTCGATCCCAGACCCGTTTATCCGTCACGTTGCCCCTATCCCTGACCATCCCTGCCGCCACAAGCGTAACGAATTTCCACTCAAACTTGAGCACGAGTGCTCTCTGCCCCATCCAAGTCCCTTATTGGCAGGTTAGCCAGCGTCGGGCGTTGGCGCGGGGAAATTCCTTCCTAGTCCTACTTAGTCTTAGGTGATAGTGAGCTTCTGGCGCCATTCTAGACCTGCTGTTCTTGTCGGAGCGCAACTGCATTGCGCTTCCGAGAACCAGGGCTCATTGCAAGCAGCTGTATAGTCTACTCCGTACGTACGTAGTCTCCGTAGTAACATGTGGTGGGTGTGTTCTGTATGGCCGCTTTATCCGCAGAATCATATGCAGAGCCGACTCGACCCGACGCCTTAGCCCATCGAAGCTACCACTAGCGGAACTGTCTCAGAAAAGCAATGTAACACCAGCGGGCACGTCATACACTACTGCGCAGTTCGTACTTTTACCAGACTACGGAATAGTCTCCACGACGATCGCGGAGAACCGGTCAAGCCGCCAAGGGCGGAGAAGGTGGAGGAAGAAGGGCTTACACGTTCTTAGGAGTGTTAGCACCCCTTCCAAGATCTAGGGCTGGGAATACAACGACTGGGAAATGGATCGGACAAGAAGCGATCCGCAGGGTTCGTCAACGTGGCAGTCAGAGGTGGCTTGGTGCGCGGGCCTGCGCAGGAGGTACGCGTGTTGTATGTACCTTCAGTGCTCATGAACGGAGTATGAGATGTACGTTGTAGGCAAGATGACGTTGTGCCGGCGTACATGGACAGGAAGATACACACGAGCTGGGTCGGGCTGGGCTGGGATGCATTATCTAGGTGAGTTTTCGATGTGATACAGACACCAATATATTATCCAGACCAGTCGGGTACAGAGTATGTGAGCTACTGGCCCGGGGACCTGAGTATCAGAAGCATAGAAGAAGGACAGTGGCAATGGATTCCACATTACAGGAAGTCCGAGCCCAGTCTCCTGCATGTAAACAGGGAAGAGCCATTTGGCAGGTGACTGTAAGCAAACACCCAACATCCAATCACAGACTCCAGAAAAGAAAACGCCTGAAAAGACTTCAAAGAAACAAGATGGCCAAGACCCAGACGCTAAACATGACGAAAATATACTTCTAACAAATGCTCAAGAATGACCCAAATCGAAAAGTGCCGTCGTCCAAGTAAAAATCCAGATTTCCCTGCCTGGAATGGCCCGATCAAATGCACATATTCGGACTGCAAACCAAAGTCGAAAAGTCGGCATCACTTCATATGCAATAGAAACATCCCCAATGGCAAACCGTGACGAAATCCAATGAAAGAAACCCGAGTTAGCAAAACAGGCAGACAGGCAGCATCACGCTCTCTGAATTATACTCCTCGGCCTCGACCGCGTCGGCCTCTGATCGAGAGATTTCCCCCTATCCTCCCTGATTTGCTCGCCGATGATCACGCTGACCAGTCTGCGATGCAGCTCAGCGTCCGTCCAGCCGACCCAGCCCGAGCCTCCCGACTTCACGTCCTGAGCGGCCAGTTCCTGCCTGAACCGGTAGATGATGGCAAATTGCATCTCGGTGATCGGGACCCCGTATGTATTGTCGGAGGTCCAAATCCAGTCTCCGATGATGTCAGCGTGCGTAGCACTAGGGTGGTAAGGGAAGCTCTGGGGGGATACTTTGGCTAGTCGATAAAGACCACGGATGAGCGTATAATGCGCGTTTGAGAAGTAGCCCGACGTTGCAAGGCGTGGCGGTCCGTCGGGTGCCTTTGCTTTTTGATCTCTCTTTGGTGTCACTGAAGCACGAGCAATTTCGGGCTGGGGATGGGGAGACGGTCTTTGCTCAATACTAGACACCGATTTATCGTCCGAAGACACTTCCCTCGCGTCCTCCTGTCGAACCTGTTCGAAGAGATCAGTTTCTTCAGAGCCTTGCTCGGACTGCTCTTCTGGACTTGGATCTTTCGAGGCTTCACGACTAGTCGGCGGCGTTAGACTTTTATGCTGCGGACTTGACTTTCGAATCGGAGGTTTCAGCCAGCCGGGTGTTAGACTTGTAAACCTCTGAATCCAAGATGATGCTTGGACTTCTTTGGCAGCCTGGGGATTCTTAGGTGTCAGGGATTCTTCTTGTACATATTGCTCATCCCCTGCATAATCAGAAATACTAGCATTATCAGCAAAGTCTGACGGGTGGCGCTGCATCTCGGTTTGAAGTCTGGTCGTCGGATCGATCTGGAATGTTTCATCTTCCAAGTCTTTCTCTGAGCTGAGGCCCAGGTAATCTTCGGGCTCGTCTGGCTCGTCTGGCTCAACATCGTACGTCTCAGCATCTTTCTGGCGCACTGTGATTGCAGACGATGGTACGCGCTGCGGAGAGCGTCCCTGTGCCGTACTCACAGGACTACTCTTCCCATAATAGTAACGAAAGCGGTTTGGAGTAACCTCTGCATGATGCCCAAAATCAACCTCTTGCTCTCGGAGTTTCGAAACACGTGAGTGGCCCAAGTAAGGCACTTTGCCTTGCCCATCCACCCAAGGCGCCGGTGAGTATGTTGTGCTGTACCCTCGATCAGCAGGGGTCGAGCCGCCTTTCCAAGGACTCGACTGCACATCATTCTGAGGCTGTAGCATGGACCCGCGGCCCGAGTTGCCTTCCTCATTGGCTTGCGCTTGCCAAATATCCTCATACCCATCATCATCAGCGGCACCATCTAAGCCTTCGTCTTCATTGTGTTCATCCTCAAGACCAAACCTCTCCTGGTGTTGTTCCTCCTGTCTGTGTATTCGGGGACTCCGAGCAATATCATAGTTAATTCCATGTTCAACTTCATAATCCTCCTCCTCCTCCTCCTCCCCTTCTTGTTCTTCTTCTTCGTCCTGCACTGGCAGCTGAGGACTTTGGTCACCGTCATTACCACCATTCTCGTTATCGATACCGTCACTGCCATGGCCTCCTTTTGCCTTTTCCAAGCGTGCTCCATGGCTTGGTAGCCAGGGATCTTCTTCATCATAATCCCCTTCCATGTTGTCGTAATCCGCCCCTGTCTCCTGCACCTCCTGCCCTTCCTGTCCCGGCATCCAAAGATCTTCATCCGCATCGTCCATGTCTTCTGCGTCGCCTCTTCTCACAGAATTCGGGGTGCCAACATCGCTATCAATAACAATGACTTGACTCGAGTTCGCCTCATTTATCATACGACTGACTGCTTCCCTCTCCCGCTGCCACTCTGCGAGCCGTCGCTTCATCTCCGTGCCAGGAGAGGAGTCTGGCGCACCGTCGAGTTGTTGGTTTGGAGTGTCGGACACATTCCGTCTTGTGTATTGGAAGTCCGGGCTGTCCAGGCCTTCTTCTTGTAGTTCGTCTTCAATCAATGCTCGCTTTTGAGGGCTGCTGAGCTCCATGTATTTCCGTCGAATCGCAAGCGCTTGTCCGAGTCCTAGAGCCGCCCCCAAAACCCGTTTCGATTCGGGATTCAGGTCGCGGAACACTGCATCCAGCCGTTGCCGACTTTCCATATAGTCAGGGACAGGGCTTCCTGGGTTGTAAGGGGGGTTGGATCGGCTAAGAACGCGTGCCAGAGCAATTCCAGCCCTAACCATCGTTGCTAATCGGAGCGGCGGTCTTCGACTGGAGACGGGTAAAGAATGCTTCGGGGAGGGCTGTTTAGATTGTATAGGAGAAAAGGGCCCACGTTTCGTGGCAGACTGGCCACTAGCTTGTTGAGATTCAGAATTGTGCGCCGGAGAGAACCTTGGATCGGGACTTGGGCTATGAGGAGCGATTGCCTCGGTTCGGCGATCCAGGACGTTTGTGTTCCGTCTGATGACACCATTTGTTTCCCTTTCAATAAACGGCTTCAAGGGGCCCTTGGCAAGGTTCGAATTGCTGCTTATTGCGTGCTGTCGAGCGGAAGGTAACGTATCTAGTGAGACCATGCTAAACCCTTCACTTTCCATGATAGTATCGAAATCGCGGTGCGGACTTGTGGGAACATTCGTAACTGGGCTGGGCTGAGCGCTTGCAGAGCTCTCGTGAGCAGGCCGGCTGCGTCCCTGCCGTTCATTCTCTACCTGCGACGAGGAAATCGGGGTCGGATATCTCCTTGGCGGCATGGGTGTGTGGCCCGCATGTATGCTGTTCTCCCGAGACAAGCTCTGAAGATCTCGAGTTGGTGATGGCATTTTCGAGGGAGTCGAATGTATATTATCGTCTCCTTGTTGAGAGTGAAAGCGGTCTATTGCATCGCCATTGGGAGTATCGTAGGTTCGATCTAATGCCGGCCGTGTATTTTGAACGTCCTCAGGGGCCACTTGCGGAAGCTCCTCCTGCGCGGGCGCATCGAACGGTATATCCAATAGGTGATGGTCGTCAAACCCATCATCAGAATCGGCATCACCGGCGAGATCTAGCGGACTCCAGCTGCGGCTCCCCAGCTCTGTACCAACTGGAGCTGTGTCCAACAACTGCGCATCCACCTCAGGCACGTCGGGTTCTTGAAGCTGTTCGTGTTGTTTATTAGTTTCAACCGGTGCAGGTGTCGGTGGATATTTCCTTGGCCGGCCCCGCCGCCTCTTCTGCTCGCTGTTCATAGGACCAGGTGTATTCCCTGGTCCTGGGGTGTTCCCAGGGCCCGGGGTGTTACCGGCGCTACCACCGAGCGGAGTCGCATTGAGGGACTTCCTCGGACGGCCTCGTTTTCTCCGAGGGGTCTGCTCCGAATCATCCTTCAGCGGAACCTTTGTAGTCGTAGTCGTGGGTTTGGGCCGTTTACGCGATGGGCTGCCTTGGTTTTCCTGCTCGTCCTGTGTAGCTTCAAGGGTCACGCGAATCCGCCAGGGACTGACATTTCCGTCCGCTTGAGCTTTGTCCGGCGACGAAGGCCGCTGTCGTCCGTTCGGGTTCCTCGTGGGTGACCCTGGTAGTAGAATATCATCGAAGCGGATTGAATGAGCGCTTTTCGCAGGGCTGAGGCTGATGCGTTTCCGTTTCGCGGCGCCGGGGGTCTGGAGGATGCGGCGGTTCGCGGGCGACATGAGGCTACTTTGTCGACCGGGGAAAGGTCTGAATGGCGAGGAAATCAAGTAGTCGGCATCGCCAGGAGGCGCAAGGATGTCCGGGGAGGAGCTTGCGCTGTGGGTAGAGAACATTGACCGCAGCATGCGAGGGGAACTGCGACCGAAACCTTGAGTTTATCAAAAGAGAACCAAGGCGCGTCAAAAAGCGGATTCAAAACACGTCATTATCTCGTATCCAGAGTCCAAAAGCCAAGAAGATTTAAACAATTCAAGAACACCAAAGCGAAATGATAGCTGCAGCGCCTTGTGAGCTGCGACAGTCGAGGTGGGCATAAACACGTATTCCCGATTGGGAAGGTGGAATAATCGGCCGGGGGCAGATTCCCGGCCTCAGGCATAAAGAAGTGTTATGTCAGCGACAGCGGGCTCGCGGTTAGCTAGCCCCAATCAGGACTAGCCTATATTTACTCACGATAATGCGGAGGTTGGAGGCTGGAGAGGAGACAAGCTCAAGCCTCTTGGTGACATGGTCTGACTCTGTGCCGGCGTCGCTCGATCTCAAAACGGAGCGCCCATCCCACCTTGGTATTCTTCCGGAGGATTACGTCGTTGGTCAGGCATTGACTTCCTGCGAGAATTCCGGGGCCAATTGACGGCGACTCACTTTGTCCCCCGCTCTTTTCTCCGCACCGATGGTGACATCCGGAGAATCCATTCCTTGACAACTAGCTCAGTCTAGCTGGCAGTCCGACCATTCCTGGGGAAACTATAAAAGATACCCCCGGCCGGTCATGCTCTTGCATGACAAGCTGCAGCTCCGCGACCACCTCAGGTTCCTCATCTGTCCTGCGCGCTTCTCTCCACGTGTTGTTCTCCTTTACTCCTATATCTTCTTCGGGGTTCTTGCGCTCCTTACATACATCATGTACCTCAAGCATTCTTTGCCGGCTTTTGTTCTGGGGCTGCTCACCTCCACTCAGGAGGCCGCCGCTGCGCCCCAGCCTAGCTCGACCCCTAGCCCAATAGCAGACCCCTACAAGACCTACACCATCAGCGCCGGCAATATCACTGCCAAATTGATTCCTCATGGCGCGCGCCTGACTTCATTGCTTGTCCCTGACCGCAATGGGACACTTCAGGACGTCGTCGTAGGCTTCGATGACCCAACGCAGTACAGCGACGATGACAACTTCTTCGGCGCCGTCGTCGGCCGCTACGCGAACCGCATCAAAAACGGCACCTTCACGATTGCCGGCGAATCATACCAGATTCCCAAGAACGAGAACGATGGCCTCGACACCCTCCATGGCGGTGATATTGGCTATGACCAGCGCAATTGGACCGTGACATCCTACACAAACTCTTCAATCACCTTCTCCTTCTACGACCACGCCCTTCAGGGCTTCCCTGGGGACGTCCTCACCCACGCAACCTACGCCGTCGACAATGACACCCCCTCAGGCTCCCCACAGCTAACCACCAAGCTTGTCTCCCTAGCCCTAACCGAGGCAACCCCCATCATGCTTGCAAACCACATCTACTGGAACCTCAATGCCTTCCGCGACGCTAACGTCCTCGACGATGTAACTCTTCAACTGCCCTTGAGCACCCGCTTCATTGCCACAGATGGGATTCTCATCCCCAACGGCACAATCTCCACCGTCGACGCCTACAATGGCGCGCCGGACTTTACGTCCCCAAAACTCGTCGGTGAAGACATTGACGACGCCGTCGGTCTCTGCGGTACAGACTGCACCGGCTACGACAACTGCTGGATTGTCGACAGGCCGACGGGATACTCGTCTGACGCAATCATCCCAGCAGTCTACATGGCCTCCAAGAACACGGGAATCACCCTGGAAGTCTCGACAAACACCCCGGCTATCCAGATCTACAGTTGCAACGGCCAGGATGGATCTGACCCTATAAAGCCGTCTCAGGTCCAGCGCAACAAGGATGCTGGATTCAATGGCCCAACCACCCTCGACAAAAACGCCTGCGTTGTTATTGAGACTGAGGGGTGGATTGACGGCATCAATCAGCCTAGTTGGGGCCAGACGGACAACCAGATCTTTACCCCTAGAGGCCTACCAGCGATCAATCTGGCTATTTACCGATTTGGTACGGCTTAGCTGGATCTCATTCTATCTGAGTAACATATATGCCTTTTTTAGGATATGTACTACGCATGTGCAATAATTAATTAATTGGTTTAAGCATTGGTTCCTCCTATTTGTTCCACTCCCAACAAACAATGCAATCAAATCGTAGGTAGATGATATTGTAGTATCGGGTATCTATTAATTAACACGCATTCTATCCAAGCAAACCGCAAGAGCCGGGGCGAAAGTATTTTCAATTCGAAGGCAACAGACCTGACTGAGGATATTACCCCCACCCCGCCAAAGTCCAGCTGGACCGATCGCCCGCCCTCAAAGACCTCCGGTCCGGAATTCCATGCTCCCTATCTCTATGGTGGCCATGGTCCAAGTCTCGACTAGCGCCCGCAAGGCCATGTTGGAGGTACTTTTCGCGCTCAATCTCCACCAATCCGCGGACCTTGAGGCCAGTAACTAGACTAGCGCCTGCCCAAGGACCAAGCGACTCGACTTCCCGGAGGATGCCTTGAACGGGTGGGATGTCTTTCTCGCGCGTGCGGATAACCTTCTGTTCGATTGGGTCGATTTCGACCTCTGGTTCTTCTGATGCGGGTGTGTCTGGACCTGCTTCTGCAGAGTCCGCTTCGTCTGCGGTTTCAGAATCCGTATCGGTTGTGGGTTCGGGTTTGGTTTTGGGTTGGCTTTCGGAGGTTTCGCGGGTTGTTGCTGCTTGTGATAGCTTGAGGTTCTGCAGTTTCTGGGTTTGTTGGTCGATGACTCTGCCGCGGACTGGACTCCAGCCGTACTGCTCGATTAAGTAGGCGACTTCGTCAAGGATCCGGCTGCGGACGCCTGCGATGTTGGCTCCGCCGCCCACAAAGACGATGCGCGACATGCATATACCGCGCGCGTCGGGCGGGAGGTTTAAGAGTGCGTTGTATACCAATAGCGAAATCGGCTTTTCCTCGTCGTCTAGGTCGCTATCAGGCACGCCTTGGGCGAAGAGAACCTTTTCCACTGGCTCCGTAAGCTTAGAGAATGGGAGCTCAATGTCAAAAGATCCGGGGTTTGACGGAGATGGTATAGACACGGGCTTGTCTAGAATGTCCGCCATCAAATCGCCTGTTTCCTGCCTGCTAGACTTTGAAGGCTTGCACCACAGGAACCGACTGGCGACCTCTTCACAAAACTCAAAATCCACTGAAATCGTGTCGGACTGCGAATCTCCGCCCAAGAGCCGCGAGAACATCAGACCCGTCTCTTGTATCAATGACCTCATTCCTCTTGTACTCCTTTTCGTCGCAACTTCACGGTATTCATAGATTCCAGTCACGATCGTCTCCGCCCAGCCAATATCCACCACCAAGGCCGACCGCAGTCCAGCTGCCGTCGCGGCCATCGCAGCACTCGTCAACAACGAGATACTGGGTGTCCTCCACCGGTTAAACAATGTCGTCAGGAGCGAGGACAGCAGAGGATGCGGAATCACAGACGGCAAAACGAGAACCATTCGTGCCGAGCCCGCGTCTGTCAATAAGTACTTATTGTACGCTTCCCGGAACATCCTCTCAATCTTATCTTCTACCAGTCCGATATGCAGGTCGCGTAGATCCATCCTCCACAGCTCGTATGGTCTCGTCCAGTCATCCGGCTTTGCTGGTGGTTGCGGCAGTGTGTCGTCTGCTACAGGGGTACCCTTCAGCCACTGTCTGTAGTCTCCGGCCCTCCGCGACTCATCCGGACCAAATCCTAGCACGCATTTCGGTTCGCTCTCACCCTCGAATCCGGCCCGGAGCCATCGGGAGCCAAGTTCAAATATTATCGCATCTTCTTCGACGCGGTATGTAGAGCCTGATGAGGTGCTGGCGAAGGAGTTGTTGTTCGAGCGCAATTGATGCTGTGGGGTCTGCGGAGGTGACTTTGCGGGTTGATTTTGGCGTATAGGCATCGATGCCATCCTCGCCGGGGGGTTATGACAGTTTGAAAAGCCGCGTTGGTGTGTAGCTGTTCAGGTTGATGGCGGGCCGCGGGGAAAGATGGATGGAGCGGTGCGGGAACAGCAATTCATGCTAAACGATATGCCCCCAAGCAACTCACTGTGTCGGGAATTACCAGTCCGTCGCAGAGCAGTAGTGATGAAAAGGAATAAGCCCAGAGCTGGCGGAGCTCAGAATTGAACGTTGAATTGCTATAGTTGACTTCCAGCTCCTGATGCCAAGAGCGATCAGCCAACGGATCTTCGTCGGCCCGTCGCCCCGGCACTGATATCAACAAAAACAACCTCACATGATCCTGACCTTAGCATTGCGCTGGTTTTTGCGGTCTTTTTGGGTGTTTTTGAAGCTATTTTGATGGAAGCTCTATAATGGGTATCCCTGGGTAAGAGTGGATTCCAATTTGCTCCCCGTTTCTGGTCGTTGCGCCTAAAGCGGGGACGTAAACAATATACATCCGCCACACCATACTTTTCACTTTTTCCGTCGCTGATAATCGTTGACAGGCTTATCAATGCGCTCGGTCCCGGTGAGCGGATTTCCCTGTCCAAGTTGGCCATAAGTCATTTGGAACGCACCTCGCGACCTATCCGAATCGCTGTGGACATTTCGATATGGCTGTTTCAGGTGCAAGCTGGCCGCGGTGGCAAGAATCCAGAGCTACGCACGCTGTTCTTCAGGCTGCTCAAAATCCTGGCTCTGCCAATCCACCCACTCTTTGTTTATGATGGCAAAAATAAGCCTCCCTTCAAAAGGGGGAAGGCTGTGTCAAGCCGGAGCTATGGAAATGCGCCAATTATTCAGCTCTCGAAAATTCTGATTGATCTGTTCAGATTTCCTCGTCATGAGGCCCCGGGTGAAGCAGAAGCGGAGTGCTCGAGGCTGCAGATGGCCGGAGTTGTTGATGCGGTGATGAGCAATGATGTGGATGCGCTTATGTTCGGGTCGGGATTTACAGTCATGAACTTTTCAAAAGAGGCTGGGTCCAGCGCTGGTGGTGCGACGCACGTTACTTGTTATAAGATGGGAATGGGCGATACGTCCAATGTGCCGCTGGATCGACCAGGCATGATTCTGTTTGCCATGCTTAGCGGAGGCGACTACTTACCAACGGGTAGTGTTGCAAAATGCGGCAGTAAGACCGCAGCCGAGATCGCAAAGGCGGGATTTGGCAACGATCTCTTAGAGATACTCGAGGCAGACGGTGCAGAGCTCGAGACTCGGCTGAATGAGTGGAGAGACCGGCTACAGTATGAATTGGAGGAGAACGAAAGCGGGTACTTTCAAACCAAACACAAGGTTGTTCGAATACCAGAGACTTTTCCCGACCGGACCATCCTTTCCTACTACGCCAAACCAGTTGTATCGTCGGAACAGCAGATCGAATCTCTGAAGGATCGTTTGCGAAACGCATGGGACCAAGAGGTGAATGCTAAGGAATTGAGGGACTTCACAGCCCACGCTTTCGAGTGGAATTACCGTTCAGGGGCAAGAAAAGTCATCAGGCTCTTGGCTGAGCCTCTGGTTTCCTACAGGCTTCGTCTTGGACAGCACCCAACATCTGGCCGGCCCAGATTATCGAACAATGACGTCCAAACTCTACAGAAAGTATACAAAAGCCGAACGAGCTTTATCACAGATGGACAGATCGAACTGCAATATGAGATGGTTCCGATAGATGTTGTCGGCTTGGACCTGCTGGCCGAGCAGCCAAATCCTCCACTTCAATCACAGGGCACAACAGCCTCAGGCGACGAAGAAGAGGACGGAGATGGCGAAGAAATTACTCCTCAGTCACCAATCAAAAAGCGTACGACAAAGTCGTATGATCCTTTTGCCTCTGAAAAAGTGTGGATTTTCGAGAGCGTTGCTTCGATCGGCGTTCCAGAGACTGTAGAGAACTGGAAGAAAGAGCAAGCAGCAAAATTGTCCGCACCTAAAAAGACAATAACCAAGAAGTCAGGTCCGAGGAGGCGAAAGGAGTTGGACCCGAGCATGAAACAAGGCAGCATCCTGAAATACGGTACACTCAAGAAAGGCCGCTCAGACATGTCCGAATACAAAAGCGCACAATTGTTCGAGGCCGCAGTGTCCACATCGTCGCCAACGAAAACTCCCCCATTCTCCAGCCCTGTAACAGGAGCTGGGCCTGGAATGTATGGTCTGACAATGTCGACTTCACCGAAACTCAACCAGCGAGTAGATGGCTTTGACTACCTAGTCGACCGATTTGCATCGTGCGATCTCTCTGGTTCTGGTTCTCCTGTTAAACGCCGACCAGTTACGAGATCTCTCCACTCTCAACGCGTAGCAGTCACTTCTGGCGGTGTGGAGATCATCGAGATCCCAGACACGGACGATGAATACTCCCCACCTGCCACCCCAAAACTCCGCATGAGCTTCTCCAATGCGAGCTATAGAGAGCTACGCTGCCATAACTATTTCTCCCGGCCTTGCAGTCCGAGCCCGAGACAAGCGAAGCAGGTTGAAGATCAAGTTGCACCTGAAATAGCGCATCTCGAACACGCCGTGTCATCCCTGAACCTGACTACGCATGATGGGGATAATGAGACGAAGTCATCCCAAAAGTCGAGAACGAAGTCAAAGGAGCCAGAAACTAGTGTTGAAGACATTGCCCTCGACAGAAGCAAAGTCACCTTGGAAGACCCTGTCGAAAAAACCAAGCCAAAGCACCGCAAGGCCCCTGCCGTAAGAAAGAAGGCCTCCGGTAGTGAGGAAACACAGCCAGGACGTTCACGCCACGGCACCATCAACACCACTTCCGCTAGCAGGGAAGCACCAACGCACATTGAATCAATCACCGCGTACGACGGATTTTGGACAGTAAGTGCGCCGGCTACTGAAAGAGACCACGAGGCACATCCTACAGATACGGAAGGGCCAAAGAACGATAAGAAGAAGAAGAAACGGTTCGCTCGAGTCAGTATTTTGGACCTCACTTGATCGACTCGGATCACCACCGTGTTGACATATCTTTACCTTCTTGCATATGTTCTTTCAGCGTACATTCATCGGATCGGATTTTGGATTGATATGACATAGCCTACTTACAGATCACGACTAGGTAATCCTCAGGGCGTTGGTGGAATTGGTTTTTAGAACTGCATTTTTACTACGGTGTACATAGGTGACTTGACCATGGTCGGCTTCGAGTCAGCGGCGCAATACAAGCAAAGAAGACCTTTCTATCCCCCTCATGCCGTCATCTCCCAACAACTCTACCTAAGTACCTTGTCGATGCATAGAAATTTCTCGGGGATAGTCTCATGCTTCCGGGCCTGCACTTGCCGTTTGTCCGCGGGTCTGCGTCCACAAGAGTCACACTGTGCATCCTTCTTCAACCTCATAGTCTCACGTTCCCAAAGCTTTAGGGCATGCTCTCCCAAAGGCAGGACTCCGTTCTTGTACAAGTGGTTATAACAGGAGTGGCATATGTACAGCCAATGGGTCGTCGGCGTTTAGATGAGTACGACCACCTCTCTGGCCCTGGCCGGCAGGGCGTGCAGGGCATTTATGAGGGGTATGTCATTCGTTGGCACTCCGGATTCGCGCACTTTGAGGCGCTACGTGAGATGGTGTCTTTGAACCTTGCTTTAAAGATTATGCTGCATGGAGGCCATGCCACTGAAACTCCGGAGAGCTTCATTGCCTCTCTCATCGCCTTCGCCATCTCGTACGAGGCTTCCGTACCGACTTTCGAATAATACCTGGGCCACTGATGAGTCCTAAAGATGAGCAATGACCATGAAGATGCTCTCTAAGAGCAAGAGGTACCCAGGATGTATGGGCGTTTCAAACATTGCGAGCTTCTTGAAGTTTGAAGTAACCCCGGCTCGGCAGGTTTCTTTGGTCCACTCTTCTTTCCGGAAGAGCTCGATGGTTTTCTCTGTTGAGCCACCGATGAACAATTCCACTAGGATATGTTTTTGAGCCTCGCTCATCGCCCAATATCCTCTCGTGATAGGTAGACTTTCGTACGGCATCCTGTCCTTCTACTACTTCACCAACACGTCGTATCCGAGCATGGACCTATTGACGAAGGGATTGGTCTCGAACTCTGACAGTTCAAGTTTAACGATGGTTGGGATCCTAGACGCCGCAAAGGCGTCATCAAGCAAGCCGTCATCGATCCCATCCGGTCCGATGGCATCGTGTGTATCGCCAATAGCGTCAGTTTCGGCTTTAAGTTCATCTTCATCATGGTCCTTGTGCGAGGGATCGATATTCTCCGCATCATCAACCTGCTCTTGGGTATCAGTGCAAAGATCCTAGCGGACCAGTGTCCATTCGTATAGTTTCGTACCCCGGGACAACCGCCAGACGCCCTCAGGCATTTGACTGACGAGGGTTGCCGACAGACCTAGGTTAGGTAGGTGTAGACGCCGAGACACCTAAGCACCGGCTTCTATATTTTCCCGCTCGGGATGCGATGGGGCTGCACGTTCTTTTATCTCATGTCGCTCTTTATTCGCATCGTATCGGATAGACTCGAGGAGCTCTGATCGGGAACCTGTGAACAAATCCTGTTAGTTGGTACGTCCAGGTTGCATTTGATTGTTCGCTCACGGACTCAGTATCCATGGGGTTGGCATACTCACGGTTGATGATTAGGCCATGGTCTGTTCTACCAGAAGTTGGTCTGGATATGACTAGAGTAACGTCAGTCATGATGCTGAATCAAGTGGGTTGGAGGTAAGCACGTTCAGGCCGAAAGCGCTCACTCGCTCTGTTTCTGATCGACCATGTCCGGTGCGATCTGACAAGAATCGTTCCGTTTTCTTCTAGAAAAGAAGCTTGGAGCCCAGAGTCGGCGCTCTGTCGGGTGTGAAATGCAGAGATGTGGCTGTAGAGAAAGGTTGTGGTTTCAGAGAGTAAATGCCTCATCCTCGTTGCTAGGCAGAACACCTTCGGCTCACTCGAATAGTATCTCAGACGATCAATCACCTTCTCAAAACACCCAGGGAGCTTTCTCCTGGTTTATTAATGCCGTATGTGCGGAAGTCGTCATCGGCGCACTTACCGGTTCGAGGTCGAGATCGAGTTGTTTACACGTTGACTGGGAGGCTTCGCTGGAAGGCTCACTCAAGCTCAAGCAACCGAGAATAGGGTATACTCAGGCGAATGTCGAAGCGGTTCTTTGCAGCTTGGCCCTGCTGTCTGTCCTGGCGGTCCAAGAGAGCCGTCCATGGCCAGATGTTTCCGCCATGTCAGTTACCGCACCGTCTGGGAAGCCACCCTGCACGGAAGCAGCGGCCATCAGCCCACGAACCCACGTCTACGACGCAGAGGCCAAGGTGGTCGATTTCGGTGCCCTGAACCACTGCTCCATGAGCTTCAACGAGTCTACCATATGCGCTATGCATTGACAGCAGATGGATTTAACTGGCGCGCAATGGAGTAACCATCAATCTCTTCGAATTTGGGCTTTCCAAGTTACGCACCAGCCACCGAAACACCAGAGTCACCCTGAGGTTGGTTTACATGTACACCAATAATATGGGCAGCAGAGCAGTATAACGTTTGGCGAGCCGAGGTGTATAGTGCAGTTAATAGCTGGCAAGGCCGTCCCTTGGGGTCGACATCTACAAAGTGTGAAGCCCTAGAAAACTCTCGAGGGTCGCTGAAGCCCAAGAGTTTCGTCGCTCTGATAGAACTCACTGACATACACAGATCTATAAGACATTTGTTTCAAGGAAGGCTTCGTGTTTCGAGGGAGGCTCAGACTTAGGGCTCAGGTTTCGAGGCTCAGGGCTTACCTAGGTCATGGTTATAGGAGGGCGAGACGATATAATGGCTTTAGAGGTATGATTACTTGCTCTGTATCGTTTGAAAAACAAGTAATTACCTTGGCAACTATATAGTATAAAGCCCTTAATAACTACCTAATACAACTACCTGGGCGACTACCTGGGCAACTACCTGAGGCAACTAAACATGCACAAGTTGTAGGCGCACTTAGTTTACCCTAAAAAAGTGGTCAACGAGGGTTTACCAAAGCAAAATACAATTGGGCCATGGTCCATCGGGGCAATTAGGTGGAATAGCAGCTCTCTTAGCAGTTGGCCCTGGCTGTCAAAGGGCATCCCAATTGCACTGGTCCTAATTACATGCTGCCAGCGCCCATATGCCGTCAGAAACACCCTAGGGGTAACTACCAGTATCTTAAAACTTAATGCTTTATAGATAAATATGTTAGCACATGAATATTAGTTGTGCTTGGAGAGATGTATGCATAAGAAACTTTATTATTCTAGAAACAATGTACTAGCGCGGAGATATCAGCCTAAGCAAATCGATCAATCATGACTTGGGCATTGAAGGGCAGGGAGGAGAGCAGAAGAGGCAATCAATAGGACATGGCCGAGCTACTGTCAGCAGACTGAGCTCCATCCTCTTGACAGCGAACGGCAGGCCGAATCCACCATGCACGGTCTCATAGTCCCCAACTCAGGGCAGGGCGACTCGGGAGATAACGACTCGGTGACTGAGTATATGATGTGGCCAGTCTTTGCAGTTAGGATTCCGGCGACTATAGAATTCCTCTTAGGGGCTCAAGGCATCCTCACAGGGTTACTTTTTTCACCACGCTTAACACCAAAGAGGCTCAGCTTTCCCCTGTCGAACTGACACTCGGACACGGTCCTGATGCCGTACTCGTGTTGCTTGTCGATTCAGTTTCTCCAGGCCCAATGACCTCATGTCGCCCATGGGAAAGTGCCACCTTTAAGAAAGCCTACTTGAAACTGATAAATAAGTCCTTCAGTCACAAACTTTGAGGTATTGATATAGGGTCACTCAGAGTGGTGCGAGAGTTACCCGCCGTCCTGAGTCCTGAGTACGTGGTCCGTCGTCTATCGGCCGGACACCACTTGCGCCGCTTCGGCATCACAAATGACAAAAATCAACTTTTTCGCTCGATGTGACTCGATATGGCTTCGATGACACCCGGGTAGACCCGCGTGGACCAACCAGGTCTCAGCAGAAGCAGCAAAAAGCGAATTCCGATGCGGGGAATCGAACCCCGAGCTTGGCTGTGAAAGAGCCACATGTTGACCGTTACACTACATCGGATTTGATGTGTTTAGCATGTTAGAAGTACAAAATATGATCAAAAAGGCAAAAGCCGAGCTGCGGTATACTTGTATAGTTCTGACGCGGCTTCTGGTTGGTTGCGGGTGCGGGGTACGACCTCAAAACTTTCAATCTTCGACCGCGGCCGCTTGAGGAAGGCACGTCCAGTGCCGCCCTCGGGACCCTATTCTCTCATTGTCAATGCTTAATGATCCGGGGAATTCACCTTGCTGTCGGCATCTACTGCATTGTGCCCCTCGCCACCACCTCCCACATGTAGGTATACCGTAGAGGACAGCCTTGAACGCTCGATATACCACCCTACTATTACAAGAACCATGGTGTCTGGGACATCATTAGGGAATAGATGGTGATTGGCATACATTTCGGCTACGGTTCCTGTTGGTTGCTGTGCTTGCGTCTATGCGCCGACGGCTCGGAGTGTGGGACGGAGTTGGCGGGTCAGCATGGGTTTCCTGGCCTTTGGGAGTGGAATAATCACGGGTTGTGGGTATACGGTACGCTGGGGATGGATGAGATGTGCGACAGTGCTGTTGTTAGGACGGGCTGAGTAGGGTCAAGTCCATAAGTAGCCTGCTGCACCGCATTAACATAGCCTACAAGGCTATGCGGAGGCACACTTGCATCACGCTCTGGACTATGGCCGTCTTTCTTCTATAGTGCCGTTATACTCATCATGATTGGCTGATGTGTGCTGCTAGTAGACCGAAAAAAACGACCAGCATGGAATGGCACGATGCCGGCTGGGGGTCCTGATGGCTATGGGCCTGGCGCTCAATTCGACGGACTGCCTGTAGGTTTGGAATCTTCGCATCCATGCCGATGGCGACGGTGATTTCCGGTTCCTGCTCTTTTGGGGACCGCCCATCTGTCTGAAGTCGGCTTCCGACTGTATCTGTATCAAAACTCTATTTGGAGGTCAGAGATGACTAGGGCCGTTTACGGGGTCGTGGTGTTTTCGGCTTCGAGGGGTCCTTGGGTATCCCGAGATGTTGGCAGTGCTTTGGGACTGTTTGGTACATACATTTTATCGTTATCTGATCAGTTGATCCCTTTGCGGTCGGAATTGTGTCCCTTTCTGGTTCATGGCCCAACGGCGCGTTTGGTGGAGCACGAGTAGGCATTACATGTCGCTTCGGTGGGTCTACGGGCTACGACTACTAGGTGGCGCTTCCTTTGGGAGTATCTGCCTGTTAATATGAAGGATTTGGCTGTAATCTGGTAGGACGTCTCATAGGTAAGATGGCCAGTCAACATGTGCTTACCCACGTGGGTCACCACTACTAGTAATCAAGGGTAAGGGTGCTTTCATTGTTGAGGTTCTGTGAAGAGTGTAACAGTCATCCAGATATGGAGTTCTCTTTGTCCTGGGGCGGGTGGGTCAAGTTCCGTCTACTCTGGGTGATATCTACCGGTATACTATGTCGTTTGCCTTGTAGTTAGCCATCATTCCTTCTCCCGCTGTGTATCGGTAGGCCCGGTTTCCAAATTAGTAAAACTGCTAGGATGAATTGAGCCTTTGCTTGTTCTATGCTTGCAGAGTGCTTGCTAATGAGTACCAGGTGTCTGATCTTGTAGCTCCAGCTTGCCAGGGATTCTTGGTTTAATGCCGTTGCGTACTCGATAATGCTAGAAGAGTGCTCAGGATCCTGGCGGCCTAGGGCTTCAGGTCGGTCGCCGCTTTCTTAGGATGGACATGCACATGTTGTAGTCGGCCATTTGTTCCGTTGCCAGTTGGTCCTCATTCTTCTAACTGGTCGCAGCCTCGCAGGTCATACACATAGAGATGCCGCTATACCATACCCACCTCGATTAGATATATATCGTAACGCCAACCCGTGAAACAAGGGCAGACTCTGCTACATGGGAATGGGGAATCACTTCATATAAGTATTATCCAAGCCATCGTCGTCCATTACTCTCTAAGTACATCCTAACACAGCCTGTAAAGACATTCTATACATGACTTCATGTAGTCGGTTAGGGCTTGCATCGGCGCTGTGTGGGGACGCTCAGCAGCTGGCTTTGATTGAATATTGCACAAAACATTGACTACCATCTTAGCAACAAATCCGATGTAGTGTAACGGTCAACATGTGGCTCTTTCACAGCCAAGCTCGGGGTTCGATTCCCCGCATCGGAAGTAACCGGATAGGAGCTTCAAGCTTTGCTTTTTGATGTTCTTTTACCCAAAAGCAAGGTTTGCTAATAACCAAACTCCAATAGTACTTTTCAACAACAAATCCGATGTAGTGTAACGGTCAACATGTGGCTCTTTCACAGCCAAGCTCGGGGTTCGATTCCCCGCATCGGAACTAGGCGGAGCTACCGGCTCCCAATTTGATTTTTGTACCCGGACATAGCTCCCGTTGATATGGAACACTGATAGAGTGCAAACATGCCTCGGAATGAACCAATTATGTTAACGCTGCTGGTTGTTGTAGGGGACATGGATGAGAAGTACACACTTCGGATATCTTAGCGCCGAGCGGCCTGCATCAGCATCCCCAACTAACCAAGAACCGCCCATCTCTTTGAAAGTCAATTCGTAAACCCCTATACCCTGTACAGGGCTGGAATGGCCATGGTCCATACTCCATAGATAATTCCAAGGTCAAGAGTTTATTCCCTATGGATGGGTACAATCATACCATCATCCTTAAGTTCTGATAGCTCCGTTTTTTGCACAGCGCTACCGAATAGACTAAGGACATGACTGAAAACCAGACTTCCTGGCAAGTGGACAGGAAGGATCCTATGAAATGCAGGACAGAGGACGTAGATACCTAGCTAGGTACGTAGTAAGAGGCACCTCTACCTGGCCAAGAGCGAAGAACAAACCCGAGCAACTCTGCGATATGCGAAGTACTTGTACATCAATCAACAAGGCTAACCACCCAGACTACCGAACATGACGCTTAGACGCCAGCCATAACCATCTGCAGCTAAATGTAGAAACTGGGGTCAAGCCAGCTGTCCCCTTTACCGCTTGTTCGGGCCAATGGCGTTGCTGGAGCGCCTGCAGTAGGCTGCATACTCTTCCAGATAGATTTGTACCTTAGCGCTGGCGGGATTGAGCCTAAAATATGCCTATCCACGGCCTATGACAGGCTATCCTTGACTATTTTCGTTTGAAAAAGCACCAATATTGACGCATCGTAGCGATTCCCTGATCGGACGGAAAATAACTTGCCACTCGATGTTCGGTGGAGAAGAACCGGTACCGAAGACTCGAGAAGATGACTTGAGGCGAGTGTCATCGGGGAGCCGAGGCGGTTGAGGTTGAGCCAAAGCACGGGTGAGGCGATAAGATTGGTCTGAAACCGCTAGACTCGATGCGTATTCTGCCAGTCTCAAAAATTTGTTTCCTCAGGCCGGGGCGGGGGCTGGTGATTTCTTTCCTCTTTGGGTTGGGGTAGCCACTGTATACTACTCCGTATGCCGTGCACTGTAAACAGTGAACACCGTGGTAACAATGCCGCCCTCAAAACGACTTCCTTGATTGCGACCACAAGATACAGTGCTTTGGCGAAGTGATACATCACAAATACCCGCTGATATCAGAGTTACAACAGGATCAGCATGTAGAGCACGGTCCAGGAGCTGCCCCTCACATGGTAGTTCTGCCATTGCGCGTCAGTCGATCTGCATTCTGTGCTGCATCTCCAGATCTGTGTCAACTTTCAACTCTCCGGGTTTGGTCAGAGAGCTCGTCGTCGAATTAAACTGTCGTTAAACTGTCGTAGATTATATTGATATGCTGGCAGTGAGTCACCCCGGGCTGGCTTGGCCGGACATTTAGTCTGATATCAAGCAAATCAGCTTGCCGCTGGGAGTCATGAATAGATTATTGACTGCAGACTGCTGGTCGATCAAGCCGGTCGTGGTCGTACCCAACCAACGGGTCTACTCCGGAGAACTATGAATGTGTCTATTGGCACATGCTTGACTCATTGTCTGATATCCCTACTCTGTACTCTGATACTCTGAAACCCCTTCCTGCTGATTCAGTGCAAGACAGCAGATGCTGCATCAATGATACAATAGATACAGCCTCGCTGCAAGAGTAACGTAAAAGAAAACCGAAAAGGGCGGTCAACAGCTGCCCGCCAATAGTCGGCCACGTTTATACATTGCATAGCCAATCATCTCTGATAAAACTCGGCCAGCGGAAGTAGACCCACTTGCACAAGCAAAGAATCCACCGCGGCGAATCTGGAGGCGGCTTTCGTGACAATACGGTACGCCATCTGCTGGAGGCCCTCCCATCTTTTCTCCCATAACACCCCCTCATCCATTCTCTTCATTCTTCCCCTTTGCTCTCATCCAACAGCCCAGTTTGCAACCATCTACACCTCTTCATCAAACCTTTTACCACATACCTTTTTCTTCCCCAACAACAGATTTCGTCAAGAGTTCCGCGCCGCCATGGCTTTCGTTGAGCTGTAGATTCCTCGCTGGGGAGCCTTCTCCCGGCTCCCCAGTCCAGCAGCTCCGAGTATCTCCCATTTGACTTGACGATTTCTGTCTCTCTTTCGACGCAACTCCCAGCAGCGTCGGAATTGCCCTTCAGCACACTTACGGAAGAAGCACTTCGACGTCCGGACGTGGACGGAAAGGTGCTCTCGTGTCTATTACTTTCAATCTCTTCTTCCTCCCGCCTCCTTCGAATCCGAATCCTCCTTGCCCTCTATACTTCTCCCGATCCGCAACGGCTCCTCTCAATCCTCCTGACGCTTAACGAGGAAAACCACCACCGCCGACACTTCCGCAATCCTCCTTAATCCTCCACATCCCTCCTGAAGATATTGACGCAATTGACCGATTGCGGGTAATAAACTTTGTTGATCCAGCGTCCTTCACCCATCCCCCACATATCTCGTGTGGTACATACCCCGAACGAGCACCATTACGATCAATTGAACTCACAACAATGCCGAAAACAATTCCGTCCAAGAGGGCCATTAAGAGCACCTCAAATCCCCTCACCAGCTCCGGGAAGAGGCCCAGCAAGTCAGTATCCCTCGGCTCAGATCGAAAACGGAGGGCCTCATCGTCGACCGTCTCCAGCCTCTCCTCAGTCACATCAATGGAAGGACTGAGCGACGAGGACGACGACGCGAATGATTCAGAAGATGCAGACGACGAAGATGACCAGCCGATTCTCCTTACCCCGTCTTATAGGAACCATAAGGCGGGGATGAAGTCAGCTAAACGTGCACAGCAAGCCGCGTCCGATGATGACAGCGAACACGAAATAAGCGATGGCCCTGACTTGGAAGACAGCTCTGATGATGTCTACGCCGCCGTGGACTACATTAGCGACGGCGATGACGAAGAACAAGATGTTGAAATACTGGAAGAACTTATGATCTTAGAATCAGAAGATGAACATGAACTCTCGAGCGCGGCCAACACGGGTGCATCTGAAGTTCATGACTGGGCTGGCCCCAGTGTCTTCAATGATGATTTAATGTTCACCGGAGCACCCTTCTTCGATGAACAGCAGCTATACAGTGCCATGGAGGCCTTTGGGGAGACCGATGTAGCAAGTGAGACCGCAGTAGAGACTCCCGTACCGCGCCGGGTGCATTTCGAAGAGGACTCCGATTCGTCGTCCGACAGCGATTCTTACACCGAAGATGAAATTCCGAGTGATTTTCTTCAACAGGACAGTCTCGACCCGCAGCTCCGTCGCATGATCGAGAGCGACAGCAATGAGGTTGGACGCCGCTCATCCCGTCGGCAGTCTGATGAGATCTACGCAGACTCAGACTACGGCCATTCTAACATCTACCATGTCGAGTCCGATGGCGCCGTCTCCGAGGGCTCCTCAAGTGGCTATGAGAGTATGCCAACACCAACCGATTGCTTTTTGCTTTGCTAACTCACTTCAAGCCGACGATGGCGAGACTACAGATGAAGACCTCCCCCCTCCAGCCACCATTACCCACCCACGATCCATTCTCCGCCGCGACTCATCCGCGTCTTTGGCCGCTGCGATTGAAGAAAAAACCGAGCCTACTCCCCGACGAAGAAGAGGGCCCCTCATGGGTACTTTTGTTGCGGACCCTCATAAACCAGTTGCTCTTGTCGACTGCACTGGCAAGCATCTTGTCATTATACCCGCGTATGCTTCGTCTCGCCATGACTGGCTTGAATCCGCGGCCACTAGCGTTTGCGGCACCGCGAACAATAGCCCACGAGCGACGACCATGCATCTTATTGACGAGAGCGACACCGATGCTCTCATCTCCCCAAATATGGATCTTAGCCCTATGCTGGCGTCTAGTGCCAACCTAATGATGACGGCTCTGGGTAATGACGTTGCGCCAGGCGGCCAGGTTATGGGTCCCCCAGAAGCCTTTTATCCATCTCGCGATTTTGCGATCGACAGTTCTTTTGAGGATGAGGACGAAGACGAGGACCCCGAAGCACAACTGAACGTCGACGACTTTATTGACTTTGGCGGTGACTCCTCTGACGAAGAACTCGACAAAGAATCAGATGAGGAAGCGATGGGGTCTCCAATGACAGTGGTACCGGTGGGCAGCACAAATGGGACCCCGACCCCGAATCGTGGGGCCGACCCGCACCAGACGAACAGTGCGGAGCGGTTCTTGAACCACCTCGATCGGGGAATTGTGACGGCGTTCCGTCGAAATCACAATCGCTACCAGGCGCTACTGCGACTTCCACAGCACCGGGAATTCATGCCTGCCAACTCGCCTTCCCGCCCAGCGAGTGTGTTCCGACACGCCCGACATGCAGATCAGCGCACGCCTACAAGAAAACGCAAGGCCAGCGGGAATGCGGGCGGGGAAGCAGTGCGGCGAAAGCTTATGAACGCTCAGCGACACAGTCAGTTACCGTTTTAGAGACGGCATATTAGATAGATCCTGTGGCGGTCTCAGTTTGTTTGAATGTACAGGGATCGGTGTTCAAGGGACTGCGGAGGAGTCTAATGCAGGCCCAAAAGTTTGAGTTTGATGACGAAGGCTATGAATTTCTTTTTTCTTTTTTCTTTGCTTTTTGATCATTTGTACCTGGAGTCGGAGTGGCTTTCGGGATATACCATACCTCATCTCTGTTGCAGACACGGCCTGTTTGTATTTGTGGATATAGCAATCACTACATATCGGTTCAATTGGTTCGCCTCAATTCAAATGTGTATTATTCTTAGGAGCTCAGACGATCCCAGGCGATCTTCTGCAGAGCTGCAGGAGTGGAGTCCGAGCGGTTAGCACACACCACACCACCCTCTCAGGGACAGGGACAGGGGAGGAACCACTGGAGTCTGGACAGTCCCTGGATCAGGCACCAGCCCTGGAGCAATCAATTTCGATCGCAGCTCTGCCTATCATAGCCAGCTGGAATATTAATAGTCTGGCGAGACGCTTCTGCCAGGCCGGCGGCTAGAGTGCAGTGCGCACTGATTGGTGTGTGGCTTCGCGCCGGCGGTCTTCTGCAGCGAACCAGTCCCTCTGACCCTGACGAGGCTTGAATCTGCGACAATGGCGCTTTCAGCATGTCTTACCTGCTGCTTGCCCTCAAAGCACTCAGCTGCAATGTGACCCTGGCGTTGTGAATGGGGCCTCTACTGCTTTGTTGTTGGCGCCGGTGTCTCAGGCTGCCTTCCTTATAAAGACCCTGTGCCTGTCCCCCACCGTCCCTGACTGAGTTCCTCCCTCTGCATCGTTTCATTCTCTTTTCTTTGCATTTCTCTTGAAGCTTTCTCTGCTAGACAGACACTCGTTAGTCTCGTCCTTCCTTTCTCAGTCTTTCCCGACTCTGTTTCTTCTTTTGTTGCTTCTACCGTATATCGCTGGCCTCGATATCTTGTCTCATTGATTCACTCATTCACCATGAAGACCACCTCTTTGGTCTCGGCCCTTTGCTTCCTGGCCACTGCCCAGGCCACTGGCTTGGTAAGCTATCTTCTCTTCGCTTTATGACCATTACTGACGGCTGCAGTGGTGGGGTAGTGACGAGTGTTATACCGCTCCGGAGAATACCAACAACGAGTGTACCGAGCAGCAGCAGTCTGGATTCACCTGGGACGACCTTGACATTGGTGACTTTACATCATACGGTGGCATGGGCTTTTCTGGCTTCAGCTGCAGCAGTGGTTTCGGCGGACTGCGCACTCGGACTTTCAACGTAAGTACTCTTCTGTCATGGAACTGACGGTCGACTAACACTTGCCAGCAAAAATGCATCACCGGAAAGATTGGCAAGGGCATCGAAAAGGCCTCCGCCCCATCCATCTCCTGCGGCGAGGACAAGGCTGGCTTCTCGATTGACAAGTTCCACCTCTTCACCTCTGTCGATGTGGACGTGGTCATCTCCTTTGGCATGCCCGATGGCTCGACCTGCAAAAAGAACGCCCAGTGCTCTTCCGCTGGCACGGAAGTCACCAACGACCAGTGCGGTGGTGCTACCTCTGTTGGGTTTGAGCTGCCGGACCACAGTGAGCACGACGACTGTGACCTCGGCATTGGAAGCATTGGCTTTATCTGCGGACCAGGCAAGCCAACATATACCCCTCCTGCTGAGACTGAGGTGGAGGAGACTCCGTCGGCGACACCTACTCCGGATGCCCCAACATCTTCCAGCATTCCTATCATTGGTGTTCCAACTCCTACAGGCTCTAGCCCCGTCACATCTTCCACTCCTGTCGTCCCTGCTACGACGTCTTACTCGAGCGTTACTGGCAGCAGCTCCGTGCCGTTCACTCTCTCGACCGTGTACACCACTAGCGAGGTTACAATCACCCAGTGTGCTCCTACCGTGATTGATTGCCCTGCGCA
Source organism: Aspergillus mulundensis (assembly GCF_003369625.1). Lineage (NCBI taxonomy): Eukaryota > Fungi > Ascomycota > Eurotiomycetes > Eurotiales > Aspergillaceae > Aspergillus > Aspergillus mulundensis. The sequence continues at coordinate 2,630,592 of NW_020797890.1, read as the reverse complement.
CTCGACCTCAGTCACCACCTCAACGATCCTTGTGTCCACCACCTGGTGCCCTGTGACCCCTACGGAGACTCCGTCTGTCCCTACTGACACGGAGGATGTTCCCCCACCTGGCGAAACCTCACCGTCTGATACGGCCTCTACCACCACTACGGTCTCCATCCCTGCTGAGACTCCTGATGCTCCTGAATCCACCACTCCGGCTTCCACCGACACGCCCTCGGTTCCGGAAATAAGCACACCGGTCATTCCGACCAGCGTCAGCCCCGGATCATCTTCTGCCATTCCTCCTCCCGAGGACATGACTACCACGGAGATCACCTACACGACCGTCACTTGGTGCCCGGTTACAGACACTATTACTTCTGATGAGTCCACGTTCACCACTGTGACCACTAGCACTCTCAGCACGACGACCATTACAGCAACGACGACCATCTGCAACCGCTGCACATTGACAGGTGTTCCATCTCCGTCAGAAACCCCTGCTGTCCCATCTGAGACCCCTGCTGTCCCTACCGACGACTCTGATGTCCCAACTGAGACCCCCGGTGCGCCAACCGAGACACCTGACGTCCCCACAGACGTCAACCCTACTACTATCCCAGAGGCACCAGCGACGACGGAAACTCCTGTCACCGAGGCGCCGGAGACGACACCGGTGCCCCCAGTTCCCGAATCTACTGTTACTGAGATCACGTACACGACCGTCACTACCTGCCCCGCGACAACCACCATCACTAGCGGCGATTCCACAATCACTTCAACCTACACGACGATCTCTACACAGACGCTCACTTCGACTTCGACCATTGCCGTGCCCACATCCGTATCTCCCGAGGAAACTCCTTCAACCCCGTCAGAGACAGAAACTCCCTCCACCCCGGTCCCCACAACTTCCTGCCCCAACGTCGTTCCCAAGTGTATCAACACTTGGCTCAACCTCATCCCAGACTGCAAGTCCAACAGCGATATCACCTGCTTCTGTCCCTCGTCCGAGTTCACCGACAAGGTCATCTCCTGTATCCAGGCATGGGGTGCCGACGCAGACGAGGTTCAAGCTGCTCTTTCTTACATGACCGGTATCTGTGCGGCTTATGTTCCTGAGAACCCCGGTATTATTACAAACGTTCCCACCACTATCACGCTCACCCCACCACCCGTCGCTACCCCCACGGACGTCAGCCCCGAGCAGACTGGCTCTGACTCGCAATCCCCGGTCCCCACAGCCCCTCCCTGCACGACGATCACGTACTCGACGTATACGGTCACCGTGCCGCAGGTCGAGTTCTCTACCGCCACCGTCACGGAGACTGCTGGAACTGGGGTCAACCCGGTTCAAACATCCACGATCGAGCTTATTCCCCAGCCTACCGCTGCGCCAACCTCTGGCTCTTCTGGTTCTGGCTCCGGAGCTGGTTCAACTACCCTCCCCAATCCCTGGACAACCACGACGACCCTGGTCACGAACACCCCATCCCAGACCGCCACACCCTCGCCGACAGCGCCCGTGTTCACAGGTGCCGCGTCGCCTCTTCATCGTGTCCCAGGCTCATTGACTTGGTCTTGGGTCATGGCGCTGGCTGTGCCGGTCCTTGCCCTCTGATTTCTTTTCACTTAACAAAATGATCTAGAGCATCTGTTTCACTCTCTTTCTTCATCTAGCTCAGGGTTTTCTGACGCGTTTCTTAGTCGCTAATGTCTGTTTGTGCTCATGCTCATTTCTCTATGTCTAATATGCTACACGTGCACTGCACTGCACTACATACATCATCTGGGATGATATGCATACTGACTTGTATCTATCTCCCCTGACTTCCTCGGGCATTTGGTTTCCTTTTCAACTTTGGCTAAATAATGCAACTATGTACATCAAGACCTCAAGAGAAAAGAATACCATACACACCTGAGCTGAACGTGCTTCTCATGTACCTTGCGCTATTGCAGGCGCTGTAATAGAGAACTAACTCGTTACAATAGAGATCGACGCGATAGGACACGGAACGCAAGGCAACCACGACTCATTGCACCTTTCTTCCGGTTAAATACTACTCGAGTCTCCTTTTAAATCACGGTCCGCGAAAACTTGACCTTGAATTGACTTCCACATATCAAAGTTGTCATCGACTCCCTACGACTTTTATAAGGTTGGTTATAGAATATAAGCAAGATAGACAATTCAACAACAAGATATTGCCATCGCAGTCTCTAAGTGGAAAACCAGCAGCTCGGGTCCATCCCCGTGTCGGAACACAGTCATTTTACGTCCCCTAACATATGTGAACATATTAGTGCTACTCAGCGCTCCATGAGGCTCGTTTAAGATGGCCAGACGCAAAGACATGCTGATCGTTTTAACCCATCGTCTAGTAGTGGAATATCCGCCAATCTATACCATCCTCTCCGACCACTACACTACTTTTTTCTTCTTCTGGGCACCGCCGTGGAGGCTGAACTATAAGTGCCTCTTTGAATAGGGCTGAAGATGCCTGAGTTTCTGAAGGTGGGCTGTGTTGCTTAAAACCAGACAAAGGGTCTTGGGTATTCCAATTATTATTTCTCGCGTGATATTATAACATCATCAAAATAGGCACAGAGAGGTATTATAGTGTCGTAATCATCGTGAATCGTTACACTCGTCCAAGTTCCCACCGGCCGTGTCCTCACGTCCCCGGATACGGCTCAATCTTCCTCTCGCTGGGCGCGGAACTCTGGCTGCCGGACCTACCAAAGATTGACAAAATCGACTTCGACCGCGTAGGCTTGATAGGTTCGTTCTCGACACCACTGGGCCTATCTTCATTCTGCGTCTGCTCCCCAGCCGTAACGGCCTTCGTCTTCGCCTTCTTCTCCCTCGCCTTCTGCGCCTCTTTGATACCCTCGCGGACTTCGGACGGGGATGCGCCCTGGGCGGCTGTGGTCGTGAGGGTCTCCGTACTGCGGATCTGGGTTGTTTCTCCCGTATCGGGCGCTGTACTATCAGCAGCAGTCTCTTGGTTGATCTTCTCGATTTCTTCCTCTGTGACGAGACGCTCATTCTCGAGACGGACTTCGCGGCCGCGCTTGTGGCAGTACCAGAGGACGAAGAGGAGGACTGCGCAGCTTATTGTTAGCTCCCACCTTCAAAATTAAAGACATGGTACGTGTGCTTGTGCTTACTGAACAACGCTAATGACCAGAGGACATTCATCCCCAGAACAGCCGGGAACCTTGCCCTGAGGAACGCCATGATGGAGCGTAACATCCCCACAATTGCCGCCGGTTTCCCAACCAGCTCCTTCAAACTGGGCACCTGAATACCCATTTTATTGGCAGCTGCCGCGGCCTTGCCGATATTATCCACGTTGACACCGCTCCGACTTGCTCTCTCTGCGGCGACAGCAATCATCTCGGGGGCTAGGGACTCTGTCCATCGCTCGGGGAGTTTCTCGATGAGTTTCTGCAGGAAGCTCGGGAGATTGCTGTACGTCTCCTGGAGCTGCTTGTTGCCGTTTGTGAGGAGCATTTCGAGGTCGTGATATGCGGTGGGTACGCCGTTGATGAGGTCCTTGAAGATGAGCTTGAATTTCCGGAGGAGCTCTTGCGTCTCGTCGGAGATGGAGAAGACGCGGTTGTTGTCTGCGGCGAGGTTTAGCTTGTCTAGGATCTCGGTCATGTCTTCGTTTTCGCGCTGGGTTTCGCTTTCGGTTGTGTCTGCGGGCTTTGACGCAGGCTCTGGGGATTGGGGCTCTGGTGTCTAGAAAAGCTAATATTAGCATGGCTCATACCTAGAAAGAACCAGCGGCGCGACGGGAGGACGACATACCTTCTTCTCGCTCTTCTTCCAGATCATACTCCACGGTCTCCTCTTCTTCCCCGGGCTCTTGGACCTATCCGACCCCGCCTTCGCCTTTCCCTTCACATCCTCTTTTTCCTTCTCGCTGTTGACCGAGGACTTCCCCGTCGTACTAGCCGCCAACGCATTATCATTCCCTGACACCGTAGGCTCTAAACCCGCCGCCGACTTCCTGCGCTCCTGTTCTCCCAGCTCCTTTCCAAACTCCTCTGCCGGCGACAAGGGCGCCTGATCTTGTGTACTAGGCCTGGGCGGTAACGCTGGTCCTTGGTCTTCGTCTCCGACTGGCGCTGGCCCTGCATCCCGGTCTGTCGAAGGCGCATCAGCGGTGACATTTCGCAGAAAAGCCTCGTCTTCTGGTGTTAGGACGGGGTCGTGGGACTTGCGCCGCTGCGCTTGTGCGGCTACCCCTGTGGTGGCCCCTGAGGGTGTTTCGGTGTTGGTATTGGCGTTGTTACTGGTCTTGCTCTTGAAGAAGCTGTTGAGTTGTTGCATGTTGACGGTACTATCTCATAGCTGGACGCGAAGTAAGTAGATGTTAGACTCCAAGAATATAAGAGTATAGACAGTGGATTCCTTGCAAATTCAAGCGTTCGTGAACCCAACAAAGAGTGTTGGCGAGCTGGCCGTGTGACGCTGAGCGATCATCGATGATATCATTGACTGCCTGACTCCTGAGGCGTCAAGGCCTACCACCCCACTCCAGCCACCGCACAGCCACCTGTCTCCTATCTCTTGCTTTTGATTGGTTGTCTAGGCGCTAGTATATCGGGCTGTGGGCATGATCTCGATCAGTGAGATTGGGGTTGTGCAGTCAGTGGTGAGGCGAAATGCTTGTAAATATCATTGGACATGTGGTAAATACTCCAGGAAATGACATGTGAATCTATCTCTTAATCGGAGCTCGGCATAATGTGCTAATAGTCCAATTATCATCTGAACTCGGCCCTGGTCCAACATCTACGCTACCAGGAACCACTATTTGGATGGCTTCGACACCATGCAATCCAAATAGATCATCTTCTTACCGTGCGACTTGATACCCCTTTGGAATATCAGGTGAAGATAGCCCACTAAAAGCTGCACAAGTACCTTAGGCAATGAGGTACAGGTCAGCCTTTACCTCCGATTCGTGCTTTTGCTCCGAAATAGCATCATCACTGTCAGCCCCATCTCAGCCTCGCACAATGATAAATCGAGCCATTTCTCGAATTATGCTCAAAGAGACCAAGAATAACGCTGGCCTGTTGTCAACAAAATCAAAACCAAAGATTAAATGGAAGAAGAGAACATGGCCCCGCGCTACCCCACAGTAGCCATTATCGGAACCGGCCCGGCAGGCATTTCAGCCCTAAAAGCGCTCCACGACGAGAAAGCGTTCGACAAGATCCGAGTCTTCGAGAGGCGAGACAGCCCTGGCGGAACCTGGAACTATGACGCGATTCCCCAGCGATTTCCAGGGACGTATCCAAGTGCCGATAGCCTGGTCCAGAAGCCCTCTACATTCCCGCAGACGACGTCGCCCGCACTTCCTACAGATGAAACTATGCCAACAGCGATCTATAGCTGGCTGGATACAAATGTGCCCGCGGAGTTGATGGCGTTCACGCACACGCCGTTTCTAGAGGGGAATTCTCCAATATCGGTAGAGCGATATGGGGAGAGGAATGTGACCAGGCCGTGGCACGTCGTTGCTCAGTATCTTTTGAATCTGGTGGAGGGATATCGAGGATCTATCTCGTTCAAGACCACGGTCGTTTCGGTTGACAAGATGGAGACCGGAAAATGGAGGCTGACTCTTAGACGGTCAGAGGTTGTGAAAGGAGAGGCGAGGGATTTCTGGTGGCAGGAGGAGTTTGATGCGGTGATTGTCGCTGTAGGACAATATAACGAGCCGTTTCTGCCCAGCATTTCGGGATTGGAAGAAAGTGTGAAGACTCATCCTGGAGCATTGGAGCATGTGAGCGCGTTCCGATCGCGTTCCGATTATGTTGGCAGGAGAGTGGTGGTTCTCGGAGGGAGCTTCTCAGCCAGCGACGCCGTCGGAGATATATACACTCTCGTACAACAGCCGTTATATGTGTCGCAAAGCTCGCATAGTCCACACATCACCGAGATATGGAACTTGCCGAATGTTGTCGTAAAGCCGACAATCAGTCACATTGAAGGCCAGGACAATTCAAAACTTAAGCTTACATTCTTGGACGGCTCCCAACTGGAAGACGTTGACAAGGTCATTTTCGCAACGGGGTACCGGTTCTCATTTCCATTCTTGTCGCCCGAGCCTCTTGTAAAGGCCCACCGAGTACCCAGGACATACCAACATGTCTTTAGAGTTGGCGATCCGTCATTGGCTTTCCTCGGCCTCGTCAGAGCGCCATTGCTTTTCCGGATGATGGAGTACGAAGCTGTGGCTGCAGCCCGGTACTATGCCGGACATGGAGGCGAATTGCCTGGTCGGGAAGATCAAGAGCGATGGGAGGTTGAGCAAGTTAAGCTCAAGGGCGAGACGTACAAGTTTCATGATGTCACGGGAGAGATGAAGGAGCATATGGAGTTCCTGCGAGACCTAGCCGGGCCGCCAGCTCCTGGGACAGATGCGTATGAGCTACCTCAGGTTGCTGATGAGTGGCTGGAGAAAGCCTTCTCAGGATTTCGACTCAAAAACGATTATTGGGGAAGAGTAAGACGCGCAGCGGAGAGTCAAAGATAGATCAGAGAGTATTTAGACCATATAGATCGTCACATCTTCAAATACTAGGTCTCAGCTTGAGCAGGAGATATAACCTCGCAAAGCCGCCTGCGACATTCATCCATCTCAGCAGCAGTAACATTGCGCTCGAACTCGGGCTCTTTCTCAGCCTTTATCAAGGCAAGCAACTTTCCATATTGTGCGTGCTGCAACTTGATCGGGTTCAACAGTAGATCTTCAACACGATTGTATATGATACCGACCCGCCTCAGTGAAGGTAGACGAGCGAGTTGCGCACAAAGTACAGCCCAAGACAGCTGATCACCAAGAGGGCCATTATGTACGTACAGCGGTGCGGGGTAGAGCCGCAAGTACCGGATGCTGTTGCGAGCAGTGTCGGAAAAGCGATCGAGCAGAAAGGTCAACGAAGTCGGATTAGATACAAAGCTGAATGCCACATTGGAGAATAAGACTGGGAGCGCTTCGTGGTAGATCTGGTGGTTTGTTGCTAAGAGGGCAACTGGGAGGTGCAATGCTGGGCTGCGGCTGTACTTGAGGCATAGCTTTGGTGGGCGTGCAGAGGGCATGTAGGCCCCAGCTCGGTGAGTTGTGTGGCCTCGCTCGACAGTAACTTGAATAAGCTCAGAACAGTTTGAAGAGGTAGAGAATGCATATTGGTAGATGAGGAAGCGGATCTCAGCGGGGAGAGAGAGGAATGGTGAGGCATGGGGAATCAGTGGATGGCTCCGGCAGGGCTCGGTGCTCGTGTCCGATTCAGTGTCCGAGGCACAAACGGTCTCGGACCCGCTGCTATAGAGAGAAATAGTATCAGATTCATGATGGGTCTTCAGGCGCTTTGGCTCCATGATGATGGCGGTTTGTGGTGGATGGTCGATGACGCTGAGAAGTTGATGAGGCTGAGAGGGTTTGCAGCAAACTTACTGTACCCGGACCACTGCCCAGCATGCAGCCTCATCCTTCCCTAGCTAGGTAATACTAAACAATATCTGAGCACAACCTCCGTCAGGCTGGGATAGGTGAAGCGCTCTAATGACGGAGAAAAGCCGGCCTCCACTTTGCGGCGACCTGATTGACCCTGGTCCTGGCCAGCGGGAAATGGGTCCTATAACAATAGGGAAGAAACCAGCAAAAACAGCAAAAAAGGACAGGTCAAGACTCGAACTTGTCTTTGGTGGTCTCCTAATCTTGCCGCAGGCCCTCGCAGTACATTGAACAGGAATTCTTTTTCGAATTGGCTCCTCGTCAGTAAGAATAGGTGACCAACGTTCTACCATTAAGCACCGAGCCATTTGTGTTACTGAGACTGTTTCCAGAGATATATGACTTACCCTAGGTACTATATCACAGCACACGTAGGCTGAATAGGTCATTACTTGATTGGGATTGGACTATTCGCGAACATTAATCCTTCAATGACCCCAAGTCCACGAATGATCAGGCTATAGTTCCTCTACAGATCAAGCATAACCTGGTCAATATATTATATTCGTCTCCCGGCGGCCTATTCAAACCAGGTAGGTTAGGTACCATAGCAATTCAAAGAGTGGAGCGGGTACAACGGTACAGAAATGGACAGTGGCAGATGGCTGGCAGTCTCTTTTCAGTTATACAAAACAAAACACAGACCAGAGTGGAGAACGGGTATTAAAAGGCACGGTGCAGCCAACGCAGTCAACGCAAGCAGGGAGGTAAGCAAGCAATTATGGCGTCGGTGCCGTCGGCCAGCTCGGGAGTAGCAAGCAAAGGACATTGCATGTTGTTCTGGCATTCTGGTGTGAACGATGTGCTTTGAAGTTGATACAGAGATTTTTTTGGTGTTTTCTGTTTTCTGACTGTCGTGCATCATGTGGGTTCTGGGGAGATTATTAGATCCTAACGAGGGCATATATGTCAGCGCGCATATTGTTGAACAAATATACGGATCCATACCTCATATCCCCGAGATCATCCATATGATTGCACATGGCAACAAACAGATCAAAAAAGAATTTATGCCCCATTTCCATCTCGAATTGCATGGTCCCACTGCGCTTGAATATGTCGCGGGTCCGAATGACCATGGCCAGATAGTGAGCGCGCAGCCGGTACTCTGAGTCCGGAGTATTGTCATATGCGTACCGCGCAGACCGGAGGATGATCTCGATTGGGATCCCAGTTTGCAAGCCCTGCTTGCGCAGAGCAAGATCCTTGAGCCCTCCTAGGCCATACTTCTCGGCCGCACAGTACACGGCAGTATCCCGGAGAATGAGATCTCCCACTCCAGAGTGAAAGATCGTGGATTGACTCAGGGCGGTGCCGCCGGGGTGGTGTACGTCCTGGAAGCTCTCGAGTTCCCATTTCCTCTGGCTCTTGTTGCGTTGTAAGCGCGGAGTATAGTCGCCATTATACAGGAACTCGAGAACGCAGGATATAACTTCTGGTTCTCTGTGAGATGTCAGTTCTGCCATGTGGCCAAGCACGAAGCACTTACTCTTCTGGCAAAACCAACGCTTTGTTCACGCTTCCAACCGGAAATTGATCCCTAAGCACCGAGTCAAAGTAACGAGACCGGGATAGAATATTCTCATGAGCTACGAAAACACGCTGATCCCGGCTCACAATCAACGTAACTATAGGACTAAGAAGCGAACTGAAGTAAGGGTTAGCGTTGATACCGTGTTATCACGCGTTGACTCACTCATCCGCCGGACTTTCCAACGACTCCTGCATCTTCATCTTCGCATGCCCATCGAACGACTTCTTAGAGGCCTTGGTGGGCTTGGCCACCTTATCCCTCGAGAAGAAAGAGCCCTTGACAACCATAGCGTTGTCGGTGCTTACCATCCACTTTGTCAAGAACGAGACGAGAGACAGCCAGGTGTAGAGGCAAAGGAGCGACAGAAGGAACCAGAAGAGGGGAAAAGAGCGGACGGCGTAGTCAAAAGCAAACGACGTAGCCGATTCACGCACGTTGCATGGGAAGAGCCCCGGGAGCCTTTCCAAGACAAGATCCGTCTCGTAGTTGAAGGCCTTCATTGACGAAAACCGACTACTGGTGCTCGAGAAGGAGCAGAGTCCTGGAAAGACGGCTTGCGCGGACGTGCATCTATCTATTTCGTCGAGAAATAAGATGGGATGCTCGCAGCGTGGATTGTCGACTCTGTGAAGCGTGGGGAAAAGAAGAGGAGATGATAGTACGCGGACGGGATGACGGGATATAGGCAGACGCGCTGTCATGTGACGGTGATAGGCAGTCATGTGTGACAGTAGTCGGAGTAATAGTTGCTCTGTTATACGGAGCATGAGAACTGTCCAATGAGCGACTGATACTGGAGGAGGGCGGCTATGCTGTAGAGTCGGAGTCACTTTCTTGGCCCAGTACGAAAGCCCAGAACGAGGATGCTTCGATACAATGAGAAATGTGTACTATTGGTATTGACGAATTGAAGATCAACGAATCGAAGATGCGAATAAATTCAGGCCACAATGAAAAATGGCATAGACTTTGCGATAACTCTTTGACGAAGCACGACAAACATGGCCGACCGGCTAGGAAACTTCAGCAATGCCAATGAAACAGAACGCGAGCTGACTCGACATGAAAACCTCAAACTGAATCAGCCATACAATACACTAGTGAAAACACCCACAGCACCTCTTATGCATTACAAACCCACACACCGGACCACGCCCGAAAGCTGTCCGAAACCTTTGAAGAATAGAGAGCATGATCAGGCGGTCCTCTTGCGTCCACCACGCTTTGGCTTCTCGGCGGGAGATTCAGCTTCGCTGTCCTCGACGGCCTTCTTCTTCCCGCGCTTTGGGGCAGGCTTTGCTTCTTTGGCCTTGCGGTTGCGTTTGGGCTTCGGTTCAGGCGAATCAAAAGCGCTTCCACCAGAGTCAGAGTCAGAGTCGGAAGAGATTGAGGGCACCTTGCTCGGGTAGCCGGTTGGCTTCCTCCTAGGTCTCTTGGGAGAAGCAGTCTCCACGTCATGCTTGTCATCCTCGACTTGTAGGCGAGTTCGCTTCTTGGTCTTGGAGGCGGGGGTCTTCTCTTCCTGAACAAGAATTAGTATCTTACAGTCTGCTCGTAGACGGGCGAAGCTGTACGTACTTCATCTGAGTCCTTGGCTTTCTTCCCCTTCTTCGCGGGAGTCTTCTTCTTCTTAGCTGCACCTTTGTTCTCGTCCTGTAGACGTGTCATTCATTCTGCTAGTCCACTAATCGTTTGGAAGTGCACGTACTTCGTCTTCTTTCTGAGCCTTCTTTGCCGGAGTCTTCACTCGGAAGCCGCTGGCACCAGGCACATTCAATTCGGCATCCTGAGCAACGTTAGTAATCTGCTCTTTTAGAACTCACCGAAATGCAGGGGAAAAAGGAGACTTACACCCCTCCATTCCTCGTCGTCAACGTGGCCCTGCTTCATGGCCTTCTCGATCTTTTCCTGAAGATCAGACGGGAGATCCTCGTAGCCGTCAAGCATGTCGAGGTCTAGGTCGTCGCCTTCACCAATAGAGTCGAGGACATTGGCGATGATCTTGGGCGTGACGCAGCCCCTTTGGTACCAATGTCAGCCAAACACCGTACTAGACGATGGTCCAAAAGCCGAATCGCTCCAAACAATAGGAATAGGTGTGCAAGACTTACCAATGTCTCCAGTACCAAGTTTGGAATTTTTCGGTGTCGACCCAGGTGCCGAAGCGCAGCTCGCCCTTGCCGATCTTGACCTTGCTGTCTTTGCACTCCTTATTCTGACAGCCTGCGCGGCCGGTAGAAGCTTTTTCTGTTTTATGTCAGTGGCAGTTTTCTTTGAAAGAGGTGGAGAGGGTCTTAGGCTTACCCACGCGATACGGCATGTTGGCACGACGTCACCGTCCGCGTAGCTTGAAGAAATTGCTCAAAGTGAGCAAGGGGGGAACGCGAAGAGAGTAAATCACGGAAAGGAGATCAGGAGAAGTCAGAAACTTGATAAAAAGAGCGAACTGGATTGATGGAAAGAGTGGAAAGGAGACCGAAAGGATGGATGAATGAAGATTGAAAGGGTGGAGGTTGCAAAGGACGGGAACGCCGACCATGTCCGCAGAGAAACGAGTCGCCAGAAGACCCCTGTTTGCTGCCACCTCGATGACCAGCAACATATCTTTATAAATTTACTAAATCCTATATATAACCGAGTCAAAGTTCAACTATATCTTTGGGGCAAATAATGGCAAATACCCAAAACAAGTGCAGAATGTCGAGACAATGAAGCGTCTGTACTACGAGTATGATCTGCCCGTACTGCCGAAGCCGTTTTTCTCATTATAAAGGCAATAGCACCGTAAATCTTTACCAACATCCTGTCTTGGTAGGTCGACTTCACCCGAAAGTCATCAGAAGTAGGTTCTCATTGAGTCCCTTGCTCCTCTTCAGCAGTGACCAGCCCTCCCTTCGCCCAGTATACCAGGTAGGTGAGAACCATACTACTCCCTTATCGACTTCGTACCTCTCAGACACCAACCTCGTACGAGGCTACGGTAATGGCTTATGCTCTGGGGCTGCCTTCATGGCCCTCCATCTGGGTCTCCCAGGTGGCTAACCGCCAGAGCTCCGGTAATGGTCCATAGAAGGTCAACCACATGTGTTTTAGAAGCTCAAGGCCTCTGACATGTCACCCGCGCCCAGCAAGTTGGCATGTCTGTCATGCGCTTTATACAGAAAAGTAAGCTCACGAATTGAGGAGGTATAGCTGGGAGGGCGACCCTGTAAAAGATCCAGCAGAGAAGGTTGAGAAGGGAAGCAACAATGTTATCTTAACTTGCCATACAAGCATTATACAGTTAAAAAGCCAATCAGTATATAGAGGAGTCTATTTAGGAACATAGCCTGTATTCACAGACAATAGCCAACAGGGAATGACTAGAAACAACGTGTCGTTCACTCAAGTAAGTATGCGGTGCTTACTTACGGGCCCATCCGCTCAATGAGGTCTCTTTCCAGCCTCTCGAGTGCGCTGAGATGTTTCTGCAGCATCACAACGCCCCCTAGACTCAGACGAGAACAGAATGCAGATGCGGCAGGGTCTTGGTCAATTTGTTCAGAAGGGCAGTCATGGTGCTCAATCATTTGCCGCGCCCTCTGGATGGCTTTGCCTAACAGGCGTGGACGGGTAGAGCCGGGCACGTAGTTCCAGGCTAGAACATCCTCGAGGCCACTAACGGGGTGTTCGAGAGCACGTAGAATGAACCTGCGGGTCATGAGAAATACCTTCTCCGTATATTGAGACGCTTCAATGCATCTGCTACCCTCGGCAGCGAGGCTCTCATATCCGGCTTCGTCTGGGATAGTCTAAGTACTGGACGAAACGAAATACAGAAGAATACTTACTGTAGAATGGGTTTTTAACAAGGACAAGTCCCATTATAGACACCAATATCTGTAATATGGTGGATCTTGGTGACCACCGCTCGTCGAGATCTTGGGTCGGCCAGGTATTGAGAAGGCTGAGGCAGATTCTGCCATCCTCGGACAGATTGGGGTTGATAGACCCTTGTCCCGTCGCCCAAAAGTGAAAATGTGCCGAGGGAGGTGAGACCGGAAACTCCGAGTGGAAGTGCATGTCAATCACATAAGTCGCATGCTCATATGGTGTGCTCTCCGCGCCAATAAACAATATCCGTACAAGATCCATTCTCGATTCCCATGATCGCACAAAGATTCCGGGCGGCAGCGAAGTCTGGAGAATCTCAAATTCTTTACGAATGCGCTTCATTCGCTGCGTGGATGGGTCGGACCTATCCTTGTTTATGAAGTGATGATCAGCAGGAGGTAGATCTTCTAGCACAGCGAAGCCCGGAGGAGACGATGATGGCAAAGGAAAGCGGAGAATGGGCGGTAAGCTGGACCCTGTAGACCCTGTGCTGTCGATAACAGTCTCTCCCTCATCAGGCGTTGAAGAACTTTCGAGACGTATTTCCGAAACCGTCGTTACCATCCCACTTTCTATCACTCCAACCTTGAGCTCTCTCTCTTGATTAGGAATAAACTGGTTATATAAGGCGTCACCTTCATCCTCCGTGATCCAGTCACTGCTAAGGTTGGAAGCGAAAGAATCATCATTCTCGAATGACCCCAATAGATTGGCTGGTGCGTTGCCAGGCAGCGGCCCATGGGGCTCAAAGGCCACCAGAATTCTCTCGAAAGAGACCTGGACATCACGACAGCCGTTGGCACTCGGAAATCGGACTGTGGCATTGCCACTGAAATCCTTGGCAACTATCATGCCAAAGAAATCATTGGAAGGTGCAGCATCATCCTTGTGAATGCTATATCTTCGACGCAAAGAAGGTGCACGGGTTGTAGTTGTATGCTTAAACCAGTCAGAGGATATGACTGCGGATTTTATCGACTGAAGATATGCCGACAAGTCGGAAAATGGATCTGGGGTAACAGAGCCCATGCGGAGGGATGCAGCCATTTCAGGCATATCATGCGTTGCTGAAGACACGACCGACTTACTAACAGACGTCGGGACAACAATAGCAAGTTCACCCAGGTCTTTTTCAAAGGCAGGAAAAGTGGCAAGCTCGTAGACGGACACGTTCGTAACTGCGTCACCCAATCGACCCAAGGAAGAACCAGGGTCAAGCGATTTCCCACCATGAATCAGCTCGACATCGGTATCCTGATACCAGCGGACGGACGCTGTCCGCTCTCGGCTGTCAACTGTCTGAACGATGCCAAGTTGTTGTATGTGTAGTGTCTCATTCATCCGCCCATGGCGGATATGTGGCATTGTTCTCTTGGGTCTGTGCCCGGAGTCGACAATGCTGACACTGTCTTTCAGGGCAACTAAGTCACCAGGATATAGTTCGTCTAAGCCTGCGTCACTTGGTTGCAGGGCAGTGCCAGGTTCAGTAGTACAACTTCCGTCCTGCCATCGTACGATAACCTCTGTTCTGATCGAGACTATTTGAAATATATTCAAATCATGCCCAAAGCTTTGTTCGGCTGGAACACGGCAAAACCCCGGATACTTCACTTCGGCGAGCGCTGGGTCACGGAATCGGACGCGTTGACCAATACCAAGCACAGATTCAGACCTCCCTACCAAAGAGTCTTGGCTTGCTGATTGTGTGAAATCGCATATGATGGCATTTCCCCGCAAGGAAGCTACTCTCAGTGACTCATTGGTAGGATCGTGGTCTTCAGGTCCGTCAGCAAACACATTGGAACATTCCCAGTGTATGTGGACGCTCCTCGCTGGTGTTTCCAGCACGTAACCCTGAACTACTGACCCTTCAATTCCAGGTGGACGATCGGCTTTGCTGAGATTTGATCTTTCGATGAAGACCGATTCTCCAGGATAGGTGAAGTCTGTCTCCGAAGTCCACTCGTACTGTCCGTTTCCTAAGTCACGCTTCTTCACGCCTGATTTTGAGAGGGCAGATCCAGCGTCGGAGATAGGGACTTCTAGTGCGTATGGATCGAGAGGGGACACAACTTTAGAGTCCGAAAGGAGGAGAACAACGTCATGTTCAACTTCCTGGATGAGACCTAACTTTTGACGGTAGACGATATGGTCACCTTCTAAGAATTCTTCGTCCTTCCGCAGCTCTGATTGAGGGACATCATATAGCAAGGCAGGGCCAGTTTCCTCCGATGTGGAAGAGCTTTCGAACCCCTCGTAAGGTTTCTCTGTGAACCTCACTGGAAGATAATCTCCTGTTATAGGATCGCGTGGCCGGTAGATTATTGGCTCGAGTGTACATTTCGCTGTTGTACCAATAACCGTGCCACTTTTTGCATCATTTGCGCTTGAATGGCGCTTCACTATCTCACCAAGCCCGTGGACGCGATCCACAAGTTCGAGGTCATCTTCATGAAAAAGAGAGCCGCCTTTCGAAGACTGCATAAATAGCACAAAAACGTGTCCTTCGGGTGGCTGGTGATATTAGAATGCGTCGAACCGGAGAACGCCCTTGACCTACCGTTGATGTAGCCATGAAGGCATCGATATCCTCTTCTGAAGCATCGATATGATCATCAGAGAAAAGGCCGGCCAGCAGCTCAGGCTCTTGATGCTTCCAATAACGTTAATCTGCGGCACTGATGATGAGCAGGGCCTGAAAAGCAGAGACGTACATCATGAGGGCTTCTCTACACGCAGTATCAGTCTAGTACATAGAAACACTCTGCCCAACTTACGAGGACATGCCCTATCAAAGAGGGCTTGGCTCTGAGATAACAGACATCGCCGCAAAAGAACTTGGAGGCCATGAGTTGGAATGAGTTGCACATCCTATCTCTCACTCCAGGGCCACTTACCTTGACCCGAGCTTCCGTCTGGGTAGACGAGACAGATGCAGAATCCATATTGAAGCAACTGTGTCGTAACCGGATGTTGGCAGTTGGCGGTTATCAGTGCCAGCCGTATCTCTTATACTGCACACGAAGACCAGATAAAAGCTCCTGGTGCTGGTGCAGTGAGAGAGATAAGGCACCGAAAACTAGCCTCAAATCTCACTGACAAATAAACCGGACGGTCGAACCAGTATAGTGCGGAGGTATCCGTATATAACTACCGGATAGCCTGCTGAGAATATAGGCGATTGTCAGGACTGTCCAAGACAGAGCCGCAAAGCGAGCACAACGACAGAGCCAAAGAGATGAGACCTAAGGATTGCGAGAGTGGGAGGGAGATATAGCGATACCCAGCACGACAAGAGGCCTTGCCCAGCCCATCGTCTGACTGTCACATGCAGGTCGCTTTGTCCACAGCCGACCATCAACCAAGCTACCAGTCTCGACCTCGATCACAGACAAAGCCATTTTGATCGTGACCGCTGCGGAGAGCGAACTAATCGATGTATCAGAGGCTGGAACGGAGCAGAAGGTGGCTTTTGTTGGTGGAGCATTCGCCGAGGAGCTTAACCACTGACGATCTGACCCGCCCAGAACCATCAACTTTTCGCTCCTCCATCATCATCGAAGTCGTCACACCCAGCAGAGCGACCTTCTCACTCGCGAATCTACGTACGAGGTCCGACTCAAACTTCCCGGCTTTTTCAGCGGCGCCAGAAGCCCGGATCTAGATTCTAGACCTTACCCCTCGAGCCCGGGCACCGAGATCTACGCGACCCGGCGCAACATCCGCACCTGCCGAATCACTACGTCTAGACTACCGACGTACCTTATCTCATCCAAGAACCAAGTCCACAAACCATCGCAGCCGCAATGTCTGAACCAGGTCCAAGCTCAATCCCCACCTCCGCCGACCCCCGCAGCCACCGCCCAACCAAGCGGCGCGCTGTAACCCCCCATAGCGAACAAGCGAGCGCAATCACCTCTCTTTTCCGTGACCCGTCCAAAGAAATAAAGCTTCCCTCGGCGCCTTCCCAGAGAACCGCTTCATCTTTACCGGCGCCTCCCGAGATAGTTGCGAACGTGCAGGGGTCGTCCGCTGGTGCTGGGTCGGGAGAATTCCACGTGTACAAGGCGAGTCGGCGACGCGAGTATGAGCGGTTACGGCTTATGCAGGATGAGGTTGATAGAGAGAAGGATGGGGCGGAGTGGCAGAGGCAGCAGGATGAAGTGAAGAGGAAGGACGAGGAGAAGACGGAGAAGAATCGGAAAAGGAGGGAGAAGAGGAATAAGGCGAAGGCAAAGGGCGGAAAGAAAGGTGGTGCAGGTGCTGCGGGCGGTGGTGAGGCGAAGGGGGATGAGATGGATGTTACAGAGGAGAAGACAGCGACGAAGGGGCCTGAAGGCAATGGGGACCAAACCGTGGAGGCCGTCGAGGCGCCTGGTGTGATCATTCATGACGACTAAGGACCGCCGAGGAGGACGCACAATATAAAGATACCCATTGTAATTTTAGTTTAGGATATTCATACAGTTCGAGAATCATGGCATTATGTACGCGTTTTTATTCCATAACCCTAAATGTCTATTCGTCCCCACCGCCAGGGGCAGCCGCCTGCTGGGCGGTCTTACCACTGCAGATATCATCAACGCGAAGCAGCAGGCATGCGGACTGTCTGAGTTAGTGAAAGTTCATAGATAGATAAAGGAAGATGCTCACCTCGACAGCCGTCTTGATGCTCTGGAGCTTGACGGCTTCCGGCTCCCAGACGCCATACTCCTTCATATCAACCAGAGCGCCAGTGTCGCCATCCAGACCCCATGTGGTCTGGCCCTCAACGTGCTTAGCGCGCATGCGGGTGAGAACTCGGATCGGGCTGGCGCCAGCGTTCTGTGCTAGTGTTCGGGGGATAACTTCCATAGCATCAGCGACAGCCTTGTACGGCCATTGTTGGACGCCCTCGATAGACTTGGCCAGTTGACCTAGCCTGACGGAAACAGCCATCTCAATAGCACCACCGCCAGGGCACAGACGGGGATGGAAGATGACGTTCCGGGCAACGGACATGGCATCCTGAAGGTTACGCTCAATCTCGTTGATGATGTCCTTGGACGGACCGCGGAGAAGGATCGTGCAAGCCTTAGGGTTTTGGCATTTCCTGAGGAAAGTGAAGTATTCGTCACCAATCTTCTCAATCTCGAAGAGACCGCACCCGGTACCGACATCAGATTCCTGGATATCGTCCACGCGGTTGATGATCGTTGCGCCCGTGGCTCTGGCGATACGGTTGTTGTCTGTTTTCCTGACTCGGCGGATAGCTGTGACGTTGGCCTTCATCAAGAAGTGTTGCGCAAGATCTAGACAGGTTAGAGTCAAAAATCATCCCCAAAGGATAGGAGACGTACCAGAGACACCCTTCTCTGTGATGACAACGTCAGGCTTCAGAGCCAGGATGGCGTCACACATGTGCTTGACCTGCTCCTCCTCAATTTGCAGGATACGGTTCCAGTCGTCCTCCTTCGAGATTTCAATGTTGGTCTGTGATTCACCCTTCTTGTACTCCAGTGGGCAGTCCAGCAGGATGACTCTGGGGTTCTCAATTCTCCTCCGCATTTTGGGGTGAGTAATATCCTTGTTGACCATCACACCATCAATAACCTCGCTGTCCTCAATCTGACCACCGGGAATCTTCTCAATACGAGCATATCGCTTGATGTCGACCTCCCTCTTACCACCGCCGGCATCGAAGGACACAGTGCGGACCGCCTTCAGTGCCAAATCGCACATCAGATCCGACCACCTAGAAACGAACTTTGTGCCGATAGATGACTTGATAAGAGTGTACATAGCCTTGTCGTCATCGATGTCCACAGGGAGTGAAACTTCCTCAACGATTGCAAGGGCGTCGGCGAGAGCACGTTTGAAGGCGGAGATAATGACGACGGGGTGAATATTACGTTCGAGTTGGGGGAGGGCCTGAGCAAGCATTTCACCAGCTATAGAGTCAGCATCCTTCAGTTGTGCAGTCAAGTGTGCCATGTAGTATACCAAGAATGATAACGGTGGTCGTTCCGTCTCCGACTTCCTCGTCTTGTGTACGACTGAGCTCGATCATGCTCTTAGCGGCGGGGTGGGAAACTTCGATTTCTCGGAGAATGGCATGACCGTCATTGGTAAGAACAATTCCTCCCATAGGGTCCAGAAGCATCTTCAGCATGGCCTTGGGTCCCAGACATGACCGAATAATGTCCGCAACTCTGAAAATGCATTAGGACGGAGCGGGGTGCGCTGGAAAGATCACGTACGTCTTTGCGGCAGTTATATTCGACAACTGAGCTTTGCGACCAACCTGCCTCTCATTGGAGTTGGTGTCTAGGCTGTGTTAGCTCCGCATAGAAAAGGGGGATAACTTTGTCGGATAGCGTACTCATCACCACCACCGGAGCCTGCATTTTGGCGGTGTTTCTGCGGTAATATGGAAAGAAAGCGGAAAGTGACACAGATACCCGCGGCGACGGACGATATATAGTCAAATACAAGGATGAGAACGTCAAACAGCCGCGTTCTGGGGTATGAGATCTGGATTTGCTGTGCCCGCCTTCACCTCAAATTTCCAGCGCTGTTCGAAGTGGGATTGCGGACTGGAAGCTCACCGCCACTAATCTCCTTTTAGCCTAGTCTCCACTCCCCCTGTTCCTGCCTGAGGAACCAATTGGATATCAGGATCAATGAGTTTGATGGCTGCTACGGAGTACATGACTGCTAACATTGTAGCTTATAATCTGGAAACGAGCTTTCCCATCACACTATCCCGACCAGATGCATGCAACAAGCAAAGCTCTAGCTGACCCCACATGGAAACTCCCATTGTCGCCCAGACCGAACCTAACACCACCCAGTACAAACACAACTCAGAAAAAGTTATCTCTTGAAGACATTCTTGACCCTCCGAATCTTCATGCGTACACGATCACGCGCGGTCGATACGATTGATGACAGGCTCTCACTCGACTGCTCCGACTGTTCCGGCTGCTGGGAGCAGTCCTGACTAGCTCGAGTTTCGTAGACATAGTACGGCCCGGCGCACCTCCACGACATATAGCCTTCGTTCGATGACTCCCTGCAGTCATGGCGACTCGTAAGTAGATACCGCTCAGTGACTACCACGTCTTTCTGAGACAAAGCGCTCTCCCTTCGATCCGGAATGCCACATAGTCTGGAAGCACGATTGCCTCCAGCTCGATTCATATTCGCAGTCCCGTTGCCGTCAATGATTTTGCTCTCCATCTGTGCCTGCCCGTACGCAACAGGGACCCATTCATGCCGTATGGGACACCAAGTTCGACGCCGAGAGCTGTCATCGTCATCATCACTGAAGCCTTCCATAACTCGCTTAACCTCCAGCTCTCTTGTCGCGGCGATGTTTGCAAGAGTCTTCTTGAACCACTTCTCCGCATATTGCGCATTGTACTCTTCCCCTGTTAACTTCGTTTTCGGTTGCGGTTCTGATTCTTGTTTGGGTTCAACTTTCTCATCCACTCGATGCAGACTGTAGCGGGGTTTGCGTTGCAGTTGTCTCCGGCTTAGACGTTGCTCTGCCTTCAATCGACTGACTCGCTCGGCTTGAAGTTCACGCATGTTATTCTGAAGGTGAAGAGGGAGCATCGAGAGGGCTTCCTCATCGAGCTCCGAGATGATTTCCTCTTCGGAGGCTGTGGAGTAGCTGTCACCGTCGCTGTCGCTGGGAATCGGTTTTGCTGCTGCTACACGTCCTGGATGGCGGGGTGGAGGCTCGATGCGTTTCTTGACGAACTTTGAGGCTTTGTTGGACGGATTCAGTCCGAGGAGAGTACTGGCTGACATATTGCTTTGTTTATAATGGGGGAGTAAGCTGTGCCCGTTGTCCAAAGCGGGTTTGAGACGAGAGTAGGATATTTTGTGTAAGGTAGTTTGGAGTGCGAAAATGGAAGAGTTATGAAAGAGGTGGAGGAAGTTGGGTATTCTGGCTTTTTATGGACCTGGCCAAGTGAGTGAATGATATTGACAAGTGAATGGTCCAAATTTATGGTGGTGTAGTAAGTTTGAAAAGGTCTCCATAGCAATAGAGTCGAATGCGGAGATTAAATCTTGATGCTGAAAGCACTGTAAATTGAATGCCAACTCACTAGATAAAGGTGCCTAACAGATTTGATGTGTGCAACATTAAGAATAAAATTGGAAATCTTGTAGCATTTTCGACTATTATTACACAGGGGTATCGAACCAAGGCAGATTATACCAAAATCACGGAGAAAAGTCCCGTTGACGTGACCAATCTTTCGCAAACCTTAGAACTCTCGGCTCTCTCCAATATCGCAGATATCGAACACTCCGGTTTCGGGGTATTCGTGCTTCTTCAATGCCTCTTTGAGCTTCCGGGGAGGCTCAAGGACGTCCTCTTCTGTCAATACCCAGGTCCCCCAGTGCATCCCAAGAGCTTTCTTGCATTTGGTATCCCGGAAGATCTCAACGGCATCATGCGGGTCTGCATGCATAGGGCTCATGAACCATCGCGGCTGATAAGCACCGATGGGAATCAACCCGAGATCAAATGGCCCCCGGAACTCACCAACCTGCTTGAAAGCAGGACACGATGGGTAATTATGTTCTGGACCATGGTCGTCAACGTCATCAGGAAGTGTTGGCACTGATCGATACCCGGTGTCTCTGAACAATGCACCCACGTTAGCCCGTTACACAAGTGGTACAATGTTTGAAGATTGCTTACCCGGCAAAGTATACTTTGCGGCCTCCGGATTCGACGTACCACGAGGCCCAGAGAGTCTTACATCGGTCAAACGGTGTTCGGGCACTAAGGTGTTGACAAGGCAAGCAGCCAATTCGGGCAGTGATGTCCGCTGGCTTCGATTTGGCACTTTCATCTGTTGTCTCTACCTGAGGTGCCGATTGCGATGGAGAAAGTAGAATGTCGCGTTCATCCCACCAGTCGAGTTCCGTCGCATTCGGTATCCCGGTCTTTTCAAACCATTCTTTGTTACCTAGAGGTACAAAAAAATGGCAGTTCGGATGCCGCTTATGGATATCCCGAACAGTCGGAAGAGACAAGTGATCATAGTGGTTGTGAGATATCACAACGGCATCAATGGTAGGTAAGTCCTTGATCTCACAAGGAGGCTCAGTATAACGCTTCGGCCCCAACCATGAGAATGGAGAGCATCGATCCTCAAAGACCGGGTCAAACAGTACTCGGAGTCCACCCGGAAACTCGACGTAATAGCAGGCGTGACCAAGCCACGTTGCTCGCAGTGCAGAGGTTTCACGACTAGGTAGGAACTCTGGCTTCTGTATGGGAACGGTTGGAGGAGTGGTATCAGGCCGATTGGCCTTTCCACTTAACATGCGCCTGTACCTGGTCAAATTCAACCCTTCCATTGGCCTAATCCGAGACTCACCAGAAGAACTGTGTTTGCTTATCGAAAGGTGAGGTGAACGATCTATGTCGCTGGATTAGTACAGAGCATGGCCAAGCCGTAGTGCGACGTACTCCCAAGGATTGTCAAACCCGTTTTTGACATGATGCGCTTTTGCGCTGGCATCGTCTGGAGCTGAAGAAGCGGGAGAGGCGGACAATGTCAAAGCGTATAGAGCAGCCGCCGTAGACGAACCCATCTTGACTATGGTAGTTGACTTGGAGGCTCGAGAGAAAGGAGGTGGTATTTTGCTATGCGAGCGAAAGCAGAACCAACGTCGCGGGAAAGGTGGCATACCGGTCAGTGTGCCAGGATGACCACCTTATATAGGTGAAGAGAGGGGCTACGGAGTATAATATGTCCTCTATGTGCTGTACCGATGATGTTGAAACTTAGGAGGTCAAAGATTCGCCTTGTCTTATGGCCCAAGATCAGCCAAAAAACGTGGCTGATGGCATTTGCGACCGGATCTATGCTTATAGCCGTTATCCCCGGAAAGTAATCCCTCTACAGCACCAAGTTTTTCAATTCATCCGCAGCGCAGTTAGACTACCGATGAGCCATTCAAGTGCTAGGCTCCAGGCCTACACAGCCCCAGGTTCCAGGGCTCTTAGCAAGCCGCTCACTCTGTAAGGTGTAGAAAATAACCCCGAGGGCTTGCTCCGTATGGCGTAGGCAGCAGATCGGCCCGTGTTAGCGCCGACCCCAGATGCTAATCCGCATTGGGACTCTCGCTCAAAGAGTTCAACCAAGCTCAAGTCTCGTCTCCGAATGATTTTCCGATGATTGGGACGGACCATACTGGACCAATATCCTCAGGGCTATCGTCGCCTGGGGATACAGTTGTCCAGCGAAGAAATGAGGCCATCCAGGTCGCAGCGCAACCGACCGGGGATGGGGGACTGATGTCCCAACTTACAAGCAATCCTTTTTTCACAGCGGTAAGAAACGCTTGAAGTTTGAACTCTTTGGACCACAGACAGGAGACTAACGAGCTTCTCTGCTTTTTAGGGATTCGGCCTTGCGGGGCTGGGAGTCGGCGCGAGGCTTGCGCAACAGGGTCTCCGACGTGGCGCGGACCTGATTCGGAGACGGATGCTCATCGATGTCGAAATCACACACAAGGACGATTCATACCCATGGTTTTTGAATTGGATGACACAATATCAACAATCGCAACTCAACGCTTCTCGGTCCCAAGCCAGCGGGTCTGGCTTCGTGGATTCGCTCTTGAACAAACTCACTCCGAGGATGCGCCAACTCTCGGTCGATACCAAGACGGTTAAACACTCCAACGGCGCCATAAACACCCATTTCACATTGGTACCAGGACTGGGACGCCATGTCCTCCGCTATAAAAATACATTCATCTTCGTCAACCGGATGCGGGAGTCTAAAGCGCAGGAGATCTCGACCGGCCGGCCCTGGGAGACGATGACCCTTACTACGCTCTACTCGCAACGTCATGTTTTCGAAGACCTTTTCGCAGAAGCACATGCATATGTTGTAAGGGCAAATGAAGGGAAGACAACAATATATCGTGCTGAAACCGCAATGTGGACACCTTTCGGAGATCCGCGACGCAAACGCACGTTGGATTCTGTGATTTTGGACAAAGGAGTAAAAGAGCGAATTGTGGAAGATGTCAAGGACTTCCTGGCTACTGAGACGTGGTACCATGATCGCGGAATCCCTTACCGCCGAGGATATCTCCTGTATGGCCCCCCGGGTACAGGCAAAAGCTCCTTTATCCAAGCCGTGGCAGGAGAGCTCGATTATGACATCGCTATTTTGAACCTCAGTGAACGAGGCATGACCGACGACCGACTCAATCGACTCTTGACCATAGTCCCGAAGCGGACCCTTGTTCTTCTAGAGGATGTGGATGCGGCCTTCTCAAATCGCCGGACCCAAACAGACGAGGATGGATACCGCGGCGCGAATGTGACCTTCTCTGGCTTACTGAATGCCTTGGACGGTGTCGCGAGCGCGGAGGAGCGAGTTGTCTTCCTGACCACAAACCACGTGGAGCGTCTGGACGAGGCCCTTGTACGTCCGGGACGGGTAGACATGACCGTACGTATTGGTGAGCTCACTCGCTACCAGGCCGTATGTTTCTGGGAGCGATTCTACGGGGACTTGGATACGACCGGGTCCTATAAACAAGCCTTCCTTGACCGGCTTCAGGAGCTGGGTCTCATTGAGGATGAGAACGGCCAGAGAGTCGACCCGCCGCAGAGCACAAGTGCTGCCGCACTGCAGGGCTTGTTCTTGTACAATAAAGGAAATATGGAGGGGGCAATTGCAATGGCTGAAGGGTTGACCTACCGAGTCCAGGAGTAGGCTGAGCTTAGACCTGGAATCTTTGTATATTATGCGTCATGGTTGCAGATAGAATGTTCGATAGACCGGCGAATTGGACAATGTACGATACCCCTAGTGCCATGCAAGTTTTGACAGTGGGCGCCTGCAGACGGGATTCGGCCTCAACTCTCCTTCCGGATTCTTCAACTTCAGCTTCAACGACCACAACAACCACCATAGTCATACCCTTGTTTATCTCATCAGTCATTGTCAAATCGCAGCAGCTCAGCATATGCGTCTTTCTGTTATTGGAAGGATTTAAACCGAGTACAGAATTCGGCGACCGATTTCACAACCAATCCCGTTCACAATCCATTCTTCGTAAGCCATACCTAATGGCCTGGAAGGTCTCGTTCATGGTCCAAGATCCTTCAGTTGCCCGGCGTTTAGACAACAGCAAATCAGCATTCTACTTTTAGCACCTTCCAAGCGCTGCAGCTGCGAAAAAGACCCCCGCTGTGATTGGGACCGACAGATCTTCGGCGGACCATCGAGGTGTCAGCGTTAAGCGCCCGCGTGGGCTCTCAGGAACAACACGCAGGACGAATGCTCGTTCTTCACGACTGCAGGAGCCTCTCACAGTTCAGACCCTTATTCTCCACCGAGATAAGTTTGTGACGATTCTTGAGCCAAGACATGGCTGGCGCGCACCTTATTAAGTCGGCCGGAGGTCGGACCTCGTGCGGACGGTGTGGTGGTATACTTATAACGATGGCTGGCTCTCTCCACATTCTCAGTTGATGTTGCTCCGGGTTGGAATCCTATACTCTTTTGCTATTTTGGTTCTTGCCCCGTTGGTTGAGCCATTGGTTCGTGGTCTATGTACCGACGCGGCTGCTTTGCGAGTCCATTCAAAACGGCTGCTATTGCCTCTTATTTGCGCCATTATTGCATCAAGCAGGCCTTGTGCTTACAGGCCTAGCCAGTCTGAGCGGCAGGAATGAGCAACAACTCCCAGTTTCAGCTCTTCCCACCCCCTCCCCAGGGGGTGCCCAAAAATCCTTTTAGAAGAGGCCCCAGAAGACCCTCACTCGACACTCTGTCGACCTCTGCAAGCCCTCTCGAGGATATTAAGGGCAAGGAATCTGAGGCAAAGGCCGTGTTAATACAAGTCGTCGAGCCGCATAGCATCAAACCTCCGCCCAAGGCAAACGTTCCTCCCCTGCCACCGCGCTCTGCTACTCCAGAATTGAGACAGCCCCCCTCGACCGAGTCACTATATAGTGCTAGCCCGCAAGTTACGAGAGGAGGATCATTTGCTCATGAAGTCAATCCGCCATCATCATCTAGCCCGTCAGGACAGAACAATGAACTGGGGCTCAGGCCTGCGCAGAGCCCTCCTCCGCCCTCTGTCTCTCCGGTCGTCCCCATCAAGTCGATGTTTCCCCAGTTCAACCCTAACGCACCTCTCAACCATGAACAGTACAACAACAGAGTCTCCAACAATTTCTCACGGCCCCGCCATAGACCTGCCGGGCTCAGACTTGATATAACCCCGGCTCCAGAGATTGACAGGGTACTTGGCCCGAATACAGTGCCAGCCGATGTCCACGATTTCCCGTTCAGCATTCTCTCCCCCGTCGAAATCCAGTATTCGTCTCCCGAGCAGCTTAGAATACTCTGGGATACAACAAATGGGCAAAGGGCCGACAACCTCTCAAAGGCCTTTACTCTTCGGATGGAGCGGTAGGCCTCGATGCTCCTTTATTTCCTGCTAGTATGACCATGAGCTGACTCTGATATGTATAACAGCCTCGACCCTGCTACATTCATATTTGGCGACCCAGCTTCACCATTCTATACCATGCAAACATACTCTACGAACGAAATATCAATCACAAGAGGAAATCCCTCCGTTCTCAACAGTAGCATCCCGATAATGATGTTGCAACTCGAAGACCGGCGCCGCCGCGAGCCTCCAAACGACGGGCTAATCTCGCATCTCTTCTCGCGGCTCGCCGCCATGCTTGCAATCGACCAGGCAACAGAGCTATCTCGACAGCATCAACTGTCTCCACCAGATGCCGCGGAGGTCGAAACAAACGCCCTTAAGCGCGCAGCTGCGCTAGAGTCATGCAAGCTTTCGTGGAACGCCGTGAAACAAATATACGACCTACGACACCCGTCGTTGAACAAGAACATCGGCGCCCTACATATCAGCGTCTCGACGCCAACATCCCAAGCACAAGGACGGGTCCAAGCGCCGACGATTCTCGTTACCGCCCCTCTTCTCAATAATTTTAATGATGTTGCTGCGGTAGCATCACCACGTACATCTACCCTGCCGCTATCAGGAACCGAATCAGATTCAGACGAAACCCTGGCCTCCCTCGACCTATGCACAATGACCCTATCTATATCTGCGGCTGCTATCAATAATAACATCCCTTCTTTATACGCAATTGACTCTGTCGTCGCTGCTATACTCGCCGTAGCAGTTGCGGATGTTGCTACAAACCCTGTACTTGCAGATATGACCTTCTACGATCCCACGAGAACACAAACGCAGACCCAGATCCAATCACCACCAGCTACACATACGAACAGACCCAAGCTCTTCGCTACACTCGCGGAGCGCGATGATAATGATAATGACAACCATTCCTCAATTACGCCACCTCTCGCCCTCCCTCCACAGGGTCAAACCCAGATACAAGCGCCACCGAAAACCAGGATTCACCACAAATGGTTCCCATCCTTCTCATCCCTCCGCACGAAACTAGCTATCTCCCGCCACCGAAGAGCCAAAGCCAAAGCCAAAACAAACTCGTCCACCTCTCCCGCCGTTGAAGAGATCGACCTGGAAAAATACGGCATCAACACTTCATCCTCATCGCCGAAGAAAAAGAACAAGACCGAGGAGGAAGAGCTGCCGGGCCTTGCGCGAGGCATTCTCAAGCTTATGTCTTGGGGCTTCTCGCTCATATTCTGGGCAGTCAAGGTGGCGTTGAAGATTCTGGGATGGGTGTTGGGCTTTGTCATTAAGCGAATTACGGGTGAGAAAGCGTAGACCTGAGTGCCAAGGGTGTCTGGCTGGACTTGCTGCTACACTTCCGACTGGCTTGGTTCAACTCGATTTGCTTTTTTGAATCATGTTTAGGTGTTTGGGTAAAGGAATGCGAAATGGACGGACCGGGGTTAATGATAATCATGTTTATTATGAGAAGGGAATATTACGGATGGGCAGTGGTTATTACAGTATGCTCCTTGATTTTGATAAACATGTATATACCTCATTGTTGTTATTGCGTCGGGCTACTCAGGAGTAGGTCAAAAATATATGTATCCGTACAACGACACCTCAAATGGTGTTGAAGCCCAGAGTTTGCTAAATAGTGCTATGCTTTTAATTGCTACGACAAGATAATGACAACTCAGTACCAGGAATGATAGCCTGGATCTCATCGCATATATATCCATAAACGTAGATTGGAACTCAGTGAGGAGGCTGATGCAATTCCGGACTATATAATAAAAACGCTAAGTCAAGCCCCAGAAGTTTGAATCAATCCGTTTCATAAAGCTACAATGAACCATGCTTCCGATTTTGCCGTGGATCGAAAAGAAAAAGAAAGGAAAAAAAGAGAAGTAGAATACAAATTCCAGATCCCTAATCTGAAACGCGAATTGAAGAAGATGACGATGACAACCATTGAAGTTTAGTCATGAGAGGTAGATCTCCGCTTTTTTGGCGCCGCTGCCCTAAGTCATAGATAAAAGAGATACAGAATGAGATCACCGCGTGTCGACGAAGAAAAGATATCTCAGCCGAATCTGCGCCACATCGTACACGATGTACTCGTTGTACATCAGGTAACCCTGGTTGGAGTCATGGGTTGCAGTTCCGGAGTCCGCGTCGGGAACTTGGATACCCTGTAGGTCTGGATGAATGCAGCCGGCATCTTTCCACCCAGCGGGGATACTCCGGCCTTTTCCTAGGGTCGCAATCTTGCCTTCTTTCTTCGCGTTGTCTCCAGCATTGTAGTCGGAGTCGTAAAGCTCGTAGATAGGGTCACCGAGTTCAACGTCACCCAGGAGGAGGAGAGCTTTCCCATCACTGTTGTGGCTCCAGCAGTAGCCGGCGGATTTGCTGGACATGTCCGCGAAATACACACCTTTTCCGAACATGTAGCCGCTTACTGGAGCCTCGGGGGGCGCAATGCGGAGGCCCTGGCTGAGAATACCACCGTAGTTGGTGCTGCGAGAGCCGTGCCAGAGCAAGCGACGGTTGCTGTTTTGTATGCCGGCGTATGATGATGACTTGAAGCGATCATGCTCTCCTTGTCGCTCGATGCGGAAAATGTCGATCACCTTGGGGAGTGTTAACACGACTTCAAAGCAGAAGCAGACAGCAAAACTGACCTTGTATCTCACACCGTGAGTTGCTCCGCGCGTACCTGAGAGATACTTTTCAAGCTCCTGGAATTCAGTCGACGTATGATCCACTGCGCATAGTTAGTCCCAGTTGCACGCATCTGCCCTTGATCGACTTACGTGGTGTCATTTCTTGCATCCCGAGACCTGCGTACTGGCTGTCGAGCGGGTTCACATCTCCCATCTTCGTTGCGTCCTTCAAGATACTATTGGTGATCTCCATATCTGTCAAGGTCTCCAGCAGCTCGACTTCTTTCTTGATGTAGGTTTGATTGTCCAGTACCGGCGGTCGATTCCGGCCGAAAACGTGCGGGATCGTGGTAAAGTAGCGGTTGCTCAGCTGCTCCATAGCAGGACGCAATTGCATCCCATATTTAGAGACTGCCAAGCTTGGCGTAGTTGCAAGCTCTGCCAGTTCTTTCAACGTCTCGTAACCAGCCATCAGTGTTCTCTTGCTCAACTTGCCAAGAGGTAGTTTGTTGGCGTCATAGGACATTTGAGCCATGGTCTCGAGGAAGAACTTTTGATTGAAAATAAAGCTGATCAGGTTCTGGATCGGGGCCGCCAGTTTGCTCGGAGGAATACTTGACGGTTGCTTCACTAGCTTGTCGTCGGGTTTCTCATCTTCATCGTCACTTTCCTCGTAGTTGCGTTCGATAAAGGTGTACTTGTTGCTCTTCGGAGGATCGAGGCGATTCTTCCATGCAAGGCCGGATTTATCTCTGAATTTCTTCTCGAAATTCTTTTTGGCATCGTCGAGGGTGCCGCAGCCCAGAAATGCAGATTGCCCATGTTCCCCGACCCTGCCCCAGCGAGTCCAGGTCTGGTATTTGGAGCCGTCCTTGGAGTTCAGCACCTGGATGCGGTAGAATTTATTGTTGTTCGCGGCAGACACGGTCTGATTCAGCGTAGCATCCCAGATAAGACCCGAATCATCAATGAAGACTGTAGGTTCTATACTCTGAGTCAGCCTTTGCTCATACATCAGACCAAACTACTCACCTTTCCAAATGGGCTCGCTAGGGTGGAAGCCTTCGTCCACCCCTACCTTGACCTTGGCGGCCTTTTCTGAGGTGATCATTTGCGCATCCTCCACGACATGCTTACGTTTCTTGTTGACTTCATCATCAACAGCATCCTGTACGGCTTTGACGCTTCGCTTCTTCTCCGTCTTAACAGGAACACTGTCAGCCTGGTTGTTCTGGGCGTTGTTCGATGACGAGAAACGGTACGACGTTTCTGAGACCGGTTTCTTTGTCTTGTTTGAA
Organism: Aspergillus mulundensis; assembly: GCF_003369625.1. NCBI lineage: Eukaryota > Fungi > Ascomycota > Eurotiomycetes > Eurotiales > Aspergillaceae > Aspergillus > Aspergillus mulundensis. Next base: position 2,600,249 of record NW_020797890.1, on the reverse strand, counting down.
TCAAGCAGCCAGTCCAGGGAGACTACTTCACAGTTCTGTAAGCCACAAGCATGCTGGTCTGATCAAGGCATTAGTGAGCAAGTAACTCGAGCGTGATTTAAATCGTGGTTGTTGACTCACACTTGGTACTATTCTTATCGACATCCTTTTGGGTAGTTACCAGATGCGTACAGTCCGTACTGACTGAAGAAGTGAAAGTAGCACCATGGCCTTCTACAATCGCTTTCAAGTCGGCTGCAGAATAATCACGCGTCAGCTCACGGTTTGTACTATACTGGGATCTCCAGAATTGAACTGCGCAGAAAACCCGACCTTGTTTGTAGCCGGGAAAGGTGCCGCTCACGGCAATGACAAGCTTCTTGAATGACCTTGGAGGCATGATGTCGATCGACCTGCAATTGACGCTGCAAGTGACGATAACGATGGGGAAGGGGGACGCAGAGGTTGAGCGTTAAGGAGACGCTTAATACGAGCCAATAAGGTGAGCTGACTCGCAGTGGCGCTGTTATAGCTCTGAAGGAGTAAACACAACAAAAGGCCAGCAGATACCAGTGAGATTGAGGAGTAATTATTGAAAGAAAGGATTGGAAGGTTTGAAGCTTTAAGAGTCGAAGAATCACAAACTATAGAGAGCTTCGTCGCCTGATACTCCAGGCTGCCGCATGCTGCCTAGCAGGCAAAGGTTCAGGAACAGGCACCGAAGCTCTACCAACCAACTCCAGAGTCCAGACTCCAGTCCATGGCTCACTCAACGCCCGTGATTTAATCGAGTAAAAGCTCCAAAGTAACGCAATTGCTTCAGGTCATGATCAAAGTGTCAATTGAGTCTTTCAGTTTCGATTGTTGGGTCATTAGCTCTTTCTTCGTTGTGACGGCCATTGCAATTACACTCCGGGTTCTCAACAAAGCCGTTCCTTTACTGGGCACAAGCCACAAGGTCCAGCTTATGCTATGAGCATGGGAATATGCCCTAAGACTATGAGCCTATCTTTCGTTAGTCCGGCAATTGCCTGATTCAAGCTCTTTTGTTTGACTCTTTTTGAAACGAATCCGCTAACGGTCGGGACTCGGAAGCCAACAAACGCTGCATAACATCTCGATTGTCATCAATAATCAATCTCGGACTGGACCGGCAGTACATGGATATTGCACCGTATTCTAGAACTTCGATGCGAGCAATCGCAATCAAACCGAGTCGCCGGTCCCTGAATCTTGTTCCTGATGACCTCAACAGTGGGCCGAAATGGGGAACAGGCTGAAACTGCCACCCACTCGGAGACGGCCGCGAACCGCTTCGAGCGAAGGATTCATATGAATATGGGATAAGCGCCAGAGAACAGGGTTTGTTGACATCATTGACTGTCATTTGGTTAGTTGAGCTGGGAAGCTCTTTGTTTGCAGACGGAGAATTCCAGTTGAAAGAGGCGGAAGCTCAGACTCCTGCCGGCATTGTGAGCTAACGGTCACGGAGCTCCTCCGGACAAAGAAAGAAGTATGAGATGCAGCATCACGACCAATCTGGATGGATACAGCTTCGAAATCTGGGAACTGTATGAGTGAACTCGAAGAACTGACGGGACGGCTCGGACCCACGCCTGAACAACGGTCGTCAACCTGTTTGTCCACGGTTCGCGAAGACTGCCGTATACGAAGTGTAACTCCGTACGATCAATCAGATGGGGAGAAAGACATGCAGAATAAGCGCCGACGTAGGCTACGCGAGTAGTAGGAGGCTTGAAATGACCCATCACAGCGCCTCGTAGACCCGGTTCGAGTGCTGCTTCAAGTGACCGAATAATTGGTACGACAGGGCGAGACAGGGCGCCTCCAGCTGATAAATGGGAGAAATTGGGATCCCCGTGATGGAGAAAGTCCGACGCAAGGACGAGGCTGCAGAGAGAGGCTGTCAAACGAGTATCTAGGCTAGCAGGAACTCCATCAGCGGCAATGAAAGAATATTATTATTATTTTGAAACATCGTTGCGCTCATCCAGGCGCGGAATATTTGAGATCGCACTAGGCCGAATTGACGCTGTTGATTTTCTTTTCCCCTTTTCAGCTTTCCCACTTTAACCCTCTCGCCCTCGCTCTCTGCCCTCGCTCTTCTTTTTCTTCCCTCTCGGACTGGATGATGGAGTCTCTTTTTCACCCTCTGGTAGGATTGTGACTTTGCTTGTTCATGGATTGAACTGAACCTCGCGCCGGAACCGACTCTCGTTCATCTCCCTTCTTTGCCCGGTAGCTAAGCTGGCCCCGTTTTTACACTCGTTATTCAACACCACGACAACACATACCACCTGACGGCTTTTTATTCAACGGCGACTCGCGCACACTGCTCGCTTACGATCCTTATTGTCAACAAATGTCAAACCTGAACTGTCTCTTTACCGGTCGTGGCAATGGTCACGGGAAATGGAGCTCTTCGATATCCCCCTCCGGGACCGATGGGCGGCCATGAGCTCTCCAGCCGTCGCAGAATCCCCAATCCCCCCCGCCTCGATCCTTTGAGGGCCCATCCTCCATACCCTCGTCCTTCAACTGCGGACGGTTTTCGCCCTGCGCATCCCCATCACCGCCCAGCTCCTCCGCAATCTCCCCGATCTCCGAGAAAATATCCTCCATACCATCTTCCCCCTCGAGTCGATTCTGCCTCGCGCGCCGTCTCTCCTATACCCCGACACTACGCTGATGATGGCTCTCCTTACCGACCTACCTACTATAAACCTCATTCACAAGCACGACCCATTACTCCGCATGAGCGGAGAAGGCCACCAGAGGCCGATTTCCAGCGCTTGCCCCGTCAAACACCACCGTCGCAGCAACCGGACGTACCTCTTTCTATATCCACTGCGAGATTGGATAAAAAGCGGTCTAGACCTCGCCTCGCACAACCACCTAGCTCTCATGGACTCGCTTTACCGCGCAGCCCCTACAGCGGTGATCCGTACGGCGGGGACGCAGTCCGTTCTAGCGTGAACTCTGCCAAGACATCGCGCTCTAGCATCGAGCATGCCAGCGGAACCGAGCGAAGCAGTGTTCTCACTAAAAGCAGTTCCATTACGGATTTGTCTCCGGATACTCCGGACGGGTCATACGACAAGGATGAGGGAATGAGCGTCGAAGATGCCATTTCTATGTACCTGGACGGATTTAGCGATGTGACTGAAGAGCCTGCATCACCAGATCTAGTCAGTGATCCTAAACTGAAGCCATTGAGTCCACTTCCTCCGGCAGATCTTGTTCTAGACGATGATAATCTGTCTGATTCCTCGCACAACCTCGATCCTATACCTGATTACCCACCGCCGCCAACAATCTCGCAACTGGGCACCCCAGACGATGTTTACTCCCGCAAACAATACTTTGACACGCATACGGACGAACAAGATCTTGAAGCGCACTCAGATGAGAACCCGCTAGACCCCCCCAAAGGACCTCTAGCAACGATGTTGGAGCAGCGAGCATCGGCAGTAGATCCTCCACATTTGAATCCGCAAGGCCGGAACTCGTTGGACCGGCAGTTTCTAGGAGATGCGCCTGCAGGTAACGCAGTGGACGAGTCTTCTGAGGTGCCTGAGGAACCTGCCGACAAGCCCCTCGAGTCAACACCGTCTCAACCACCTCCCACGCCTCGGCTGGCCGAAACAAAGGTTATGCTTCCTGGCGTTGTGCCCCCGCCGCTGGCCATCGCCACCGAAACGAGAGATTGCTATGGCTTTCGCAAAGCAACCTCGTACGTCACAATCGATCAGTACGAGGCATGGAGTGCTTCGTACGCCGACTTCTCTGCAAATCGAAGAGCGAAGTGGGCTGAGCTACTCCGAGAGAACGGAATCAATCCTAAAAACCCCACAACACTTCCTCCGAAGTCGCCCAAGGTGAAGCGCTTCGTACGGAAAGGCATCCCGTCCGAGTTTCGAGGCGCGGCCTGGTTCTGGTACGCTGGTGGTTATGAACATCTCAACCGAAATCCTGGATTGTATGACCAGCTCGTTCGTCAGGCCATGGAATCCCCAAGCAACGATGACAAGGAGCACATCGAGCGTGATCTACACCGGACCTTCCCCGACAATGTCCACTTCAAGCCGGAGCAAACAGGGCAGCCCGGCTTTGACAATGGTGCGGCATCTGTTATAGTCGAGACTGAGATGATTCGGGCTCTGCGGAGAGTTCTATATGCGTTTGCCATCCATAACCCCCAGATTGGATATACCCAATCACTCAATTTCATCACTGGACTATTTTTGCTATTTTTGCCTGAGGAGAAGGCATTTTGGATGCTCCATATTGTTACATCCGTCTACCTCCCGAGCACACACGAGATCAGCCTCGAGGGCGCCAATGTCGATCTTTGGATCCTCATGGTCCTCCTGAAGGATTGCTTGCCGAACGTCTACAACAAAATCGCAGACACAGGAACCAAACGGAGCGCACCCCTGTCTGTAAACTCCCGACTACCCGACATTACCCTCGGCCTAACAAACTGGCTGATGTCTGTCTTCATCGGCACGTTACCTCTCGAAACAACGTTGCGAGTCTGGGACGTATTCTTTTACGAAGGGTCCAAGACCTTCTTTCGTGTCTCTATGGCAATCTTCAAGGCCTGCGAACGGGACATCATGGCTGTTTCGGATCCCATGGAGGTCTTCCAGGTCGTGCAGACGGTGCCTAAGAAATTACTGGATGCCAACGCACTGCTCGACGGGAGCTTCAGTCGGAAAAACCGCGTCGGACAAGGTCGCATCGATGAACTTCGAGCAGCACGCCGCGCAGCCGTTCGACAGGACAAACTGCGACGATCGCAAGCTCTGACGAAGGGCACACTCCATGCAGCGACGGACGAGTGGCCGACGCGATCTCGGACTCCGATTCCAGGCATTGAGCGCACGTTTGCTGACTCGTGGCGCCAGATGAGACACCATGCGTTCCGGTGACGCACTAATCTAACCTAATGCCGCCTACGATAATTTCTAATCTAGCTGCGCGATATTGAAGCAGCCATTTTTGAGGAAGAATTTGTGGATCATCACCATGTCCCGGTCTTTTGTGTATATTCATTGATTCCCCATTAGCAGAAAAGCGACCATCTACGGAGTACTAGGTTTTGCGCTATCGATGTACATAGGCCAGTCCGATCAATTGGAAGCGTCGATCTTGGATCTTGATTGTAGGGCTGAGTGGGACGAACCTTGGATCGGCGCTCTCCCACTGTAACTGTACCTTGCTTCCGTTTGAGTGGTGGCATCACCATGACGACTGCTGCCTGCGCAGTAATAACTTTATTATTCAAAGAAAAGCGTCTTTCATACTTTCCCCTGTCTCCTGTCCATACATTGTCCAAGCCACCATGAGCGGACAGGCAGCCAGCTACTACAATCCCAACCAGGGCTTCGACCCGGCCTACGGTCAAGCCCCCCAGCCAAATCCCGGCTACCAGCCTCAATACCATGGCAACAACAGACCCCCTGAGCCAAAGCCTCCTCAGGAGCCTCCGCCGACGTACAACCAGGCAGTATACGGCTTCGACGAGGCCTTCAAAATCGAGAAGCCCAAGTTCAACGACATTTGGGCCGGTCTTTTGGTATGCCCCTTTCCTTCGAGTTATAGGGCTTTGCTAATCTATGGTGAACCAGCTCATCGCCGTCTTCCTAGGCTACGTCGCCGTCTCCGGCGTTTCGCTCTACCACTACTCGAAGAACAAATCCTTCAACGGCAACGGGATCTACGACTCAGCCAACTCCTTCTCCCTCGACACAAACACACTGATTCTACTCATCTTCGTCCTCTGTGTGGCACTCGCATTCTCATGGGGTTACTTTTTGTTAGCGCGGACCTTTCCGAGGTTCTTCATCTGGGCCACTGGGATCCTTAATATCGTTTTCGCGCTCGCGACGGGAATATACTACATCGTGCGCAAGCAGTATGGGGGCGGAATCGTCTTCCTCATCTTCGGCGTGTTTGCGATCATCGCATTTATCAGCTGGATCCCGCGTATCCCGTTTACGGCGTTCATGCTAAGGACGAGCATGGACGTTTCGCGGAAGTACGGCCACATGTTCCTTGTTAGTGCCCTTGGCGGGATTATATCTGTTGCTTTTGCGGCTTGGTTTTCGGCTACTCTGGTAGCCATCTACGCTGCCTACGAGCCTGATGATACCGGGGTCAACCCCTCATGCAGGAATGGCTCCGGCAGCTGTAGCACAGCCCGCGTCATTGGCCTCGTCGTGTACGTCACCTTTGCCATGTATTGGTTCAGCGAGTGGCTCAAGAACACCATTCACACGACCATCGCAGGAGTCTACGGGTCGTGGTACTTCTTTGCCAATTCTCCCCGCGGCATGCCCGCACACGCAACAAGGGGCGCTCTGAAACGCGCAACAACCTATTCTTTCGGGAGTATATCCTTCGGGAGTCTCATCGTCGCAATCATAAACTGCTTGCGCCAGGCTTGCTCGATTGCCCAGCGCCACGAAGCGTCCGAGGGCAACCTCCTGGGGAGCATCGGATTCTGGATCCTAGGCTGCTTCATTTCACTCCTTGACTGGCTGGTAACATTCTTCAACCGCTATGCCTACTGTCACATTGCGCTCTACGGAAAACCTTACATCCAATCTGCGAAAGATACATGGACTATGATGAAGGACCGAGGCATCGATGCTCTGGTTGCCGACTGCCTCGTCGGCCCCGTCTTGACCATGGGCTCGGTGTTCGTGTCTTATGTGTGTGCCTTGCTAGCGTATCTGTATCTGCAATTTACGCACCCTGCGTACAACGACGGAGGAGACTTTACCGCTGTGATTATGGCGTTTTCGTTTGTCATTGGGTTGCAAATATGTCAGATCATGCTCACGCCGGTCAGCAGTGGCATTGAAACGATCTTTGCAGCCATGGCTTGGGATCCGCAGGTAATGATGAGCGAGCATCCTGATTTGTATGCCCAAATGGTACAGCTGTATCCAAGAGTGCAGGAGGCTATTCATGCTTAGACCTAAGGTTTAAGATTTCTATGAACGTTGGTTAAGTGGAACATTGGTATTGATCCATTCTATTCATCCCATGCAAAGTTTATCATAATGTAGTAAAAGCACTCCGTGACCCTCTCCCTCCCTACCCAACCTTAACCAGCCCTCAGCCAGCCCTAAACCAACCAAACCTGCCAAGATCAAGTAGTATAGGAAATCCGACTGGATCAACTCATCACAACAAAACAACCCCAGCAGCAACACCAATTAGACCAAGCACAACCTCCTTCGAAACCCCAATCACACCCGCGTTTCCCCTGAACATCTCCGCATCGATGTCAGCACCATCATCCTGCTTAGCCCCATGCTTCTGCTCAGCATCAAGCCCCGTCGGAACAGGAACATCCGAAGACGCAACACGCACAGACGACGCAGAGACATCATCCGTCTCAGCCGCATGAGCAATGCTCATCTGCGACGGCGTCGGCAGAATCGCAACGGCGATTTGGGTCCCGTGCATGGCGCTGGACATATTGATGTCCGTGTTGTTTTCTGCGTCGTGGTTGTCGTCGCTGTCCACGGATGTGGGTGCAGGTAAAGGCTCAGAGACAGCCGCCGAGCCATCGACAGGCGTGGCGGTCTGTTCGCATGAACATTCGGTGCGTGTCTCTGTGACCGTGATGACCTGGTAAATGGCGTTGGTGTTGGCCATGCCGTCCTCAGTTTCTGTCTTGTTGTCGTCATCGGATCCGTCAACAGCGACCTCCCGCTCTAGCGTGTCGTTCTCCGGGATAAGCAGTCTTGTTGAGTTGGGGGTGATGGCGCGCTTTGAGGCTGAGACTGGAGTCTCGGTGTCGGTTGATGCTGATGCTGATGCTTCTTCATCACATTCTCCGTCCTCCTCCGTCGTGTACTCGGACTCAGGCTCACCTTGCGGCTGCTCTTCCGTCCGGATCATTGGTGCACTTCCGCGTCGAGGGGATGCTGGTACGGCGGTGTCATCGCAGAGGTACTTTGATATCTCTTCTTTCGCTGGTTGAGGTTGTTAGCATCTCTCTCAGGAATAATTATTGAAGAGAACGCAAGGGAAACGTACGAACGCCATTCTCCTCACATAACTCCTCAACTTCCGGAGCGAGTTGGATCTCCGACTTGTTCGCTTCACAGAAGCAGTCGAGTTTGTAGCTTGAGGCGCAGGAGGGAAAGGAGGTTGTTCTGACGACGGCGGACTTGAGGCAAGGCAAGCTATTAGTCTTATGGTCTAATCTTCGTTTTGGCTTGCAAGGGCGAGAGGATGATATATACAACGCATTTCATGTACCCCAGATCCTGGTCTTGATCTGCGAGGGCGAGTGTCAGGCTCGCAAGGAGGGTTAGGGTTGAGAGTGGGAGATGCATGATATGGTTGTCTGTTGGCGAAGGAGCTTGTTGTTTGTGGTTCACTTGTCGTTTCTGCCCGGCCCATATTTCACCCAAGAGGTGACGAGGTAGATTAAAATCCCATGGATGATTGTATGGATGTCCACCCCTGCATACCGGTTGTCTGCACTGTGGCTAAAGCAGATGCTACACTAGCTTCGATTGAGTTAGCGGATTTAGATACATACTACCTAGATACCGGGGCTACCAAGTAGTTGCACTGCTCGTCATTGAGAGATCACAGATGTGGCTCTACGCCAGTGCTTGTTTTGGTGGTGAGGAATGAGTGTGGAATGTGGCGGCGATGCTGGCAGGCGTGGTCCGCGTCCCGAACTATCATATGAAGGAAATCATTGATTATTTATCTAGAAAAATCGTAAGTGCTTCAGAACACTACGGTTGCCAAGTAGATAGAGCGCGGTAAAGTCTAGTTGATGATTCCTGTCTGCTTGTTTTGCTTGACTGCGTACACAGTGTAGTTGACTGAGTAGATCAAGGACATGCTGGAATGTTATCCAGGCTTCCAGGCACGCAGATACAGCGTGTCAGCTTCCTAGTAAAAGCAGAGATCAAATAACCAGGATCAAGTCCCGAGAATGCAATTGCCACACCTAGACTATGCAACAAAGAACCATCGAGATTGAAGCCCAACAGCCTCGCACTACTAGCCATGCAACCGTAGATCTTGATAGTAACCATAGACAATGCAAGCCCGCGCAAGCCCATATGCGAGTCCAAAACAACGAATGGGAACGAGATGCCCGTCATCGCCTGTTTGCTTCTCATCACTTCTAGCCCGACGCAGCGACCAGCGTCCGCATCAAGCGCGCGTACCACCACCCTGCCGCCTTCTCTCTCCACAAACTCTCCAAGATCTATGATGATGCAGCACCACCAGCATACTTCCTCGTCCACTCCCTAGCAATCTCCTCATAGCGCTTCCGGTCTTCACGGTACTGCTCCGCAATGCGGCCCTCAACGGCATCATCCGGCATCGGCTCGCCCAGCAACGAGCGCGCAAACTCCAGCACTGCGGAGAGTCGCGACGAGGGCTTCCATTCGTCTGCTTTTAGCATACCCAGGCACATGCTGCCCTTGTCGTCGTTCGTTACGTTGGGATGGTAGATCTTCGTGACGAAGGAGACGGTCGGTGGTTTGAAAGGGTATTCGGTGGGCAGGGTGAGTTTTAGTTCGAAGCGGCCTTTCTGTAAGTTCGCGTTGAGTCAGTCTCTTTGTTCTGTGGCTTTGGGGATGAGGGAAACGGGGGCGGGGCGTACGTGATAAGGAGAGTCCTCAGGACCGTCCATGAAGACCTTCCATTCGTAGAGATTGGATTCGTTTGCAAGCTCGACTATAATGCCATCTGGAGGGGACTCCGTGAGCTCGGCGAGTTCCTGGTCGTACTGTTAGCTTGCTTGTCGCGAAGATGGTGGCGGGGGAGGGGCAGGGGCCCAGAGAAGGTTGTACCTTTGCTATCCGCTTTTGGCTGCCCATTTTCTTGGAAACTTGTAGATTTACCCTCGAGATTACGGAAGAATCGACGAGAGAAAAGTTCTAAAAACTTGAGAATGAAGGCTGTGCAAGAGTAGGTGAGTAGGCTGTAGCTGGCGGGGCTCAGTATTTAGCGGGGCGGAGGCTCGACGTCAGTTGGAGCCCTGGAGTCGCGGTCCAGACCAGTCACTACGCCGTAAGGCAACAAAGCGTTCTTGAATATATTCTTGCTCATATTTTCGGCTCATGTCTAACCCTGACTCATCCCGATAAGTCTACTCCCTTTGCAGTATAACCATCAACCCCATGATTCCCAGCAAAACGCTCTTCAGCCACGGATGCTCGCTCAGCATAATCGTCACGTATCCAACCATGGGCATGTACCCCCTCACGCTCCCTACGATATCCTCCTCGCGGTGCAAGAATTCCTGGCCGCGCGCATATAGCTCCGTATCGTCCGCAAGGTTGTTATCGCCCTTGGTGAGCAGCATGTTCGGGGGAGTCGGCGATGACCTAGATTATCAAATCATTAGTCAAGCAGCTACGGAGACCCAGTAGTGACAATATCCAGGGTAACATACACGGTCACCTCCTTCACCGTCTTTTCCTTCTTTCCCTCTACCTCGGGGAATGTGCGCACGACACGGTGCACGATCGGGATGTCCTTGCCCTTCACATTGTAGACCACGATCTCGCCGACTTCGGCGCGGGGGGTGCGGTTCCAGAGGAATAAGAGGTCGCCGCGCTGGAATGCTGGCTCCATGGATCCTGAGAGCACTGTAGTGCGTCCGTCTATTAGCTGTGTAGAGAGAAGGCGAGATGCAGTCACGTACCGACGACGATCGGGGACGAGGACGCCGTGACGACGGACAGGCCCTTCCAGAGCATGAATGCTGTTGACAGAACGAGCGCAAAGTTGAGCACCTGCGCCAGTGATTGCCGCGTATTCGACAGGTTCGAGGATAGGAAGGATAGCATGGCGACGGTGGTATCCTGGGTGAGATGCAAAGGGATTGCGGAGATCTTGCGGAGTAGTGAAGCTACGGATCGGACGTCGATTTTTGGATATCGCGAGTATTTGAATGGTCCGATGACAAAGAATCGAGAAGGAGTCTCTGCGATTAATTTGGGAATTGGAGTTGACCACGCGCAGCGGCGAGAGAAGGGATTGTTGTTCGGGGAGGACTGCGGAGACCGAGACGAAAGGTGTCCTCCGCACGCCTGCAGCCTCCGCCTTTCAATGTATACGGCCGACAACAATCATCACTTTTCCAATTATTATTTTCTGTCAAAATTTCTATCATTGATAGGGAATCCTTACTGGGGTTTTTAATTTTTTCAGATAGCTCTAAATACCACAGTCTAGTGTCCACTGCCATGTGCCAGACAAGCTGTCAACAACTTATCAGGTGCTCCAGCTTCAAAAGAGAGTTAACTTGAAGGTGGTGAGGATCATGGAACTGGCATCCATCCTTCTGATTATACAGCACTGTGTCTATCCTGGCCGCTCTTGCTGGAACAATATCCCGCCGTTCATTGTCACCCACATAGACCATGTCCCCTGGGAAGATATTGTACTTGTGCAATACAGCAGAGAACAAACCATCCACCTTGGACAACCCAACCTCATTAGTGGTGACAAGAATATCAATGAACGGTTCCAACCCGAGTTCGGCGATCGTCCACTCTTGCGCATCCTTTGGTCCTTCGGTCACCACAATGACCTTCTTCCCAAGAGCCTTCAGACCCTCCAGGAGCTGACGAGCACCAGGTTTCAGTGTCAAGGCTGCACGGAGACTACTCCGGTACGCCAGCAGTAGCTGCTCCAGTAGCTCCGAAGAAGGCTTAAGCCCGTGGGCTTCTAGAAGATGAGAAAAGCGTTCCTTGCGGTAGTCGTCGGACGTTCTTCCATCGGTGAACGCATTTGCGGTCTTTGAGCGACGAATATCGCGATATGTTGCTTCGAGGTCGTCTATCGTCGCCTTGGTACTTGTCTCGGTATCGGGATGGCTTGCAATGAATTCAACGATTATTCCGAATACCGATTGGGACGCTTGAGCCGACGCCCTGCTGAATTCATGGAGCGTGTCGTCCAGGTCGAAACCGAACCATCGCTTTGCGGAGAGTAATGCTACAACAGCGGGATTGGCATCTATTTGCCCTTGAGGAGCTTCTGGGTGTAGCATTTTCTCTCTTCGCCAGACTCGCTCAGCAAAGCCAATGCACGACAGCTGATTTTCCTCCAGCAATATAAATAGAAGTCAGAACGTAGTAGCACTTGTTGTTCTTGAGTAGGTCACTGCCGAACTGTTGGCATTTATTTAGTTGTAGCGTATCAGTCAGTGGAGAAGAGGAGTAAGTCAGTGCACGTTACTTGTTGGTAGCTCTCCAGATTTATGATGGGATATCTTGTTATGATGGCGTTATTTCTTTGGAGGTATATTGGTAGGGTTAATCCATGCAGTGGAGGTCAACCCCACAATTGCTACTGCATATAAGAAGAACATCATGGCCATGGCCTTTGCTCTGCCGACATTGCACTTCCAGAGTGGGCGTTATAAAGAATCTATGGGGAAGCAGAAATGACATTAATCCATGACGTACTCTCTTGGGTATGTTAATTCAGTCACAAGCAAAAACGTGTAGCAATTCAAAGAAATCCAAAAACGCAAGGTCACAGATAATCCACAAGGCTCTCTATAAACAAAAGACAAGTAAAGTTGTGCTGACCATGAACCAAAAGGTCATAGGTTGCCAGACAAGTACGGTTATTGAGTCCAACAGCGCATTAGACATGACAACTAGGTCTGGTGTCTCTGACACCCTTCGTTTCATTTCCCTGCCCGGATTCGTCGACTTCCCAGTACTTGACCTGCCTGCCCTTGATCAAGCCGGCAATATCAAACGGATCGAAAAAGGTGACGTACCAAGGACGAGGGTCTTTGAACCCAGGTCCCTCAACTTCAGTCACACCGTCTTTGGCCAGATAAATCTTATTCGAGCGCGGCAGGAATCTCATCGGATGAAAGATGTTCAGCATCGTGGTGTTTGCGTACATGATGGCCACCTCAAAGAACCAAAAAATCCACTCGTTCCTGATGATGGGGTCAACGTCGTCCGGGTCATCCCAGCTATGCTGGCCTGCCGCAGTGAAGTACTCGACTGTACGAAAAATCGTACGCGTAGTAATGAACGTGCAGCTGCAGTATAGAACCGCAAGGACGGTTATGAGATTTCCTGTGAGGAGCCCAGCGCGGTGGCACCTTACGTGGAAGAAGATGGCGAGAGAGACAAATCCGGCCATGACTGCAAGCTGCAGGACCAGGGCTGCTTTAAGCAAGCCATCGCCAATATCTCGCCGACTCTGCGTCGCCTCTGTGTTTGCTAGGAGGGCCGCTCCGTTCGCCGTCAGCACTTCGACGAAGAAGAGAAACCCGAGAAAGGTCGAGAATACACGCCCGGGGTGTATAGGTGAGAGGTACGGGATGTAGTAGAGGATGCGGCCGAGAATGAAGAAGTTGGCACCCTCGTAGACGGGCCTACTGGAATTAGCAAGGCTCATCTTATAACAAAAGCAACTCACGGTCCAGCCAAGAGGAAGACAGTGCTCGCAATATAGATCGGTACATTGTCCCACTCGCCAAAGGCGCCGACAGCCCTTAGGATGAAACCGACAGTGAATAGAATGGCGGACCAGGGTAGCATTCCCGTAACTGCCCAGGATCTATATCTCCTGCGCGATATTAGCGATATCACAAGAGATACATGTTTGACTTACTGGCACTGATAGGCATGGATTAGGCCAGACGCCATGAACAGGATGGCAAAGGCTATAGGCGAGCCCTTGTTGGGAGCATAGTACCAAATACTCCCTTCCTCTGATAAAAGTCTGTAAGCATATATAGAATGAGTACAAGAGGGGAGAGGGACATACGGTATGGATCTCTTTTGTCAAGCATGTTGTAGATGCCAAGATATCGATGTTTGACGGAGTATGAGGTAAAAGTTCGCTTTGGATAACCAGAGAAAATGTTTATGAGATGCTCCCTTGGACCTCATACTGGTGCTTCTCTGGCCTATATATCTTGTTCTCAGCTCTTGAAGCCATGGCTCGTGATGCGTAGCGAGAACGAGGTGCCCGAATAGGCAGCTCGTATAGTCGGGGCCACGCGCAGGCGCAGCTGGAAACCTTGACGCCACCGCAGTCATGGCCCAGCGAAAGACCCTTGGCTACGATTGAGCCTCAGAAGTACGGCACATTTCCCTAGGCCGAGTATGGTGACTATGGTCTGCCCAAGGCGGGGGAATACAATACAAGACAAGCGAGGTGTACTTGCGCAGTCTCATGAGATCCTGAAAACGCAGGCAGCAACAGCTCGTCCAGCTGTTGTCGGGGCGACACCGCGCCAAACCCAAAACAGCAAAACCATCATCTCGCCGGGCGCCCGGGCGTGATCGCCTGCTGCATTTATTGATCCGACCATTTCATCGACATCATTGTCCTTGCATTGCCAGTTCACTGAATCCACCACCCTCCTGCATCCGGCTCCTAACTTGACGGGGTCGACACAGAGGGTCCTGCAGCAATGGCATCGAATCCGCCGTCGTCCCTCTTCCAGGTGTATCTCCGCCTCCGGCCTCCAATCTCACAGCAAGCCGACCAGCCCGAACGCTGCCTGACCGTTGAAGAGCCGGACGCCTCACATTCGTCCAATGATGGGTCCAGTCCAGCCTCAGCCCCGACGCATATCACAACACAGCCCCCCAGCGACGCCCGGAAGCGGGGAGTCGAGAGATTCGGCTTCACTCAGGTGTTTGACGAGTCGGCAACACAGCTCAATGTCTTTGAAGACACTGGCCTACAGTCCTTGGTCAAGGGTGTCTTGTTGGAGCAAAGGGATGGATTGGTCGCAACACTAGGGGTGTCAGGAAGTGGCAAGGTGCGAGATATACACCTCAAATATTTACAGTGCTGATGGTCGTAGAGCCACACCATTCTAGGCTCCAAGACGCAGAGGGGAATTACTCAGATGAGTTTGGATGTGATATTCAAGTCATTGGCCTCTACAATCAAGCCGCCTGAGAATTCGATCCCTCCTTATCTTTTGGCATCCGTGTCCGCTTCCGACGCCTCAGAATCTCAGATGTTCACAGCACAGACGTTTCTCGATGCAGTATACGGCGAGTCCGACCGTGGCAGGAATTCAAGGGCCCAGACGCCTTTGAGCTCAACCCGAGCTCACACCCCAATGGCGGTATGGAAATCACCTCTCCTGAACCCACTTCAAAGGATCCCAAACTTATACCCCGGTCAATGGGGTTTGTCCCAATACCTCTATAAACCGGCGTCACTGGCCTGGACCAAGACGACTACCTCAAGCTCCAACGCTCTTCAAGTAACAGCCTCGGACAGCCATAGTCCCTCACCACTGCCCAGAAATCACCAACCTAGCACTGCTGAGTTACATGATGCTAATGTCGGCTCAATAAAGGACCCCATGCCCGCTCTCATTTTCCCTCGTCGACACGCGCCCATGAGAGCTAGCACTCTGCCCCGATCACCTGATGTGAGCCATCTCACGCTCGAACTGAACCCCCATTCCGAGTACATTGTTTTGGTGTCTATGTATGAGGTGTATAACGACCGGATCTTCGATCTTCTTTCACCCGCCATCGTGCCCGGCCAGGGAAGTGCCGTTTCTCGCCAGGGGGCGTCATCTCAGAAAGAGCGCAGAAAGCACTTGTACTTCAAATCGACCGAAGGGTCGCCTGACCGGAAGGTTGTCGCCGGGCTACGAAAGATCGCCTGTAGCACTTACGAAGAAGCGTTGGCAGTCCTCGAAGTTGGCCTTACTGAGCGTAAGGTGACTGGAACTGGCGCGAACAGCGTCAGCTCCCGTAGCCATGGCTTCTTCTGCCTCGAAGTCAAGCGGAGAATGCGAAACAAACGGACCGGGGAAGAGACTTGGATAGGAAATACTCTCACTGTTGCGGATCTTGCTGGTTAGTCTACGGCTATTTTACATTGGAATAGCACTAACGGCAACAGGATCTGAGCGAGCGAGGACTGCAAAGACGGCTGGCTCCACCCTGGTAGAGGCAGGCAAGATCAACGAGAGTCTGATGTACTTGGGACAATGCCTGCAAATGCAGAGTAGTAATCAAGAAGGGAATAAGGTATGTTGATAGACACCCCATGTGAGGGCTTAGCTAACGCAGATAGACCGCTATGGTTCCTTACAGACAGTGCAAGCTTACGGAATTATTGTTCTCGAATTCCTTTCCGTCACAGCAGACAGCAAGCATGAATCGGAATCCGCAAAGAGCCATAATGATCGTAACTGCCGATCCATTAGGTGACTACAATGCCACGTCACAAATCCTGCGATACTCAGCTTTGGCCCGCGAGGTCACTGTCCCTCGAGCCCCGTCTGCCGAGTCATTACTATCAAGTACTCTCGGCTCTCGGACAGGGTCCAATGGTCGTCATTCGCCGCAACTTGGTTTGGCTGAAGACCTCGAAAAGGCACTCGCTGATATTGAGTGGCTGACGGCAGAGAATGAGAGACTTGGCCTACGACTGACAGAAGAGGAAATGTTGAGGGCCGAGACTGAAACAGCACTCATTGTCAGTGAAGACAGATGTCTTCTCATCGAGCAAGAGGTGCGAGAAGAGTGCTGGGCCGAGATGGAAGAGCGCATGGAGCAAGAGAGAAAGAGATGGCAGAGCGCATGGGACGAGCAGGTAAGTTGCTTCCATGTAGCTAGTCAGCACGATTCTAATATAATTAGACTGGTCACAATGATGATCACATCGACAAGAAGATCGAGCTCCTGTCCCGAGGATTCCAAAGTAAGCTTGTACTATTTCACCGGACTCCTGACAACCCAGCTGACTCTACAGTCCACGAAGATCCTCAGCCATCCTGCGATGAACGGGTTGAAGAGCTTGAATTCGAAAACGACCAGCTGCGCAGCAGAATCACGGCTCTGGAGCGTGAACTGCACTGCAGATCGCCCACAAAGAAATCCAAGTCCAAGAACACTGCGCTGGAATCCTCGCGCAATGCCAACATCCTCGGTCGTGAGAGCGATATCGAAGTTGCGCTCCGCAAGATGGACCAGCTGAAACTCGCCGATAGCATGTTCAGAGGTCCCGTTGTCGATTCACCCGGCAAGAAACAAAGGAAGATGGCAACCCGGAAATGGGACCTTGCGCCGGAGGACGATCTTTAATATTTCTCTTCAGTTGATACCATTCTCGATACATGGTCGGAGTTATTGATTATCTGGGCGGCTGCTTGATTGTTGACATACTGTTCTTCTAATACTTTACACTTATACCCATACTACATGCATTTGTTCATTTGAACCTGACACGCCCATGACCTCTCTGACCTGAAAACCTGGAGCGCCTGTGAAGTCCCTGAAAAAAAAAAAAAGTACAACAAACAACCTTCCACCATAAGCCACGCTGGTAGAAAAGAAAATACGAAGCGCCAGACATGCAAATACACCCTCAGCAAGTCACAACCATGACTCGTCCAATCCAGTCTATAGCTCAGAGCCGAACTCGGAGTCGTAAATGGTCCGACCTTCCAGCTCGACACCAGCTCGCTTTTCTAGTTGTTGCTCTTGTTGCTGATCGGGCTCGGGCTCGGCCTCAAGCTCGGGCTCAGGGTCCTCGCCCCCGCCTGTGTCCGTGCCTTCCATAACGGTGTCTCCTTCTACCTCGCCGTCCTGGCCACCGGCTTCTTCTTCCTCGCCTGCTTCCATGTCAACGTCATCATCTTCGCCCTCATTCTCAGGTTCGTTTTCGCCTTCGCCCTCACCAGCTTCATCGCCCTCGCCATCTTCATTAATCGTCTCTCCTTCAATATCAGCATCTGGTCCAGCTTCGCCTTCATCGCCATCTTGATCATCCTCATCCATATCCCCGCCGTCTTCATTGTCATTCGCAGCATCCGCGTCCCCAGCAGGGCTAGGCTGAGCGGAGATCTCCGAATCAGGCTCCGCGGACCCTCTATCTCTATCAGGGAAATTAGGAAAGAGCATCTTCGGATCAGCAGCGAGCTTTGAGATCTTCTCCTCATCAAGCTCGCTCAGCTCGCTTTCGTCATCCGCGCTATCATGTAGACTATTCGGGATATCACTTTGCTGCCCTGCTGAGTCGGTGGCGGCAGCGGTTGGCTGGCGGACGGTGATTTCCACAACTGGCCTAGAGCCGGCAGGGGTTGTGGCATTGGCTGTAGCTGTGCCTGAATCGGTTTCTGTTGTCGTTGTAGCTTTGGTCGCGGGTACGCGGGGCGCGACCTTGCGACTGACGATTGTCTCTGCGCGCCTTTGGATGTCGCGCCGGGCTATGCCCTTAGTGCGGCCGCGAGGGGCGGGAGCTTCGGAGGCCGGGGCGGACGTCGGCGGAGTGGAGTTCTCGGCTGTCCCTGCACCGTCTGCTGTCATGAGGATGTGGTCGACCTTCATTTTTTCCTTATTTTCTTCGTTCACCTGCTCGAGCACATTGGGCAAGTTGACTTCGTAGAGACGAGAGTAGACGTCGGCGATGAGGTCTTCGAGTAAGGCGACCTTCATAAGGTTGTTATTGAGCTTTTTGAGTTCTAGGCCGTCTCGAAGGAGCTCAAGAAGGGATGAACTTCCAGGAGCAAGCTCCGCGAGCTCCTCTAGACGAGCGGTGTTGGCAGAGAACTCTTCCCACCCGATTGGCTTGAAGACGCTTTCTTCATGGCCCTCGTTAATCCCAGCTGCTCTGCGTATGACGCGGGCGTAGGTCAAACACATGTCCTCCCACAACTTGGTGTGGTTGATGAAATCGCCCTGCTTCTTGCGCACCCGACGTAAAAGCTGGTCGAGGTTGGCTCGGTCATCTAGCTGATCAAGCAGAGCGACAAAGAAGTATGCGTATCGTGTCGTGTAGACGAAGTGCCTACCGGGACGTTCGTATTCTGGCTTCCAAACCTGAATTGTCATGGTTTTGGTGAAAATCTGCTGCGTCAGTTCGCCTTTGGCTCCGGCAGCAGCGGTGGCGTCTCTTTCGTCGTATATAATACGTGCAGCCTGTGTCGTGTTAGCTCTCTGAGCGATAGCACGAGCAACAGCGAATTGTCTGCATACCCTAACAGCCATGCGGTGATGCCAATTAGCCTTATCCGCATTCTTCAAGTTTTTGAGCACGCTGAGAATGTAATTCTTCCAGGAACATCTATCCTCACATGCCTGGACTTTCCGAGCCCATGGCGTTGCTAGTAAGGTTTTGCTTGCTTCGGCGGGCTAGCACAACAGTAAGCAAAATGATGGTACCCCCTCAATGGTTCAAGGTTATATATGGGAGGAGTCCTTACCGTGAGAACCTCTCTCTTGACAAGTTTATGCACGATAGAGACAAGCTTATAGTGAGGTTCGAAGATGGGCTCGGTCCGCGAGTCTTTGCGCTGCGGCAGCGCATCGATAGTGTCAAGGTGAGACTCCACGACACTATCAAGGCTGATGCGCTTCGAGGAGCCCCGAACTGAGTCATCGCAGCTAAACATCTTCCAGAGACACTTGCTCAGCATGTAATGTGTCCTATGCAAGTTAGCAACTGACCACATTCTGTATCAAAGAGGGAACGCCGGCTGGGAAGAACTCACATCCAGCTCTTCGGTTTATCAACAAGCGCCTGCCTCAAAAGAAAGGCTGCAAGCCTCCAAACATTATAGACCTTTATCTCCTTGAATGGCCGGTCCTCGTACATCTGCTGACTCTCTTCGTTGCTATAGTGGCGCGTGAAGTCGGCAACACTAAAAGCACCCATAGAGAGAGGCTCCCTAGATGATGCGTAAAGACGGATCCCGAAGTCTGTGTACAGATCTGCTAGAAGTGCTCGAGATCCGGGCTCAGATTCTACGGTTCTGGCGGCCGTGGCTACTGCCATTGCGTAGCAATGAATTGCGTTGCGCTGCCAGGTCACCAGTTCTGTCCGATTATTGTTGATCTTGTCTGCGGACCAAGTGATGTCTTCCTCAACCTTTGAATCCCAGACCTGCGCAAGCCGATACCAGCTCTCCCACCTTGAGGTACCGTGTTCCAGGTCCTGACGGAACCAAGTGATGGCTTCGTCGAGGTCGCTGGTGGGCACTGGGCTCAGGCGCTTTTGCGAGCGAAATTTGGTGAGGGCGGCATAGCCCAAGAGGAAATACCATCCGTTTTGGGCGATGACTGCGGTTTGGCTGGGTACGGGAATAAATGATAGGTCTGCTACTCCTTGAATGGCACGGACAAGCCTTGACGGGTTGATTGGTGTTTTCAGATAGGCATTGAAGATGCGGCGATTGTACGACACCGGGGGAGCTGCCTTGGTCGTTCCGATTGATTGTTGCATCTTTTCTATCGTGTTTTTAAGTTCAGACTTGGATAGATCCTTGATGTTGATCTTTTTCGCCTGCTTCATCACAAAGTCGATCATCATGATGGCTGTTGCACGATCGAGCTTCTCCGACACACAGTCATGGTCGTTTAGTAAATTGTCATTGAGGCATAATCTTACCCCATGAACATCGTAGAGGATTTGACAAATATCAGCCTCCGTGTCTTGCTTCACATCCAAGCCAAAGAGCTCAGACTTGACCAGCTTGAGGAATTGTTTATGAGATCGCTTGCACATCTTGCGTAAACCGAGAGCATTATGTACTGAGCGCAAGTAATAGATGCGGTCCTCCAAAGGTTCGTCAAACAACTCTTGGCTTTGAGCAATAGCCTCTATGAGAAGGGTGTATAGCAAGATCCAACAACGAACTAGCATCTCGCGCATTTTCTCCTTGAAGTTCTCCAATGACTTTGCCAGGGCCCCCTTTAATTCTGGACCAGGCAATTGCCCAACGCGCACTGAATCCTCATAGAGCACAAAACTGTAGAGTATTCTGATTAGAGAAGCCACTGCGGACATTGAGGACTTGACATGCCCCATATCAAAGCATTCGTAGGCTTTGTCGGACTCTTGCAGGACTGCCGTAACAGTTTTACTCAACATGCCATCAAGCAACTTCAGCCATCTGAGCAGTGTTGCTTGGCGGTGTTCACTGGGTTCTTCGAGATACGCCGAGCTTCGCAGTTCTTTGATGATTGTTTCAATGCTCCTAAAATGGCAAGATACCACCTTCGGAGGATAATCAATCTTTCTATATGCGTCCTGGAGTCGACGCCATAGGAAAAGCCTCAATGTGGCGTCACCTCGATCCAGAAAAGAGCCCATTTCACGGCGTTGTACGCTTTGTTGATCATCGGACCCTTCCTCGAATTCAACCGATGACGGCTCGACGATTGGTTCAATCGTCTCAATCAACCCGACAGGATCCTCTGAGTCAGGATTGAATATTTTCGTGAAGAAATCCATCGAGTTCAATTTGGAGATCTCTTGGTCGATTGCCTCACATGACATTTCAGACATGAGAGAGTTATTAGTGAGCGATAAAACAGGGTTTTTGAGAGCATTGAATAGACGTTTTAGGTCTTCGAGACAGAGTAGAACGTGTTCTCGCTGAGTGTCGACAGCCATATTCGACTGGAATGTAGACGCCCAGATGTGACGGAGCGTTATCCGATCTCTAGTCACTTCCGGTGGACAATGGTCGATAAAGTGAGTCATGGCAGTACGTGCTAGTATAGACCATCTTGCCACACGCTCTTGCTGTAAAATCCTCGTTTTGTGGTCTGTTTCGTTGTTCGGAGCATTCATAGGTGCATATATGTCGAGGTGGAGCTCAAAGATAGCTTGTATCATCTCCAGGTCTGCAAGGTGCCCCGCAGAGTATTGGAATCGGGCTTCAGGCTGAGACTGAAGGATCTGGTGCTCGAGAGTCTTCATCTGATCCCCTACCCTGCCGTATATCCATTCATCCTCAATGGACAAAAGTTGAAGCACGGTTTCCTTGAGGGTGGTTGGCCACTGATACGCAATATACGGTGATTCGACCACCGACCAGTCGTTTACCTGATTATCTCGGAGCGATAACCTTTCATAATCCGGCCTTAAGAGGCGCGCAAGCCATTCAAAGGCAACATCATGGAAGTGAAGCCGGCCGCCATTGACAGCTCGAATGAAACTGAACAACTCGTCCTCTCCAGTAAATGTCTGCTTCATTTTCGATTTGTGTGTTGTCTTTTTCGAATGCTCAAGGAACACTGCAAGCCCAGATCTGCCCATACCTTGAATGTCCTGTGGTCCTGTCAGGCTGTCACTTTGTTGCATTACTTGGTGCTTCCTCTCATCCCACTGCGTTAGGACATCCCTGAGATCCTGTAGAAGCACGTGGGCACTGTCAGCGTTGGATGGGGTGATTGGGGAATCTTTTCGTTCACTCGCAGAAGCCACTGATTTTTGTAGCTCCTCCAGTGATCCCAGACCTTCAACGTCCAACTTTGACAGAATGGGCCCGACCGTGCCAAAAGCCCCTTGGTCGGTTTGAACATAGGGATCCAGGAGATCTTGATAATACTTGGTTTGGTCAAACACAACCTCGTCAGTAGTTGTTGAAGCTTCGGCGAGTGAGTCCCGCAAGCGCGTTCTTCTGCTTTTCACCCTTAGGCGCTCTGCCTGGTCTTCGGTGATAGCAGAGCCAGAAGAGCGTTTGCGGCCTGGGTTTTCTGGATACTTTGCCTCCGCCTCCTCGGTCTTGATGTCGTTTTGTCGATCTGTACCAAACTCTTGTTGAAATGATTGGATTTCAAGACCTTCCATCAGCTGTTTCTCTGCTCGTTGGTCGACGGAAGACTGATCGTCACCGTGCTCTGCAGTGAGCTCTCGTCCATGGGCTCCGGTGATTGATCGGGCGCCAACGCTCCGAGTATCATCCATTTGCACATCTTGGGTATGATCTTCATAAACTTGAGCCTTAGAAGGTCGCCGCTGCGCTGTAACTGAGGTTGTTTTCAGCTCGGGGCTGTTGGCCGGTAGAGAAATGGTAATCGACATCCCAGGGACCAGCAGGGAGTCGTCACCTAGAAGTTCTAGGATAGCGTTACCAGTAGCAGTCCATGTCAACGAGTCAATCTTGATCCCATAGGAAGAAGCACGAAACGCCAACGGATTTCTCGAGGAGTCCACATCTTGTAAATTATCCGGTAGCGAAGGCAAGTAGGGATATGGATCGCTTTGCTGCTTGAAGATTTTAACGAGAGCCTTCTTTGGCTTTTGGACAGGAACGAGCGACACAGAAAGGCGGTCCAGTACTGACTGCAGCGTCTTCCTGAGGCCTTCTTGGGCAAAAGTTTCTTCCAGCCCCAACTGATCTGCCCGCACCTCCAATCGGTTATCATCATCAGCCAAGACACTCTCGAGACAGAACCGGGTAAGCCGATAGCTCTGCAATGCACTGGACAGCCTCGCGCTTTGTCTCCATAGATTCAGGTCCGTATCGTCACGTTCTAACGCTTCCGCAAACTGCGCCAGAGCAGTATTAGAGCTCTCAGAGACTTTAGATAAAAGATCGGACGAATTTTTGGACGACTGGTGATCTTCTTTTAGTGAAGCGCGCAAGGCATCGAGAATGTATTGTCCGTGGTTCTTGTACGAGAGGTAGATGGTCTGTTGCAGGGTACTCGTGGTAGTATCGTTGATGCTAAACTCTAGAGGTGTTTCCCCAACCGTGACATCGTTTGCCGTCCCGCCTGATTGAGGTTCCGAGTCTTGCAGCGCAGCTCTTCTATGATCGGAAATCGACTCGGGGTATTTAAAGATCTCAGAATTCAGAAGCGCTTCGTATGCCTCGCCGGCTTCGCCGTAAAACTGTGGACCTTGGGAGTGGAGTTTCAGCGCGTTCTGATATAGCTTCAGCGCTTCCTCAATCTGGATTTCCTTTGTGTCATCGATCTCCTCCTCTATGGCCTCGTCGGGCTCAACGTTAAGAGCCACCCATGTCGACATGGTGCGGAGTATAGGCCGCAGAAAGATGTGCTGGCCGTCACAGTCAAGTCGCAGTCGTCGGCAACATCTCAGGGTAACCTCGCGGAGGTGTAGTCCGATCCCCGGGATCAAAAAAAAAAAAGAGTTGAAGCTCGAAGAAGCTCCGACTCAAGGGTCTGGACTCTGGAGAGTGATTAACGCCCCGTCACGCGTTGCTCCGCGGCGGAGGTCCCAAAGAGGAATGGCTCCTTCCGTCTCCGGTTTATGCCTCAGGAACATCCCAAGGCAAGAAGTGACGACGACAGCAAGCTACAGCCACTCTTGGTCATTGAAAGGACCTCAGTCCTCCAGTCGGAACCCAGTGCCAGCTCGCACTTCACTTGATTTCTCTGAATCCCTTTCCGTTTCTGCGCAGGCTCCCTGCGCTTTTGAGTGCGCCATGGTCGCGCCAGCTGTCCCTGAGTATTTGTTTTCCACTCGCTGTGCTCCTGACAGCTGCTGTGCAATTGCACTACTTCCGCCGCTGAGATCCATGACTGACACTTGGGATTGTTTCTAGGATATACGAAGAAGAGGACATTCTCTCTGCTGTTGATGCGCGCACAGAGTCACTACAGAACTTGAGGGAGCTGGGCCCTCCGGACTTGGTGTACTTGATCAAGCAGCCAAAGACCGGTTCAACTCGTCAGGTATTTACTCATGGATTCATCTTATCCTGGGTGGCTAGTCACAATTGGAAGTAGCTAATAAGCATTTTGTCGTCCAGACCGGCGTTTATCATCATGTTACCGGCATCGATGCGTCCTCCTCCGCAAGCTTGGCCGCCTACGTGAACACCCTCGTGGCATCCCCGCTCGATAAGACGAACAAAGTGGTATCAGGAATCTACTGGTCAGGCTGGCTCTTCATATACTAGTGGTGTGCTGGAGTTAACTCTTGCAGTTGCTACAATGCATTTTCCCATCTGGACATGCGAGTCGAAGTGAAGATCCCCGGAAGCCTCGAAAGCTACTGCATCGACGAACGTGGAGACAAGCGTGTTGCGACCGAAGCCTTATGGCTGGAGACTTTTCTTTGCGGAGTGTTGCGAGCGTACTCGTATGCAGACGACGGCAGCGGAGATGCTATCAGGAAGATCGTTGGGGTTCGTCGATTTAACCCTGTCACAAACACCGAAATGGAGCATAGGTTCCTAGATGCTGCCGAGAAGTTGTTCTTCCTGGGTACGTTTTTTCATCTGACGCTGTCATACTCGCTGACAATTTGCAGGAAGACAGCTCAGCTCCGATCCCGAAACCCAGGTTCCAAACACAGTGAGCAATCATCTCACGGCCGGCCTCCTCAAGTACATACAGACTACGGGTCGATATGCTTCCGGTATCAATTTATTCGAGAAACTGCGTACAAGAGACGTCGAAGTCTCGTCCCTGCTCGCTCAGGTGTTCAAGATGGCAGACGAAGAAGTTCAAGCAGTGCGACTTATGTACGATGCCCTGCAAGATGTTCCCATGGACTATGCGCTTCTCGACTGCCAGTCTGCCTTTTGCGCCAGCAAAGGTGAAGGCGAGATGGCCCTAGAGTGTGCGAAGCGTGCCGTGACCGCTGCTCCCAGCGAATTCAGCACATGGGCTCGACTGGGTGAGGTTTACGTGAGCTTAGAGCAATGGGACTTGGCCCTTCTGACGCTGAACTCCTGCCCAATGTTCACATACCAGGACAAAGACACGCCGCGCATGCCCCAGCCTTCTCGGATCATGCTTCCCATCCTAGCGGAGAGTATGTTAGACGAGATCGATGAGGGCCAGCCAAAGCAAGGAGACCCACACGACTATGTACATCCCAATCTGCGAAGGTTGCATGCGGCTACGTACCAGGGGACTTTTCTGAAAGCATACAACTTGTTGACGAAAATTGCCGCTGCCATCGGCTGGGACCAACTGCTTAGGGTCCGTAGCGAGGTCTTTGTTATGGAAGAGGAATATCGCACCGAACGCCAACACTCCACAAAACCATCAATGCACTCGCTTGACGGAAGCCCCGCAGAACCGGCGGAGACAAATGGTGACAGCGAGCAGGGAAATGGAGAGAATGGTGGTCCAGTCGACACTGTTACGGAAATTGTCAACGGCGATGACCAGCCACAAGGCGAGAGTTCCATTGAACGGCCAGAGCAAACAGTGGCATCAGAGGTTGCCAAGTCTGGCAACGAAAACGTGAGTATCGACCCTCCAGGTATAGAGCCTCACTGACTTTACAGCCTGACCCATCGCACTCATCATATACACAATTCAAGAATAAGCGCCTATGTGAGAGATGGTTAGATAATCTTTTCATGGTATTATACGAGGACCTCCGCATATATACCATCTGGCGTACGGAGATAGCTCAATACCGGCAACAGGCGATGGAATACAAGAAATCTGCCACCGAGTGGGAGATCCTCGGTGAGCTGGCAGAGCGGCTACACCACTTTGACGAGGCCATTGAAGCCTATCAAGCCTGCCTTGCTATTCGGTTCTCGCCGAAAGCGATGCGTGGCGTCCTCAAACTGCATGAGCAACGAAATGACACACGGGGGATGCTCAGTGCTCTGATCCGCCTCATCGCCTGGCAGTACCGATGGTACTCCGAGGTTTGTCTCCTCTGTGATTAATGCTTGGAAACGTGTTAACGGCGTGTAGTTCTCCCCGGAGCTCCTGTTCATGATCCGCAAACTAATCGAGGACGAGGGCGCTGTCAAGGTCCGCAGCATCGTTCAGGCTACGAACCTGCCCCAGCATGTACTCGACCTCACTCATCAATACTGTCAACTGTGCGCAACGTTCCGCAGCAGCGGCAGTGATGGCTAGTGGCCTAGCTTGCGACGACGGCTGTTGAAGCAGGTTAAATCCAGAGAGCCTCATCCGACATTGTACCCCATCTGTATGGTTCCACTATTTCATAATATATTGTACTTAGTTGCTTTCCCTCAAAGGCCTACTCTGTTGAGGTGATGAACCTTTTGTCCTATGTTGTCTTGTCATTCTATACCAGATTGCCATAGCAATCACTTTGCTCATATTGCATCAATGTATAAAATACCGACACCGTGTTGCTCTATCAGTAGACTGTCACGTCATGCCGGACCGTATAGATGTTAGTCCTATCTATGTACCCACTTCGAGTCATCATGGATCAGAGATCGTCATGTTGCATAAAGCCCGGATTGTTACTCCCAGTGTCCAGTCCAGCAGCCAGATTGAAATCATTACAGAACAGTGATTCTACAGTGAGAGCCCGATATCGGCATATGTCGCGTCTTTGGCAGACATACGGCCTCTCCTCTTCGACGGGTTGAGCAATCTCTGGTATCCTGAGAGCAATCCGGGGAATTGTCAATTCCAATCTGGCTGAAATGTACCTGTTATAACGAGGAAGATCGGTACTCTGCATAACTTTCTAACATCAATGGCAGTCCCTAAATCAACCCGAGAATTATCAACCATGAGGCGAGTCTCCCATTTCTGCCTAACCTATCTTCCCACCAAGAAACATCCCGTTGACTAGTCCATAGTCCCTCGCAATCGTCCATGGTCTAACATACGGCGACGGCTTCACAGGCTCCAAGAAACTCCAAGATGCATTATTCAGCTTCTTAACCCGGCACTTCTTGTCATATACCCCACTCTCGCCTTCCCATCTGGTGGTAACAGCGGGTGTGAGCAACGCGATCGAATGCTGCGCCTGGTCGCTTTCCAACGCTGGGGGGGTATGTCCTAGCAGAACGGCCTTATTGGATGACGTCCCGACATCTGTTTGGTAAACGACCTGGGTAAGATATACCATGGTTGCTGTGCTGTGCTGTGCTGATGCCGAGATAGGGTTGAAAATCTTCGAGGTCATTCGGCCCAGTCGTTCCATTCAGTACAGAGGCAGTGGATGCTTACGAGAAGGCCTTGATAGAAGCTGCTGGGCAAGGGAAACAAGTGAAGGGAGTGCTACCTGTTCTCCGAGTAACCCGCTTGGTATCTCCCCTTTCATACAACCGTCCGGGGTCAATAGCTTGCTAATGATACGTACGCAACCCGCGGCTATCTGAAGGCTGTCCTCGAGGCTTACATCGCGCTGTGCAACAAGCACCAACTGCACCTGATCTCTGATGAGATTTATGCCTTGTCACTCTGGGATAATCCGAAGTTGAGAGATGCGAGTAGCGAGGGTTTCACGTCTCTGTCCTATCTATTGATGCTGCGCACTTTATGGATCCGGTCATGGTTTATGTTGCGTGGGGGCTGAGTAGGTAAGAGATGTACCGTCTACCGAAGAGAAGGATGGCTGAAATGGTGTCCCTCTGGGACTTTGGAGCCACAGAATCGGCTGTCTGATTAGCCAACACAAACAGTCTTTAATAAGATCCGTGAGAATCGTATGTCTAGCCTTCGACCACGTTCCTGTTCATCTTTACTAGTGCGATGAAATGAACAGAGTATTCAACTTCCACTCTACGTTGTTTGTCTGAGCTGACCTTACTTCTGCCATATCTGCTCAATCTCGCCAGAGAAGTGGTAAGGAAAGCACCTCAGATGGAGAATCCTGTCTAGACTCCGCTCGAAGAATGGTTCTATTACCGCCGGCTTGGTGACATACGTGATTGCGCATCCGAAGAATGTGCTAGATGAGGGGTTGAGAGAGAATAAGTGCTGCCGTGACGGTGGGATAGATTTTGAGGTAGTCGTTGAAGGACTTGA
The DNA here is from genome assembly GCF_003369625.1 of Aspergillus mulundensis. Taxonomy (NCBI): domain Eukaryota; kingdom Fungi; phylum Ascomycota; class Eurotiomycetes; order Eurotiales; family Aspergillaceae; genus Aspergillus; species Aspergillus mulundensis. Next base: position 2,571,756 of record NW_020797890.1, on the reverse strand, counting down.
TATGTGCACCATTTGGTCTGCATATATAATTTTGATCCACCTGTTTTACTATCCGCGCTAGGGAACATGACCATACAGAGTGGCTATTGAAACAGGTGAACCTTGATTACATATCGGCCAGAGGCATGTACGACGCTCAGTATGCCCTTTTCTGTTCCCAGATTTGATTGCCAGATCATATGCAACCGCAAGCCCGTTTATCAACGGCTCTTTTAGAACAACAAGTTTGGATGCGTGGAATGGTCTAGCTGACATCACGAGTTTTGGTTTGCACATGCCTCCAGTTACCACGCACTTGGTGCTTTATGCTCACTGATTGCACTCTTATTGTACTGTAACCCAGTACCACACTGCGATGTGATCGCCTTTCTTATTGGCCGTATCTCTTGTCCATCACAGCAGCGGCGTATCACCCTTACCATACACCCTCGTCCTCTTGATCCTTCCGGTTGACAGGATCATCTCCCGTCCCCGTTCCCTTGACAATAACTCAGCACAGCAGCAACCGCCGTTCCCAATGATAAGAACGCAAGAATCCCAGCTTGGCTGACTCCAGAACATGGCCAGCCCTGTCGGCCGCACAACGCTGAAACTGAAGTCGCGCGAATACCGCCACAAAAGCACCCTGGACGGGCTCACGCAACCCCTCCCCCTTTCCAGGCGATGATTTCCTCGGCCGCAGCGATGCATGAAGCGAGGAGGGGCCGTGGGCTTTGGCGTGCGACAGGCAGTGCGGATTAAGTCCCGAGCGAAAGCATCTGCTTACCACCTCCAACCTCCAACCACCGGCCACAGCCAGAGCGGCTCTTCGCGTCCCAGAGTCCAGCTCCCCTGCTTAACTTTAGTCTTTTGCACCTCCGCAGCTGAAGTAATCCGGTCCATGATGCTCAGGCTCGTCCATTCCGTCTCTTCCCCCCCTTGAGAGGGCTGGCCGGCTGTGGTCGTGCTCGTAGTCGTCGTACCAAGCCCGGTCCCCTTCCCTTCCCTGCCTGCCCTGGTCTTCTCTCCTCCCCATTTAATCTCGCCCTCTTCCTCCTCTTCTCTCCATTTTCTTAACTTTCTCTCCATTCCCCCTTCGCCTCTTACACTTCTTGCCACTCCTTTTCTCCTGCAGAATTCAGTGGTGGTTTTTCCCCCTTATTCGCTTCCCCTACACTCAAGTTACTTCATACCTCTCCAATTCTAAACCTCAAACTACTCCCCAACATGTCCACTCGTAAGAGAAAGCAAGAGCTTGATGAAGAGGAGGAGCTCCAGGCGCTTCCTAGCGACGAGAGCGAGGAAGAGGAAGAGTAAGTCTTGCCAGGTCCACTATTCCTTTACCCGCATGCTCCCTTCTGCTCTTTGCGCCCTTTGCGATTGCGACTCTGCGCCTTTGCGCCTCTGTTGCGCGCATCGCCGGGATTTACCTCCTGTCTTCCTTCCGTCCAATTATCTATTTATCCTAGCCTAAGAACCTTACTATCCCCATTGCGTCATTATGGTATCCGCGCGGGGACGATCCATCACTGGACCCTCCCCCGTCTTGAGCTCCCCACACCAACCCCATAGTTCAAGACTATCCACTAACAGGACCCGCAACTCAGGTACGAAAGCACCGAAGGCGAGGGCGAAGGTGAAAGCGGAGGCAGCGAAGATGAAGATGACCTCTCCGAGGAAGAGCTTGAGGAGGAGCCCGAGGAGGAGCCCAAAGCTCAGGGTAAGCAGCCAACCCTTCTTCCTCCAGTCCATCCAAGCCAACAAGCATTGCTAACCAAATCGAACCATCTAGGTCCGCCTGCCCCGAAGAAGCGAAAGACGGCTGCCGCGCCAAAGGCCGAAGACGAGGACGAAGATGAACTAGAGGAGGCCGAGGCTGAAGCCGAAGCAAACGGCAAAGCAGGCGGCGACGAAAATGGCCTCGAGTATGATGAGGGCGAGGATGACGAGGATGCAGAGGCCGAAGGTGATGAGGATGAGGAGGAGGCTGACGAGACGGCGAAGACCAGCGCCCCCGCCGCAAAGGTGAAGGGTGACGCTGCCGTCGCCGCTGAAGAATCCAAGGCTCCTGTCGAGGCGAAGGCTTGAGTACGATCAAAATTCTAGCTTACTCTGTTTGAAGGGGTCTCATTTATTTACTTCTGATCTGGCTTGATCTATCTAGGAATTAAGACGATCTATGTTAAGCTATTTGATGAGCATAAGTCCCGGTTTAGAAGCTAGTTCCTGTCCTAGAAATCACAGGGTACGTTCACTACTGAGGCCAAGTCGATAAAGATACCAGGCTCATTTCCCAGGAGTACAGATGCCAGCTAGTCATAGCACGATTGGATATCATCTCGATTACGATCACTGCGCTAGGTATTCAAAATTGGCCATACTAGGATCGAGCAGGTTCTCATCAAGCCCAAACCCATACGTCCCCACCATATCATAGATCAGATCTGGCGGCGGAAACCCCTGCGCCATTGCGTTCGCGCCTCCAGGAACACCGCTCCCCGGCCGTTCACCCATGGCCCCTGCGGACACCCCATTGGATATATCCCACGAGTCGAAGCGCTCCAGCATCTTGCTCAGCCCACGGGCGATGTGTCTAGTCAAATGTCTCTCGCCTGCAGAGACGCAGTTCAAGAGCTCAATTACCCGCTCTACTAGACTCCGCACCAGTCCGCTATCCAGACTTAGATACGCCGAGTTCCAGTTGACTGCGACCTTGAGCAGAAAGAGGGCTGAGAAAGTGACCATGGTGTGGGTGAATATTGGGACTCCAACGATGGCATCCCGGATATCCTGTTCCTCTAGCACCATGTTTAGGCATGCCATGGCTGATGATATGGCGATGTTGGCTGATTCCTTGCGGTCCATTGAGAAAACGGGTGTGTTGGTGGGGGATAGGGCGCGGAGGGAGAGAGAGTTGAGCTGGAATTTGGCGAAGTGGTAATGCAGGACCACACCTTTCGAAGGGTATGTTCGGACGTAAGGACTGTCGGCTGTAGAGGAAACTGTCAGTCGCGCTGTAAAAAAGCGAGTCACGGCCAGCTTACCAGATCGTGGTTGCCATAGAAGTCGCCATTGATCGATAGCGACATTGAAAACACGTAGTTGACCGAAATCCTCTTCTGTCAGGGCTTGCTCGGTATCACTCCCGAACGTCCGATATGCCTCTGTCAGTATCATGAACAGAGCTACTTGGGCTAGCAACCGAATATCTCCAGGAACTACCATTGGCGCCTGGAGAAAGGTTTCGTAGTTCTTGATTGCCAGATCCTCATGGATAACTGGTGGTCGTCCGTAAGCTATACTGAAATGATGATCGCAAACATAAAGCAAATACCACAACTGGGCTCTCTCATACTGATCGCTGTGGCCGCGAATCATCTTTTGATAGCTCTGGTGCAGACCCAACTCTGTAGCGATTCGCACTGCATGACCAGAAAGCTTCCAGCTCAGCTCCGACAGCCAAAACGCTCCGACGCAGAGCGCCCGAACGTCGTCTAGAGTATGCGCTCGCGTCAAGGACATGTTTGAGACCAACGACACATACTCGTTATAGCACCGATTCAACGTTTCAGTGCGGTTGGGAATGTGCAGCGCTGCGACAGTGAGAACCGCAGCCGCTAGTAGGCTGGATGCTCGCCGTACCGAAGTGAGGTCGCGATGGACTAGAATGATGCCGCCCCATAGTAGCTGATTCATCGTTCGGCTGAAATACGCGAAGAGCTCCTCTGCCTCTTGGAGCGATATAACCCCTCGAGAAAGAAAGTCTTCTTCTAGAAGCGTCGACTTGGGTTGCTCGATATGGTTGTGCCGCAGGTCGCGCAGTTTCGTTACTTCGTATAGACTGCGCATCGGTGCTGGCACCAATTCTCGGTCTTGTAGGTCTGGTTCCTGTGAAGGTTCGCGTGTCACGACAAGCCCCGGACCGTCGGGTTTCACATCCGGAGGCGAATCATTTATCAAAGGACGGGTTCCAACATGATATGCAGGTGCGGCTGGGGAAGGGCCGTTCGGGCTGTCGCCAATTGCGTATGTCGAGAGCTCTGGGAGACCGTTCTGGCGAAGAAGATGGGACACGGCGGCTTGAAGCTGTTGGATCGTTGCTGAGGCGCGGGCTTTCCATCTAGCGCCGAATATTAGACAAGTACAAACCATTCGGGGATCAGGCCACTCACACCCCATCATCATCAACAAACTTCTGCGAAAAGTCATTTACAACGCACTTGATTCCACTGCGTAGACATTTCGTACAGCTCGTTTCACCTGCCCGGAATTCGCAGCGTATCTTATGGCGTTTGCATTCGGCGCCTGTATCGCTTGCGAATTAGTAACTATTCGAGGACTTGCGCTGAGCGCTCCCCATGTTTGCGAGTGAAGACCTACAAGCGCGGGCTTTGGATATCTTCGGCGGAGTAGGCCTGTCATCAGAAACGACAGAGTGGCGACGATCCTGTTGCCGGGAATCGAGGCCAGCATCGAAGGAGGAGCGCTTCATGATAGCGGAGATTGGGGCGAGGGCGATCGGGGATTCTCCGGCATCATGCAGCGAGCACGAGCTCGCGATTTGCGACAAACAGGATCAGCGACGAGGTGAGAATCGGTATTGCCCCGCGATTCGCAGCTGGTCCGGATGGAACGGAATGCAAGCAAGGTCCTCGGTGGTGGATAGGAAAGGGAGGGCAAGTTGGGGAAGATGGGGAAAGGTCAAGAAATTGGGGGAAGAATAAGAATGTGGGAGCTGGGGAGAACCCCGCTAAGGCTAAGCTGGGCGGCACGGACGCTTTGGGGTAGGAGACTAGGAGTATCCATTTACTGCGTCTACGCAGAACAATTTCATCTAGCCTACTGTCTACATGTTTGACAATAAATGATTCCTTTCCAGAAATTACTTTTGATTCCCTTGACAGTCACGAATAAGTTGTCGCACATTGTACGCTGCAGCGGAAAGGAAGACGGTCTTCTGGTCATCAGCCACTAGCGAAAGATCTCACCGTCCATTGAATTCATCCTGCAGATACTCATCGTCAAAGCGGATCTGGCCGAACACTGTCTCAGTTCGCATACCGCGCCCTGCACGTCATTTTTGTCTCCAATTATCGAGTCTCGAAGATCCGGCACAAGTCCGGTCGCGGAGAACATCGGACTTGATGCGACTGTGGAGGCATCCCCACTATACCATGATGCGAATCTAAACGAGACTCTTTATCAAGGCCAAGTCTCCTAAGATTTGGCTTAAGCTGGTGAGTAAGTTACTTGACAACACCTGGGCATATACTGCCGACATGCATGTTCTCATCACAGGCGCTGCCGGCTTCATCGGCCAATTGCTCGCAAAAGAGCTTCTCAATGACCCTTCATATACCCTCATCTTGACCGATATCAATGAACCACCAATTCCGGCCGGTGTCAAGTATCCTCAAAATGCGCGAACGATCACGGCGGACCTCCTTAAGGCGGCAGATACTGTGGTGGATAAGTCCCTGGACGCCGTCTATGCATTCCATGGCATCATGTCATCTGGGTCGGAAGCCAACTTTGATCTCGGCATGACTGTCAATGTCGATGCTACTCGCAATCTTCTCGAGGTCCTTCGCTCAACTTGCCCAGGAGTCAGGGTGATATACTCCTCCAGTCAAGCCGTATATGGCTTACCGCTGCCCGAAGTGGTGGATGACACTGTTATTCCAACACCCCAATCATCCTACGGTGCGGAGAAGATCATCTGCGAGACTCTCGTCAATGAGTACACACGACGCGGTTTTATCACCGGCTTCACTCTCCGATTTCCTACAATCTCGGTACGCCCAGGCCGCCCAACTGCCGCAGCTTCCTCTTTCCTCTCTGGCATGATCCGGGAGCCGCTGAATGGCGAAGAGTGCGTCATTCCGCTGGAAGATCGGTCCTTCAAATCGTGGTTGTGCTCGCCTAAGACCCTGGTCCATAATTTGATACTCACATTGTCGCTACCCGCCGATTCGCTCCCATCACATATTCGGCAAATCAATGTGCCCGGAATCTGTGTCACTGTCCAGGAAATGATGGATGCGCTAGCAAAGATAGGAGGCGAAGACAAGTTGGCTCTTCTGAAAGAGAAAGAGGACCCTACACTAAGGCCAATCCTCGACTCTTGGCCGACACGGTTTGATAATACACAAGCAATCTCTCTGGGGATGAAGCGCGACAGCTCGTTTGAGGAGGCAGTCAGAGATTATCAGCTTTCTCTCAGTCAGTGAAGGAGTCAATACTTCAAATAGTCCTTTCTTTGACCATCCGCATAAATCCCACACCTGTACCGTACATAGCCATATCATAATTAGGCTTTTAGTCAATAGCAATGAATCGATGTCTTGTCGATGTCTTGAAAAAATACCAGTCGTAAAAATAGGTAGAGAAGGAAATCGCTGCCTCACTTAGGTAAGGCACGTGACTTCGTGTGAACCATCACGCGGGGCAACGCGTCAGTTGTGACTCGTTTTCAAGCCCTTGACGCCATGATATGGCATTAATTACCCTCGTTACGAGCGCACAGTACCTATTTTGGCACTTGGACTCTTTCCCCTTCAATGCTGGGGCGGGAGATTCTTGGATACCTGTTTCCTGGAGATCCTGACGCTCTTTTTGCGACTTGGTGAGCGCCACCATGAGCGACGATACTTGCGCAAACCCCCTACTTCTGGGATGGATCAAAGAATGGCTGGATCAGGCCCGGGAGCGTAATACCAAAGGTGTCACTGTGTGCGTTGACACCCCGCATCCTTGCCTTACCCCATTATATCAACTAACAACAATCAAGGTACAAAAAGGCATATGAGTCGATGAAGGCTTGCCCCTTGGAATTCCAGCATCCCTCAGAAGCCCAGCAACTCAACGGCCTTGGCCCTAAGTTATGTGAACGGCTCACGGATAAACTAAACGAATACTGCAATGAGCATGGACTTCCTATGCCCGAGGATCCACGTATTGGTGAGTTCAATCAACCATTATCTTGCTCTGTCGTATACGCTAAAACAGATAAACAGCAAAGGCAGGGAAGAGGAAATCCACCGGTGCTGATACTGAAAGCCAACCAGCAAAGAAGACTCGGAAGCCCAAGACGTACGCGCCTGCTTTACGATCTGGACCTTATGCTTTGATACTTGCCCTGGGCAGTCTCGATGAGAACTTGAATCAGAGCATGACCAAGGCGCAGCTGATTGAGAAAGCTCAGCCGTATTGTGACACCTCGTTCACTGCGCCTAGCGATCCGACTAAGTTTTTCACTGCGTGGAACTCTATGAAGTCATTGCTCACGAAAGAGCTCGTCTATACTCAGGGACATCCTCTGAAAAAGTATGCTCTAACTGAGGAAGGATGGGAGGTTGCAAAAGCTATCAAGAAGACGGCGCAAAAGTCAAATCAGAACACATTGTCGTATGGCACTCAGTCGGTAGGGTTGACTGTGATGCGCGGGGATCAGCATACTGACTTTCGCAGGATGTTACCTCAAATAACCCTAATACCGCAGAGAGGGAGAATTCTGCAAGTCACAAAGTCTCCGAAACTCTACCCTGCCTGGATAGTCAACGACCTACACTGGACTTTTTGGGAAATACCACAGACGACCCAACCATCACACCGATCTCTATCCCGCCAGACAGCTTCACGGTTCAGCTAATCCTTGATACTCGAGAAGTTCGGACGTCCAAAGATAGAGACTATATCTCCAACGAGCTAATCCGCAAAGGAATAACCCCGGAAGTTCGTGCCCTCGAAGTCGGTGACACAATGTGGGTAGCCAAATTCCACGACCCAACATTCCTCCGCAAATATGGCGAAGAGGGCGACGAAATCATGTTAGACTGGATTGTCGAGCGCAAACGCCTCGACGACCTCATCGGCTCCATCAAAGACGGGCGCTTCCACGAGCAGAAGTTCCGCCTTCGCCGTTCCGGCATCAAAAATGTCATCTACCTCATCGAAGAATTCGCAGTAACACATCATGAGTCCAATGCCGCTTCTGCTCAGAAATATCACGAAATGGTTGCGTCTGCTATTGCCCAGACGCAGGTGGTGAATGGATACTTTGTCAAGAGGACCAAGAACCTCGATGACACCATTCGGTATCTAGCACGCATGACATTCCTACTGAGGAATATGTACGGCGCCTCGCCATCCTCCTTATCCCAACCCTCTACACCCTCTCATACCCTCTCCCTCCTGCAGACACGCCATCTATCCCTCTCAACCTCTTACCTCGAAGCTCTCAGCACCCTCCGCACCGAAAATCCTCACATCACATACGGTGTAACCTTCCCCACTTTCTGCGCCATCGCTTCCAAATCGGAAGCCCTAACGCTCCGCGATATCTTCCTCAAGATGCTCATGTGCACCAAGGGAATCAGCGGGGAAAAGGCACTTGAGATTCAGCGGGTGTGGCCAACGCCTCAGGCGTTCATAAGGGCGTTTGAGGAGCTGAGAGACGATAAGGAGAGGGAGAACATGGTTGCGGATCGCATGGCGCATGTTATGGTGGGCAGGAAGAAGATTGCGAAAATACTCAGTAAAAAGATCGCCGAGGTTTGGGGCGGTTTACCTGGATAGACTACAGGATAAATATGCTATTGGGATGAAAGTATCATTCTTGCTTAGTTCTTTATGGTCAAAGGTTGGACGCTGTCAAGCTTGGTTGGTAATATATGTCCATTAGATAATATAATACAAGAGGTATCGCAGGAAGGAACAAAAATCATAAGCGCAAAATAAGCTGGCCCTGGCCGTAGTTCAGTCCTCTCAAGCACCTCCACGCTTAAAAGCCAACCTATCCTTAACCATATCCCACACTCGCAAAATAGACTTCCACTCAACCGCCAAAGCCAAACTACTACAAACAACGGAGACACTACTCAGCGCCATGGCCAGCGCCGCCCAAACGGGACTGAGACGCCAGTGCTCGTCGACAGTAACCATCTCCCCCCCACGCATAACCATCTTATGCCCAGAAACAATGGGGTAAAAGACGCCCGCGGCAACAGGAACAAGACAAAGATTGTAGATAACCGCCCAGCCGAAATTCATCTTGATGCGGTTGATAACGCGGCGGCTGAGGAGTGCAAGGTTGAGGATAGTCATCAGTTCGGAATTCAGCAGAATGAAGCTGGCGGAGTTGATGGCGACGTCGGAGCCCGAGGCCATGGCGATGCTGACGTCTGCGGCAGCGAGGGCAGGGGAGTCATTCACGCCGTCACCGACGAAGGCGACGATTTGGCGCCCGCGGGCTGCGTCTGCTTGGGGGGTTTGGATCTGGCGGACGAAGTCGGCTTTCCCTGCGGGGAGGGTGTTGGCTAGCACGTTTGTTTGCGGGATGCCCACCATGGCCGCGACGGCGTGGGCGGTTGTTTCGTTGTCGCCAGTGCACATGAAGACGTTGATTTTGCGTTGTTGGAGCTTTGAGATTATGGCTGCGGCGTCTGGGCGGATTGTGTCGGATATGGCGAAGACGATGGCTGGGATGAAGAAAGGTTCGTTTGGTGGTTGGGTGGCAGATTCGCTGGGGATTATTTCTCGTAGGCACAGGATGGCGGTTGATCTGCCGGTTGCCTGGTACTTGGAGAGGGTATTGGAGAGATAGTAGTGGCCTTGGTCAGGACATGAAAGACTTTGGTATAGACGCTGGTTGCCGATGGCGGCTTCGAAATGGCGGGTTGTTGTTCCATTGCTTTCTGACACCGACACTGTAAATTTGCCTTGCATGCCCTGTCCTGATTTCTCCATAATTTCGGAGCTGGTGATTGATGCCGAAGGCTGTTCTTTGCAGAATTCCGCTATCGCACGGGCAATTGGGTGGTTGCTACTTTCTTCGAGTTTGCGTGCAACAGCCCAAGCAATCTGCTGAAGCTGGACATGGTCGGTGATGAGAACCTCATGGTCAGACACTTGCAGACTTCCTCCTTCCGTCAGAGTGCCGGTCTTGTCAAAAACGATGGCGTTGAGACGGCTAGCCTCTTGGAAGGCTTCACCTCCACCTTTGACCAGAATACCATATCGTGCAGCTAGCCCGCCACCAACAAACAGGGCAGTAGGAGCAGCAAGTGCGAGACCACAGGGACAAGCGACGACAAAGACGGCAATGGCGAACTCGAGGCTCCAGAAAGCCCAACCACCACGGCTGACGTCAAGATAGTCCGAGGGTAACGCTCCTGACTCTCCAAGAGAGACCCAGATTACGAAGACCAGGACAGCAATAAATGTAATAGCGGGCACAAAGTGGCCTACGAGAGTGTCTGCGACGCGCTGGAGCGGTGCACGTTTCCCCTGACCCTCGCGTACCACGGTGATAATCTGATCGAGCATCGAGGAACCGCCGATGGCGGTGATCTCGAACTCGACCGGCTGGCCGACATTCACGGACCCAGTATAAACTTGATCGCCTGCTGTTTTGGTCACTGGTCTCGATTCACCCGTCAGCGAGCTCTCATCAAATTTATATGAACCCGCTCCTGTAACTTTGCCATCGGCAGGAGGTGAGGCACCATGCGGAACTCGCACTATGTCACCGATTTCGAGGAGGTCAACGTTGATTCTCTGGACATGGTCCGAGCTGAAATCCACAACAAGCAGCGCCTCAGAAGGTCGTAACTTTCCGAGCGAGGCAACGGCATCACCGGCTCTACCCTTGCTGTACGCCTCCATATACCGACCAGCAAGAATGAACAAGGTCAGGAAGACAACCGTATCGAAATAAGTTGAGCTGTGCGTATCAGAGTGCGTTTTGATCACAGCATCCATGATGAGGATAGCTAGTGAAGAAACATAAGCTACTAATGTTCCGGCGGAGATGAGAAAGTTCATGCTACCAAACCGATAGAACCTTCGCAACAATGGCATGCGACTTCCAGGGCGCCACAGCGTGATGATCTCTTTCGCCGCACGAACGTGAAAGATGTCTGTGCCGTAAAACATGACCGGAGTGGTCATTATGAATAGAGCCCACTCTATGCGAGTGACGCTGCCCGACCACATTGATTGCTCCAGGTACTGCCGGATATGGTTGTCTTTTGAAACAAGGCTCATGAAGACAATTCCAATGATGAATTCGGGAATGGCTGACATCAACACAAAAAGGAATCGGGATAGCAGACGGCGTCTTTCATGACGCTGCATCTCTCGAGATCGATCCTCGACACTTGGAGGACGATAGACCGTAGCCTTGAAGGCATTGTGGGCGCTCTCGATCTTCTCACAAATTGTTCTCACTGTAAGTGAAGGTGAACGAGGGGTGTAAGTTACTTTTAGTATTGGATACTTGGTGGATAACATGCTCTCAAATTCGAGGTCAGGTATCTCCTTCAGGGAGTTGAAAACCTTCTCCGGACAGTGATGACAAAACATGCCCTCGATGCGAAACGATACAGTTCTTTTCTCAACCGCAGAACCAGGATCGGCTGCCTTTTGAGTCACACTGACAAGTGAGGCGTCGTATCCCAAGTCCTCGATTTTCTCGACGACCAAGTGAGCCTGGCCCTGGTTTTCCAGCTCGACCTGGGCGCTGTGGGACATCAGGTTAACCACAGCATTGGTGACGAAAGGCAGCTCATTCAGCCCTTGAGTTACAGCTGTGGAGCATGAGCCGCATGTCATACCGCCGATGGAGATCTCTGCAATATAGCCTAGGCTCTGGTTTTCGCATGACTCGATTTTCACCGGTTTGACCTCGTCCAGCGAAGCTTCAAAACCGATGTCCTCGATTCGCTCGACTATCTCTTCGACCTTGGACCGTGGCCCGCGGTAAGTTACCGTGGCACTGTTTGAAAGAAGTGTGACGGTGATATCGTCCACAAATTCAAGCTGGCGAATCTCATTTGTTATGGAATTGGAGCACGAAGCACAACTCATTCCACCAATACTTATACGCGCATGGAATGATTCTATCTTTTCTGACGATGATCGCAGGACTGATACTGTTTCGTCGGCAGGTTCGGCAATTTGGGCGTTCCAGAGAAGGTGTTGAGATTTCTCATCCGTTGGCTGCTCCTCTTTTCTGCAGGCGTCGCAGTTGGCGAGATGCTTCTGCTTATCCCTCTGACTGGAAAACGAGTGACTAGTGGAGAGATACTTTGAATTATGAGGGATTCCAGTGTCCGTATCCAGGTCGAGTATGATGGCGCCTGCTGGGTTCCTGGTGGTGACATGGTGGACCTCGAATGCGGCATGAGTCAAGATCTCAACTATAGACCATGGTTCAATTTCTTGTGTGTGGACGACATGTACTTCATGGGTGAAGATCGAAACATCGATACCTGCTATTCCAGGGATTCCCGACAAAACCTGATTGATGTAGGCAACGCAGGAGGAGCAGTGCACGTTACTGACAAAAAATGTACTGCGGTGTGTTTCAGTTGTCTGCGCCATGATGGGCGGCAACCAGTGTTATGTTCTGATAGTCGGCGGTGATATCCAATGATGGAGGATGAAGAGACAGGAGCAAGATGGTGGGAAAGATATCGTATTTGGGCCGTGGACGGTGTCCTTCCTTTTCCGGCCAGCAGGAGTTGGTAAAAGGTGAAGGTGAGAGAGACTTGGGGATGTGAACAAAGAATGAACTAGAAACTGGGATAGCGACATGGTTAAATATCTAGAGGCAACCACTTGCTATTACTCAATGGATTGGTGGTGAATGGGCTGGAATGCGGGTTTTGTGCGGATGAGGTGGATGAGGTGGATGAGTGGCGGATGAGGCTAAAATGCGCACAAAACGCGCATCCATAGAGGACCAGAACCGAATACTCGCCCAGCAGTGAGAAATCGCTGTTTCGACTTGGTAATCACATAAGCCATGTGTCTGGGGTATATCACTCTCCCTAGGCAGATGATTAAAGGGAGAAGATAATGAGGCCAGCGAGAATCGAACCCTGGCAGCTTTGAGTTTGTGGTAATTTCAATTAGGTAGGTGCTCACGTAATCAACCGTGGTCGTGCCTGCCACTTTACCATCGACGTCTAGAAGAATTTTCTTCATCTCATCACCTCGTTTGCCCACATCAAACAGCCTTCTTCTCATCTCCATCCCATACCTACCCCCGACGATCTCCCTTGTCGTCTACTCGAAGAATCGCCTTTATATGCTTATTTTGTTTATTGATCAATCTGTACTTCTGTATTCCAGCAGTGTCCTCCGTTAATAATCCTCTTGGAGGACTCTGGAATTTGCCGGCCTTATCTGATCCATTTCCTTTCCCACCTGCTCCGGAACTATAACTCGGGACATACATCCAAGCTGTGGTCTAGTTCCTTCCATCACTCATTTGTCGCCATAAAATGACGATATAGACGGGCTCTACCTTCTACGACCATTTATCCGCTCATGCGGGAGCTTCGTATAGAGGTGTTTGAACTCTATAATATACCCAAACCCTATATCATAACCTAATACCCGCACTGGACCACCTGCAGTGTATCATGTCTGCGAGACCCGGAATGCGTCCGGCCGTTCCCCCGCGAGGCCCTAGGCCTCCTGTTGGTCGGCTGGCCAGTCTGAAATCACCCGGTGCTACGGCCATCAGGCGTCCCCAGCCAGTTGCACGGCCTCAGCCGGCAAAGCCAACCACCCACCCCAAGACTACCACATGCCCTAACCCAAGCTGTCCTGCCCCTCATATCATTGAGGATGACGGTCAGAAGGTCTGTTCGGGGTGTGGTACAGTCGTCAGCGAGGCCAACATTGTTTCCGAGGTCACGTTTGGTGAATCCGCCTCTGGTGCTGCCATTGTTCAGGGTTCATTCGTCGGTGAAGATCAAACCCACGTTCGCAGCCATGGCCCCGGATTCCAGCGTGGAGGTATGGAGAGCAGAGAGATCACGGAGCAGAACGGTACGTATTTGATCTTGCCAATCTTGCCAATTTGACAAGCTAACGAACATAGGCAATCGTTATATAAACCAGTTGGCGCGTGCATTAACCATCCCAGAGAGTGCTTCGAAAGCCGCTGGCCAAGTCTTCAAACTCGCTGTCGGTCTCAATTTCATTCAGGGTCGTCGGACCAAGACGGTTGCTGCCGTGTGTCTTTATATTGCTTGCCGTCGCCAAGACGGCAACACAGTCATGTTGATTGATTTTGCAGATGTTCTCATGGTGAGTACACCTATAGTAGAGTGCAACCAGGTATCATTGCTAACTGGCTCTCAGATCAACGTCTTCAAGTTAGGACGTACATACAAATCTCTTCTGGACGAACTGCGCTTGGGCGGCAACGTTTTTCTGATGAATCCCATCGACCCGGAGAGCTTGATCTACAGATTCGCGAAACAGCTTGAATTCGGACCCTCTACTATGCAAGTGGCTAGTGAAGCTGTGCGCATCGTGCAGCGCATGAACCGTGATTGGATGACCACCGGTCGACGCCCTGCAGGTATCTGTGGAGCCGCCCTGATCCTCGCAGCCCGGATGAACAACTTTCGCCGCACCATCCGTGAAGTGGTTTACGTCGTGAAAGTGACGGAAATTACCATCAGCCAACGACTCAATGAGTTTAGCTCTACTGAGAGCGGAGAACTGACGGTCGATCAATTCCGCTCTGTGCAATTGGAAAATACGCATGATCCGCCTTCGTTCACTAGAGCCAGGGACGGCAGGAAGCCGCCCCGCAGTGTAAAGAAAATGGCGGCGGAAACCGCGGCAGAGTTTGAGGGGGACGTAGAGGAGCCAGAAGAGCCAGAAGCACCGCCAAGACGCGTGGACGCAGATGGTTTCACAATCCCCAACTTGCCAATCGACCCGGCTCTGATACAAGCGGATAAAGACAGCCAGTCTTCCGCTGCCGTTGGTGGGCCGGAGGATTCTACGGCACCTTTAGCAAAAGGTCGCACCAAGGGAAATGGCCGCCCGAAACTACCCTCGCCCTCCGCTGAACAGGTCGCATCCGAAGAGGCACTGGAAAATGAGATGTCCGAATATCTGGCCAACGGGTCCAACATGATTGAAAGCATCGAAGGCGGGCCAGTCCCGCCGAAGAAGGTGGTATCCGATAACCCCGAGATCGACGAGGCGGAGTTCGAATCAGACCCCGAAGTTTCCAACTGTTTGCTAGCACCTCATGAAGTTGAGATCAAGGAGCGCATCTGGGTTCATGAAAATAAGGATTACCTACGTACACAGCAAGCCAAGGCGTTGAAAAGGGCTTTGGAGGAAGCTGATGCCCAGCCAGGCGACCGTAAGCCGCGGAAGCGTCGCAGGGGTAGGCTGGGAGACGTTCGATATCTCGAAGGCGAGGGAGAAGACGGAGACGGTAGAAGTACCAGAGCGTCTACGCCGGCAGAAGCTACGCGTCGGATGCTGGAACGGAGAGGCTTTAGTAAGAAGATCAACTATCGCCTTCTTGAGACGTTATTTGGCGAAGATGAAGGTGGTGAGGCCGCCAAGGAGGGCGAAAGTGGCAGCCGGAGTCGCAGTCAGAGTGTGGTTTCTGGGCGCAGCGCCAGTATTGACCCTGAAGGGACGAAGCGGCCAAGATTCCTTGGGACTGCTTCTACATCCACGAAGACAGCTAGAGATTCTACACCGGCCGCAGTTCCGAAGTCCGCTCCTGTTGAAGATCCAGCACAACGCAGAGTTCCTGCTGCAAAGCCTGACAGTAACCTTCCCACTGATCCATCAGCTGAGGCTCTGGGATCTGCACCGGTGGATCCAGAGGCTGTTGACCCAGATGGTCTAGGCAACGACTATGATGACGACGAGGGCGACGAGGACGACGGCGTCGATGCTGCATTCTCCGGCCAGTACGGCGACTACTATGATGATGGCAGTGACTACGACTATGATGATTAGACCCGGCATTTGACTTAGATAGCCAGGGAACCCAAGTTCCGCGCTACCCTCGAGAATAGACCATGTCAAGCTGCTGCTGATCCATTTCCTCTACGCTCGCATTGGCCTCCTAGACGCTGTCTAAACTTTATATCCCTGGATAGACACCAAACCGAGTCATTGCTGATACAACCTCCCTCCTAAATTAGTTTCGTACTTTGATCAGCAGCTCTCGGCCCATACCTGCTATATCCACCACCACCATGGGACTAGTCCCAGCTTGGCTACTGCAGCTTATCCTTCGTCAGCGTTCATAGCTATGTCAGGCGAGGATTACCGTACTATGGAACAAGGGGCGACTGGTTGCAATATCACATCCCAGGCCAGACGGTTAAGTCCTACAGTTCACTCATCAACCGGAAGTTTCAGCCACTGGGTGACTACAGTTGAGGCCTCGAACTTGCACCATGATCGAACGCCGCTCTTTAGCACTTCCGGCATGGATTCCTGTATAGGATCGATTTGTCTCTCTTGCATCATCGGTCTTGACTCACTGCCGGCCGTATCTCACAAAGAATGTGCAGGGATAACGTCCCACTATACAGAATGCAAAAACCGGGCTCTGCAGTGACCGGGCCCTGACAGCATCTGCTGACTCTGCCTCCTTTTTTCGTGTCTTTGACCAAGGTGGGATACCCGAGTTACCCGCAGAGGTTGGTATGAAGGACAGTCAAGGTCAGCCAGGCCAAGGTACGATGCTTCCCCGCTGGCACAAAATACATCCCACGGGCAATTCGGGTATACCCTGCAGATCCCCTCGGCCTGGTCTTGGGTCTATAAGCCCTATGTTTGCTTGATAAATAGGCAATCCCGGGAGCCGTGCACATGTTACACTCTTCGGTTTATTTTGATTCACGGCCGATCAGGAACCTCTAGAGTGCCCATTGATCAATACTTTTGTTTTTATATTCTTCAACAGAGTGATGGCGAAGCTTGAGATGTACGGCAGAGGGCTAGGCCTTCGAATGGCCATTCTGTTCACTTGCCTCACGGCATTCGTTCTGTTCGGTAGGTAGGAGAGACCTTGGAACAGCAGTCAAGGCACGGCAGGCTGATCTTGTTATTACCCCGACTTTTAGGTTACAACCAAGGGGCTATTGCGGGTGTCCTTGAGAATGAAGACTTTCGCCGTGTCGTGGGCCATCCCAGCTCTGCTGTTCTTGGGGTGATTGTGGGCATCTACAACATCGGCTGTTTGGCCGGCGCTGCAGCAGCCTTCATGACGAGTGACCGCCTCGGATTTCGAAAGTCCATGTGGATTGCCATGGGCCTTCTAATGGTGAGTATCTCGTCTCGAATGCTGCCTAGATCTGGGCGAAGAATTTCCGCTAACACCAGGAGCAGATTGGGGCGATTCCACAAGCATGCGCCTATTCCAGGGCTCAAATGCTTGCATCACGCTTTGTTGGCGGGATCGGGACCGGAATCATGACCTCGATCGTACCGGTGTACCAGTCTGAGCTTTGTGAAGCGCGGAATCGAGGAATGTACGTGTGCAGCCAACCTCTCGCCGTTGGTGTGGGCATCTCGGGTGCCTACTGGTTCGTTTACGGAATGAGCTTTGCCCCTGGATCGGTCGCCTGGAGACTCCCTATCGCTGCGCAAATGATCTTCATTATCATCGTGGCCATTCTTGTTGCTGGGTAAGTTTGACTCTTACATACCGGGTGAACCTTTGGTCTTCGCTAACTGGCGGACTTTAAAGACTACCGGAAAGCCCTCGATGGCTCTGCCGCAAAGGTCTGAGCGAGGAGGCCGTGCGAGTTCTCTGTGACTTTTATGATAGGTCCGAGAATGACCCTAAAGTCGTTAATGATGCGGAGGGGATTTTCAGAGCCACTGAACTCGACAACCTTCGGGGCGAGTACAAGTGGTCACAGGTGCTGAAGAAAGACGAGATTCAAACTGGCCGTCGAGTCTTGTTGGCCTATGGGTTGCAGTTCATCAACCAGATGGGAGGCGTCAACCTCATCGTCGTGAGTACTTCCAAAATACGATAGAAGTCGAAACTCGACTAACATACCTGCAGTCTTATGTCACAACAGGTACCCAGTCCAGCTGCCAACATCTTGATCTCACTGACAATTGTCAGTGCTGCAACATAATGTTGGCCTAGACCGTCAGACCAGCTTGCTTCTAGGAGGAGTGATCCAAGTCATGTTTGTCATTGGTAAGTCCTTTCTGCCTGTCTTCGCCTCATCCAACTATGCAACACAACGTCCATCCCCAGCCTCTTTCAAGCTAAGCCGCGGAATTCTCCAATATCCAGGTTCTTTCTATCCGACTTTCTACTCCGATCGCCTTGGCCGGAAGAAACCGATGATGTGGGGATCCTTTGGCATGTTCATCTGCATGATGATGATTTCCATTCTTCTCTCCTTCAAAGGTTAGTAAATGCTCAACTTTAACCGCCACCCTAACTAATGACTCTGTCCAGGAACACCGCAAGAGAAGCCCGCCGGCTCCGCTTCAGTCGCATTCTTCTTCCTCTTTATGCTCATTTTTGGCGCGTCCACTAACTGCGTCCCCTGGGTGTACGGGCCCGAACTCCTGCCTATGCATGTTCGCACAAAAGGGTAAGTGAACTGGCTGACCTCGCAATCAACCGGCCCAATCCCATCCGACATTCCTCAGCCTTGTCCAGATAAAGCCCCTTGCAAGTTGCCTGGTACACATGGCATTGGCCAGTGCTACGCTGCCTTGTCATCCTCGGCGTCAAAGCCCCATTGTGACTTGACTTGGCCTAACAAAGTTCGGATGTAACAGGAACGCCATCGGAATTTCGGCAAACTGGCTGTGGAATTTCTTCGTCGCCATGATTGGCCCAACCCTGATCACCGATCTCGAGTGGAAGGGGTACCTTATCTTCATGTGCTTGAATCTGGCTTTCCTCCCGGTACGTTCTTCCCAGCCTTCACCAGGCATCCCCACCACGCCTGACTCCCGAAGTACGTCTACCAAAAGGCAAGAAAATTGACTATCAATAAACAGATCCTCTACCTCTACTACCCCGAAACGGCAAACCTCAGCCTCGAGGAAATCGACTCCCTCTTCATGGTGAAGGGCGCCAACCACAACTCCAACTCTTCGCCCAGTGCTAGCGCAAGCACTAACTCAACTGGTGACCCGGCTTCTGCTGTTGCTGGAATAAAGGGCACGGCCCAATCCCGAAGTCAAGCCCAGGGGCAGCCGCAGATCTCCGAGATCTCCGAGAAGGAGGGTGGCTCGTTTCCTTCGGATTGAGGTGCCGTCGCGTGAGTGAGTGAGTGAGTATCACCCGCTCCTCCTGCGGAATTGGGCTTCTTTGCCTCCACGCATGCTGGCGGATGGGGCTCTACGGGTATATAGGTACGTTTGTTGCTGGTGTCAAATGACAAGGTCAGGTTAGGTAGTCGCATAGAGTAGGTGTTGGAAGGTAACGCAACCACGTTAGGATGGCGTGTTGGTCCTACGATTAGAAAAACACATATCTATGATATATTCTGGTTCGGTCGTCTGTCTTTGCGTTTGATGCGGGAGTCGTTGGGGTCTGGGTCTGGAACTGGGTCTGGGGCAATTTACAGTGTTGGGGGTTCAAAAGCTGCAAGTACACAATACAGACTCGTGTGGATTTGGATAAGTTAGTTAGATGCATTAGTTAGCTGGTATGGTAGTTCAAAGAAAATAACTATATTTATAATACAGAGTATCACTTTGGGCATTATCAGATGGATAGGTGGATGAGTTCGAGGTCATGCGCCGAGGTTATCGGGGTGGGCCTTGACCTTGAGCAGGCCACAACCCAATCCATCGTATACCATTTTATTTCCATCATAAGGAAATAAGGAAATTACTTTCGTTGACTCAGATAACCACAGCTCAAATCTTTTCTTTCATTGACTTTTCTTTCTCTTATGTATGCATGTAGTTGTAGCTGTGTCTGTCCTGCTGCTCATGACATGACAGCAGAGGTAAGGATGGTACGAGGCAAATTACATACTCGCAAGACCGAAAATCGAAGCATGAAAGAATCAAGAATGAAAAATAAATCAAATCCTTATACCGACCGACCATTGACCAGCCTGGTTGACCCGACGCCGAAAGCCCAGTATAGAACAGAAACATGAAAGCGAAGAAATAAGCAAAAAAGAAAAGAAATTGCACAAACATTTTGTCGTTAGATGACTTTACGACAGCGAAAGCGAAAAAGCTGGCAGTGTTGTGATCAGTAAAACAAACATGTTACAAAAATTTAAATCGAGCGGCGTGGTTCGACGAAATGGTGATTATCGTTTTCGGTGTCGGCATGCGTCGTTTATTTGGGCGCATTAAGTCAGTCGATTCGTTTACAAGGCGAACGAGGAAATCGGAATGGACGAATGCTGTTCAGACATCAATGTCCATACCCGTCCCCAGTTCCATGCCATTAGTCACTCCGACAGTAGCCGGCTGAGCAGTCATGCTCTGAAGTAGGGGAAGGCCTGCTTGGGGAAGGCCTGCTTCTATGGGGTTCGTTCCCAAGATATTCTGACCCTGCAGAGTGGGAGACTTGTCCGAGGCATTAAGAATCTGTGTGCCTTCGAAGACAACCGGCGAGGATTGGAGGTTGTGGAGACAGCTCTCCCAGGATGAAGCGACGAGTTGACCTTGAGTGAGGTCGTCATTGAAGAGAAAGAACGCGGGCATTTGAGCAGGGCCTGCAAAAGGGATCATTGGCCGCGCGGAAACGAGGTAGGCGCTGAGTGCGCGGTTTTTCATGAGAATCTCGGCATCAGAGAGGTATTGCGAGAACTGGCGGTCTATGTACTTCTTCCAGCCGCGCACGGCAGCAGCCATATCATTGTCATCGGCGGTGATGCGTTGCCAGCTAATTCCGAGGAGTCGGGTAGCATCATCAACCATCGGTTCCCCAGAGGAAAACGGGGTTGAGCGGGCTGGCGAGGCATTGAGAATACGACGGTTGTCGTCGGTATCGTTTTCTTGAAGTTGCCGTTGTATTCTGGATGAGGCAATGTCATCGAGGCTGGGAGCTGAGGGATCAAGACGCTGCGACTTGCGGCTCGCTTGAGAGGATGAGTTGGCTTGCGATGCGGTAGATTTTGCGGCGGCCACGGCTCTTTCATATTCTTCCTCGTACCAGGTCCCTGTTTGGCTTTCGGCAGAGAGCGCCATCCCGGTGCGAGGGTTGAGCAGAGTCATGCCTTCTCCGTAAATTGGCTCTTCCACGGGGGCCGGGGGAGCGATTGGGATTCTTGGAGTGGAATCACTGGGGGCATCCTCGGCGGCAACATCATCGCGCGATCTCTTGCGGGATGGCTTGTTGTTGGTTGTCACCCCGGTATTGAAGCCATTCGAGAACGTAGGTCGAGAATTGACTCCGGGTGAGGCATCCAGCATCGGCTGATGAGGGAATTGACGAAAGGCATGGTCCTGGGGAGGAGATAGGATCATAGTTGGGCCGTCACGGAAAGAGTTGAGAAGCATTGGGCACATGTTGAACGAATCGATGGCAGAGTCGGACGCGGTCAGCTATCGAGATTGCGACAAGCACGCGACAAACCGATCTGTGGAGTCAAGTGAGCTAGACAACAAGTTAGAAGCACCTATTGGTTGTAGAGTCTCGGCTATATCGTCGAGATAGTGAAGTCGATAGATGTAGGTAGCGGATGGGAATCGGGGTAAAGGACGAGATGAAGGGTGGTGGTATGTATGAGGTTGGACAGGATAGATAATGTAGAAAAAGGACGGAAGGTGCGGAGTTTATAGTTGAGGTAAAGGATGCGACAAACAGATTGGAAGAAGGGCGAGGAGGTAGAAAGTCGGAAGCAAAAGCGGAGGTAAAGAGGAGAAAAAGAAGAAGAAGAGACGCGTGGGAACAAGGAAGAGAAAGAAGAGGCTGACGGATGCGGACAAGAGTCGCTTGACGGGCGTCGGAGCTTGATGCGATTTGATGGGCGCTCGATGAGCTGCAGGATGCGCTGCGGCCTTGGCACACTTGACCGTCCTGTTACCGTATTATATACAGCTTAGACTTTTGATTCGTTGTATACCTCGTAGTCGAGTACGAGCATACCGGCCGTACCGACCATGGGCTGCCCAGGTGGCCCACACCTTAACCTCAGATCGCCCTGCAAGGACGCTGCAATGATTGGCCTTTTTGGACGGGGCTGCATCAAGCGTGGGCTTTTTATTGGCCTGGGGATAAAAGTCCGGTCCGCGCGTCGTCCCACAATGGAGCCCCTTGGAGCCAAATTTTCATGTCTCACTGGCTGTCCTGGAAACAGGCCGGAAGAATTGCTCAAGGCCTCATTGGCCCCGTCCGCTGGGAAGCAGAAATGTGCCTGAGTCCTGAGGCAACTCTGGAAACGAGAAAGCTGGCATCATGCGGCAATATTGAACATCGAGAATTTCTATTTTGCTAGTACATGAGCTATAACGAGGTAAGAATAAATGCAGTATGGAGGACTGTCGGGCGATAAAAGCAACATCCGACTCCAGACCCTCGTGCTAGCTAACGTGACAAATGTTCATCGAGCCAAATTAGACAGCACAATAAACCCATCGATTCGACCGCATAACCAAAGTAGTAAGATGTGATACAAGGTGGAAGAAGAAAAAGAGGAAGTCCCGTCTGGGGCCTCGTGCTCAGTCGTATCAGACACGAGGTTTGGCGCTGGGCATCTTCGAGACACAGGCTGCATTTCCTGCATGAGGCCGTATCCAGAAGCGCTCCATTTGTTTCTCAGGAGAAACCGCCTCAGTCGAGCGGCATTAGATTTTGGACAAAGTAAGAGAAGACCTGAAACTCTATGGAGGCCGAAGAAGTGAAGGTTCGAAAATGAAAAAAAAGGAAATTTTGTCGTTCAACATCTCAACTCCGCCGAAGCGTAGAGGCCGAGTGTGTTGGCTTTATGTTCCCAAGTAGCGACCTGGAAACATCAAGTTGACAACGCCACCCTCCTGCAGTCAAGTTTGGCTTAAGCATTACCAGCGCTGGCTCCACCAAGCATGCCCTTGACGTTGGCAACCGAGTCAGGAGCGTAGCTGGGTGCCATGGAGCCAACAAGCAGGAAGAAGCTGAGAAGAGCGGCACCGATGATCACGAAGCGGCGCTGAGCGGGGTGGGTAGCACCGTATTCGGCCCAGGCACGGTTGGCCTGGCTGGTGTACTCCTTGATCTTGTCGCCACCAAGCTTGTAGTAGACGAGACCAATGAGAGCAACCGAGTAACCGAAGAACTGGAGAGCGGTGACTGGAGTGTTCCAGATCATCATAGACGCGACGACAAGGAGGATATCCTTAAGGACACCGCAGAGCGTCATGACCAGAGAGGAAGTCTTTCCGATCTAGAAATGATGTTAGACGGCAGTAGAGCCCTGGACATTGACCATTACTTACCAAGAAGACAACGGAGACGTTCAACAGGAAGGCAACAACAGCGTTGGCCAAAAGAGTCCAGACACCGACGTTGTAGATGTGGTCCATGGTCAGGCTGGGAACCTCAAGGAACAGAGCAGTGACGCCGTTCATCACAGCGCAGACGGGGGCAAAGTAGTAGAGGGAGACAAGAGGATCCATCTTGTACTCAGCGGAGCTAAGCAGACGCTGGACCATGACCAAACGGGTAGCCTCGAAGATGATACCGGCAATCTGGAAGAGGAAACCGATGAAGACGAACTTGATTTCACCAAACGAAGCGATGATGACACCAACGACAATGACACTGACGTTGGTGAGAACCTTGAGGTTGACAGGCGCCATGCCCATACCCCAAGTAGCAAGCAGAACAGCGACGGGAGTGGTTGCCTAAAGTAGGAATTAGCATTCATGTCGATTTGGGATAAATGTAATTCGCACCTTGAGCATCTGGATGAATGCAACCGAGAGATACAGGTATGTCACGTTACCACAGATCAAACTCAGACTGAAGAAGAGACCGATGGGGACAATAGCGCGGAGGTAAACGCGGCCAGTCATCTTAACCGTCTTGCGGCCATCGAGGAGGGTTGTAGTGCGAGCGAGGACCTGGGTCATGAAAGTTGCGAAAGCCAAGTGCCATGTTGTGAGAATGATAGGGAACCCTAGAACGAATACAAGTCAGTCATTTCTTCTTCAATTGATGGTTCAGAGCGAGAGCTGGTAGGACTTACGGAATTGAGCGTAGTCAAGGATGTGCTTGTTGAACAAGATAACACTTGAACTCAGGGTGATCCAGGTACTGGCGTCGTCGCTATCTTAGTACGTCTCCAATCGCTTGTTTCGGGGTCGACTCACGCAACGTAGACTGCAGGGTGGAAAGTAGGCTTAGGAGGCTCTGGCTTTTCGACGGCAGGGTTGACGGTGGGAAGAGTTGGTTCCGGACGAGAGACCTCGCCGGAGGTTCTCACTTTCTCTTCGGAACTCATATCGAAGGCGCGAGCTTGATCAGATAGGAAGCGTTGGAACTCGAAGGGTCGCGGCCGTGAGAGGCTGCTTGGATTAAAGCGCGCGGAGGCCAGGGGGAAAACGTGTCTAAGAATAAAGCGGAGAGAATAGAGAAACGCGGTACAGCGATATTAGGATGGAAAGAGCCGAAAGAGGGCTAACGAGTGTGTGTCTAGAGTTGGACGAAGCAAGCAAACAAGGACGAAAGAAAAGAGACGGAGAAGTAGTAGTGTTAGGGGTGAGGTTGCGAGTGACGGAGACGGGGAGAGACGACAGGCTGGGAACTTTCAGTTGAAGAGGCCGGGAAAGCTGGAGGGGGGCGACGACAACGGGCCTTGAATAATCTCCTTTGGTTGGACCGAGCGCGGCACAGAGTGGGCTGCCAGTTCAAGGACGAATGGACAATGGAAAATTGGAAGCAGAATGGATCTCGAGAGGGATCCGCAAAAGCAACGCCTGTCGTTAAGGAGATCAAGCGCAGGTGGTTAGGGACGATGAACTGATATGCCCACGAGTTGTCGCGACTGGCCGGAAAACCCAGAACCTTGAATTTTGATGATGCTTGCGTACGACGATTTTCTTTTGCTTCCCTCAATTCCGGTTAGAGGGCTGGCCGGAACCAGTCACACTTCAGCTGTGGTTACTCAAGTTGATGCCCTGGGTTCGGCCTACGTAGACGCCTTTAGGCTTTTAGTCTAAGGGGTTATTATTAGACTTGGGGACAGGGCTGGTGAGGGTCGTTTCGTGTTCTGGACTCAGAGAGGTGATGCTCTGGTGGTCATGTACTGAAGATTACCATACAATATTTACCCGCGCAATCTGGGGCATTTACTGAGTGTATAAAATGTAATGTAGTTACAGCGCCCGCACTATAACTTGTCCGACAGCATCATTGCAGGCAACACTGTTCAGACCTCAGACTTCAAAGCTGAGACAGATTCTCGCCTCTTCCTGTCGAAATTGTGTTTCAGTTCCTGATTCTGTGGTGTGGGTCGAGTCAAATATTATTAAAAGGCCATTGCTCGTGGGCGTGGCGATTCTGGAGTGTGAATCCCCCCACAGCCATGTTGTCCTCAGGCCTATCGCCCCCTTTCGCTCCCCATATCCATGGCTCGGCATTCTCGATTCGAGTCAAGACCCTGAGAAGACAGGTCAATTGTCCCTTTTCCCCTCTCCGTATCGTTTCTGGGCTATCTACGCCTCACGGCTCTCTATACTCGGCCTGTATCAAGTTGACAGCAATAAACGTCCGCGAGCGCCGATCAACATTTACCATCATGACACCGACTCATTTGGCAGGGTGCATTACGCAAGCTCGATGGAGCCAAGTCCTCAGTTACCCGCGGCCTGTCCCATAGTGTCCCCGCAGGTCCCTTGCAAGTGGAGTTGGCTGCAGCGATCTGACGGCTTTGCCCTTACGCCATCACATCGATGCGATGGCGTTCTCGCAGTATTCGAGCTGTATCAGCGGACTTGTTGGGGTTGTCATCTATGGGTGTGAGGCTATGAGTATACAGTGACAGACTGGCAAAGCCCAGGCTGTTTTTGTGTGGATAACAGTTTACGTCGAACAACTACACCGTACGGTGATCCGTGCATCGAAGAGATCCCGAAACTTCGTCCTCTTCCCCGATCAATCGACCTTGGCATGGGAACTGCCATGCTCAACGTCAGCAAGTTAGCTCTCGGATAAACGGTAGGTTTCTCAGTCTTGAGATTGGAGATCTCCCTGAGATTTCCCCTTAAGGAATGACAATCAGTGGGCCTTCGTCCAGGAGTGTGTTTCCGCCTCACGAGTCACACATCCCGGGTTCCCAGGTCCAGTATCAGGCTATCAGCCTTGGGGGCGGCATTGATCAACTACTGCCGTCGCGGAGTGGTACGTACCCTTACTCCATACCCCGTTGAACAGACGGAATTATCCGCCTCATGCTCTTGTTATCGGTTTCAAGGACTCGCCAAGTTGTCAAAGACTCAAGAGTCGACGGCTTGACGATAAGATGCGGCATTGCAGCATCGAATAAAAGGACAAAGGTGGCACAGGGTGACAATATCCAGGGCGCCACCTGTTCCTCGTCTCACAGGCAGTGCAATGATTTGCGATTGGCTTTGGCTCTCAAGGGCCTCCAGTATCATCAGATACTGCCAACGACTTTGAAGCATATTTCGTAGAATGGAAATCCGCAAACAGGACTCTGAGATATCTTTATGTGGCTGTCATGTGTTTGACAGCGGGCGTTGTCAATACTTTAATCAGATCACTTCCAAGCTTTGCTATAGCCTATCTCTGTATCCTCTTCAGGGTTGCCAGCCACTTGGAGCATTCCTTGTCTGAGCACAGTTCCAGTGACCAGCCCCGGCCATGCAGGTCCTCCTTGGCTTCAAAGTTCTCTTGAGAGGCAATCCACACAGGGTGTATCGAGATAAGCATCAACGCTCAGCAACCAATTACGGCCGGTATTCAACGGATCGCCCAGGGTCATTCGATATAATTACCCCTGACCAGGAAACACTCTCTCGGGAGAGATGCTTGTCCAACGAGATATCAGAAGAAGCGCAGATGGCGCATCAGTGTTCGCACATGAGTGAGGATAAAAAGCATTCAGCAACCAGGGACGAAGCATGAGATGATGAGACCCAGTTTGCCTCCAGCATATTGAACGCTTGGGTCCCCCTTTTCGGCTCTCTCCTTTCCAGGGCTCACTCGCAACCGTCTTGGATGTTTGAATGGCCGCGAATCACAACAAGCGTAGACTGTTTTAATCTTAATTTTAAAATATAGAATTTGTAAATGCGCCGAGTCGAAATTTGAAACCAAGACCCCCACCGCAGTCCAGCCAGCTTCGTCACGTTTCTGCTCCAGCCGACCGCCGCCCGCAAAAGGTTATTATTACCAGCTGTATCTTTCCGCCCACCTTCCTCTCACCGTCTTCTCTTGTCCCCCAATTCGCCTTCCTCTCTTTAAATACTGCAGCGCCAACTGCAGCTTCGCTCTCTTCTATGCTTAGTCTAGCTCGCAAGACTTTGAACCGCGTTCCCAGCTTTCAGGATATCCTACAAGGCAGGATGACCCACCCCGATATGTAAGGAGCTCTCTCTGCGATGCAATTCAGGGGCTCAAGAACGCTGACCATTGTGTTCCCAACTACAGCTCAGTTGACGTCCTTGTCATCGGCGCTGGCCCAACTGGCTTGGGTGCCGCGAAGCGTCTGAACCAGATCGTACGGCTTGTTCCTCCAATTGCGCGCTCTACAACTATCTAACGTCTGCCTCAGAACGGCCCCTCGTGGCTCATTGTTGACTCGAACGAGACCCCCGGTGGTCTTGCTTCTACCGATGTTACACCGGAAGGCTTCGTATGTAGAATACTCAAGACATTATCGGACGAATTGCGCCACTAACGCAATCACAGCTTTATGATGTCGGTGGCCACGTTATCTTCTCTCACTACAAGTACTTCGATGACTGCATCAACGAGGCTCTTCCCAAGGACGAGGACTGGTACGAGCACCAGCGTATCTCTTACGTCCGTTGCAAGGAACAATGGGTTCCCTACCCCTTCCAGAACAACATCTCCATGCTTCCCAAGGAGGACCAGGTCAAGTGTATTGACGGCATGATTGATGCCGCCCTCGAGCATCGCGTGGCCAACACCAAGCCCAAGGACTTCGACGAGTGGATTGTGCGCATGATGGGTACCGGTGTTGCTGATCTTTTCATGAGACCCTACAACTACAAGGTCTGGGCTGTGCCCACTACCAAGGTGAGCCCCGCGGACTTAGATTCCGAGACTTATCAAAGCACTAATACTTGAATGTTATAGATGCAATGCGCTTGGCTGGGTGAGCGTGTCGCCGCTCCCAACGTCAAGGCTGTTACTACCAACGTTATCCTTAACAAGACCGCTGGTAACTGGGGTCCTAACGCTACTTTCCGCTTCCCCGCCCGCGACGGTACCGGTGGTATCTGGATTGCTGTTGCCAACACTCTTCCCAAGGAGAAGACCCGCTTCGGTGAAAAGGGCAAGGTCACCAAGGTCAACCATAAGAACAAGACTGTTACCCTTGGCGACGGCACCACCGTCGGCTACCAGAAGCTTGTGTCCACCATGGCCGTGGACTACCTCGCCGAGCAAATCGGCGACCAGGAATTGGTTGGTCTGACCAAGGAGCTCTTCTACTCTTCCACACACGTTATCGGTGTCGGTATTCGTGGCTCTCGCCCCGAGCGAATTGGCGACAAGTGCTGGGTAAGACTGCACACACCCCTTCAGTTCATGATCCGGGCATCTCTAACAATGGTGTAGCTCTACTTCCCCGAGGACAACTGCCCCTTCTACCGCGCCACCATCTTCTCCAACTACTCCCCCTACAACCAGCCCGATGCCTCCAAGAAGCTCCCCACCCTGCAGCTCGCGGACGGCTCCAAACCCAAGAACACTGAGCCCCAGGAGGGTCCCTACTGGTCTATCATGTTGGAGGTTTCCGAGTCTTCGATGAAGCCCGTCAACATTGAGACTCTTCTTGCCGAGTCCATCCAGGGTCTCGTCAACACCGAGATGCTCAAGCCCGGCGATGAGATTGTCTCCACCTACCACCGCCGCTTCGACCACGGATACCCCACCCCCTCTCTGGAGCGTGAAGGCGCCCTTACCCAGATTTTGCCCAAACTGCAGTCAATGGACATCTGGTCTCGTGGCCGCTTCGGTAGCTGGCGCTACGAGGTCGGTAACCAGGACCACTCATTCATGCTCGGTGTTGAGGCCGTGGACAACATCGTCAACGGCGCGGTTGAGCTTACACTCAACTACCCTGACTTCGTCAACGGCCGACAAAACACCGAGAGGCGTTTGGTTGACGGTGCTCAGGCTTTTGCTAAGAACAAGGCGCAGTGAAAAAACAATACCTTTCTGCGTGAACGCTTGATGCCTTTTTATAGAACTATGTTGCTTAATATTGAATGACTACCACAACAGGAGGATGGGAGCGAATACAGGGTTTAGAATTAACGGTCAACGGCTTGAGGCCTTTTTGTTACTTTCTCTTCTTTTTCGGCCTTTTTCCGTTACATTGGCGGAGCGATTATGGGGATGTTTAGCATTACCTACGTACCCATTGATATATATTTTAGATATCTTTAAACTCATCCACCAGTTGGTGGCTTTTTTTTACGTCCTCTTCGTGTTCTGAGTATACTTGTTAGTCACACTGACTTGAGGCGCCAGGTATGTACCCTAGTTAGTCACGTGGAATCCAAGGATTTTCAACTCATCCTAGGGGATTTTGTTTTTGATGTTCGTTAAGATGCTGGCCACCATGTGACAGGCAATCGCCTGGCAGAAGGAGACGTGTTCAACCATGGAAGAACCGGTATTGAATTGTTATCATTCCTTGGAAATCACTGTCCTGTCGAGATGTAATGATAGTAGACGGATGGCTAGGAGATGATGTGAGTGGCCCAACGACTATTTACAAATGAAGTCTCGAAGCTAATATACTACTACTTATGCAATCAAGAAGATATACTTTCTGCGTAGCAGAAGCTAAGCTTCTGACAATTAGGATTATTTTCTTCCAGTTAATCGATGTGCTCATGATGCGCTGCCCGGATCACTCCTGGGATCCAATGGACACTTGTGAGTAGAGAAAGACCGTTAAGAGATAAAGACGGCTCATCATAAACGCAAGCAAAACTGTTCAGCAGGTCCTTTGACCATCTCCAACATCGCATTGCGTATTTCGCGTGTAGCCAGAGCGCGAAGATATTGTGACCTGGTACATGCCTCATGCATGTCCAATTGATAACATGTTCCCAAGGGGTTTCGTCCAAACGCCAACTATGAGACAAGCTTTGCTAGGCCTCGAAGTCGGGACTGTATCAACGGCTGGAGTCGCGATCGATCTCCGCGATCAACCGATGAACATATTCATGGTAGAGGCGGGCATCGACCAAAGTGGGATGAACCAACTGAGCGAGCTTTTCGTAGGCAATCAGTTTTCCAGTCATCCAACATCAAATGATAGTATCACTCGACTTACCTCTATCCGGTCATTGCGGGCTGCGAATCCCCTCCTCGCCGTCGAAGGCTCGATATATCCCTGCATGCCTCTGCGGATTCGACTTGTGGCGTCATATGCCGGGGGATCAGGCTCAGGAAACATTGCAGAGATGAAAGGATCCTGCCAGCCCAGCTGCGGAGCAATATTCTCTTGTGTTTCAGGGTTATTCTGCTGGAAAGCATGCACACCTGTAAGCTACCGCACCAACTCGGCGTATAAGATTGTAACTTACAAGTAAATCATCCACTGATCTTCCATCTTTAGCATGCTTCATAGACGTTTCCGGGTCTGGTTCAGTTTGAGTCGCTCGTGAGATGGTGGTACTGTCCACTAAGCGTCCAACGTCCTTGGTGCCTTCACTCTGGTTACCTTCAGTCGCCTTCGTGCTTGTTAACTTCATTGCATAAGAAAGGTCGAGCTTTGTGCTTACCTTCTGTGTAAGAGCACCTGAGCGTCCTCTTACTGAGCTCGGCCCAGCACTTTTCGACGATGACTGGAATGCGGTACTACCGGAATTAGATGCTCTTGCAGTGAGAACATCCTGATCTCTGGGCTCAGGTGTGTGGACCTCGCGAGACTTGAGTCTGCGCGATTTTCTGGCTGTGGAGGCCAATTCTTTGCTTTGAATGCGCTTCATTTCTAGTGACGTTGAGGTTGGCCGAAGGATGAGCCGTATCTTCGGCAAATCGCTTGTAGAACCCGGATCAAAGGGTTCGATTGCTGGAGGGGATTCTGCGTTCAGGCTCATTGGAAGGTCGTGCGCCAGCCGATTCGAAGGCAGCGATGATTTACGGCAGTTACCTAGGTGAGAACATTGTCAGTAAACTCGGCCACTGTCCAAAGAGTGACTAACGGTTCCTTGAAGAGTTATCAGACGACTTTAATTCGTCTTGGCGTTGCGAAAGTCTGAGAGGAAGCGCAATCACAGACGAGAAGAGGCTTGCAAGATTGGTGTCCAGGGTAACTTCAGCTGACGAAGGCAAGGATAAGAACAGTGGATGAGGCCAGGGATGGTTGTGCTGGGAACACGGAACACCCCTCACTATATTCCAGTTTGCGCTTGAAAGCGCAATTTGCTGGAGGGCCCGATGCAGCGAGTGAGCGCTTTCTGCAGGCCCAATAATTGCCCTCTCACTTCTGATGACAGCTCGAGAGTTGCCGTCAGGACTCGAGTGTGAGAGCTCTGGTGCAGCAAATCGAACATTAACGGGACGGGACTCATGGTAGTGGCCTATTCCTGGACTGGATGTGGTTGTGTTTCTCTCTCTTGGCTCCGTTTCCTGTTGATCGTCACCTGCCAGCGTTTGCGACTGAGTATCATCACACTCCGACTCGGGCGGAGTCTCTAGAATACTGCAAGAGTCCGAATCTCGGAAAACGTCCTCATCATCCTCATCCCCATCGTAGCTGTTACCAGAGCTCTTGCGTTTCTGGTGCCATACGGCAAGGTCAGGGTTTCGATGGAAGATGCTGTCGATGTGGTAACAGAGGTCGTCCTCAGTGAGGGCAATGCGGGTGGGTTTCAATCTTAGCATCGTGGAGACTGATGCCGAGGCTCTACGTATACACAAGTTCCACCGGCAAAGAGGGAATTTGCAGTCTACATGGCGGTGCCAGGCGTTGAGGAAAGAGCGATGGTGATTTCCCAAAGAGGAAGTTGCGTGGCATCACAGGAGGTGAGTTTCAAGGTACTTTTCACAGTATACTTACCTCCAGAGTAAGGCCAAAGTATAGAGAGGGCCTTGTTTATCTAGATGTGCTTAGCAGAGTAACAAAGACAAGACGTGACGAGCAGTGGAGTGGCCCAGTCATAGAGTGACGAATGCCTCTGCCTAACTAAGAATAACAACAAGTCGCTGTCCATCGGCCCTCGTAGCAAGATCTGGGGCCATCACATCATCCTGAGTCTCAAAATAATGCTTAGTCTGCGTTAGTAGTTGCATGCTAATAATAACCGGTTCAGTATGGCTGCTGATATGGCTGAATGCCTGTAGTTGGGCCAGCTTCATCTCTCCGCTCCTCCTCCACTCTGGCCCTTCTGCCTCTGCCTCTCTCGCTATCTTTTCCGGCCCCTCTTCCAGACTTCAAACCATCCACTTTCTGTTTCGCTCGCTTTGGTATTTCTTTCTTCTTCTGTATTCCTTGTATATCATCTTTGCCGTGCAGCCCATCGCACCGGCCTTCCACCTCGACTCCTCCTCCTCCCGTGCTGGCCCTGGATCATGCATTGTCCGCCCCGTCTCCGACCGCGGCCATAGTCAACTCGGCCTCATCCTGTCCCTTCAATCGATCCTGGGACAACCCATATTTTCCCTGAACCTCACTCCTGCTCGTTCGTTACTCTAGATCCGTCGTGCCGAGTCGTGCTGCCCGAGCTTCCAACTACGCAACATAGCTCTTCCGTTCCATCCACGTTCCATCCGCCTTCCTCCCCACATAGCCTCTCCCTTTCGGTTCGATCATTGACCCCTGAGCCGGCTAGTCAGAATTACATTATAGAGAGTTTAGATTGTCGCGTCCAGCATGGAGGGGGATATCAGCCTTTCCCAGTCTCTGGGCGGGCTACGTATAGCGAACCCGGACAATGCCTCATTACATTCTTCCGAGGACGCCTCGACTCCCGCTGCCACTACTGCTCCGCCAGCACATACACCTTCGAATGATACAAACGATGCATCGTCAACGATTGACCAGCAAGCAGGCGCAGTATCACCGTTTCCTTCCCAAACCGACCATCGATTGTCCTACCAGTCATACCACCCCGATGTTCAGCAGCAACCCACAACATATTACGCCTCCCCGGTTCCCTCCCAACCACAGCAACCTATCCCCTCGACTTCTTCGCGCCCGGTATCGACATTATATCCAAATGGAGCTGGTCCAGCATCGGCCGTACGAGAAGGCCCATACCGTATTCGCACAGACTCAGCGGCATCATCTGCTTCCGAAACCCTAGCACGGGCCGAATCTCGTGGAGGGTCTGCAGCTTACCAGGCTGGAGTGCCCATCCGTGATAATACTCATAGTGACCGTTCCTATCACACAACACAAATTCCTCCAACGAATGGCGCAGCGATTATGCGTCAGCCGTCTCGAGCGCGCGCCGTTGGCGCGCCGCAACTATCGGGATCGCCTTATGGAATGGAAAATGGCCCAATGTCAAGCAGTGATGAATGGCAAGACCGTGGAGCTGCCGTCACAGTGAGGCAAGAGATTGATGCAAATGGGAAGCCGGTCGCGCGGTACATAAAGAAAGGGGTTCGGGATTTCTCCTTCGGCCAGACCCTCGGTGAGGGTTCGTACAGCACCGTCGTACTGGGAACAGACCGTCAAACCCTCAAAGAGTATGCAATCAAGATTCTGGACAAGCGCCACATCATCAAAGAGAAGAAGGTCAAGTATGTAAACATCGAAAAAGACACCCTCAATCGCCTCACCGACCATCCAGGGGTTGTCCGGTTATACTATACTTTTCAGGATGAACGCTCGCTATACTTTGTCCTGGACCTTTGCAAAGGCGGCGAATTGTTGGGTGTTCTGAAGCGGATGACTACATTTGATGAAGAGTGCACGAGGTTTTATGGCGCGCAAATACTAGACGCAATTGACTACATGCACAAGCGCGGTGTCATTCACAGAGACCTGAAACCGGAGAATGTTCTGCTGGACAGCCAAATGCATGTCAAGGTCACCGATTTTGGTACAGCGAAAATACTCAAGAGCAACCCAGCCTCTCAAAACTCGAGTGGGATCCCAGCACTAGACTCTGATATTCCCGAGGAGGAGCGTGCCAGTTCATTCGTCGGCACGGCTGAATATGTCAGCCCCGAATTATTAACAGACAAAAATGCGTGCAAAGCCAGCGATCTGTGGGCTTTTGGCTGCATCATTTATCAGCTTCTGGCGGGGCGACCACCTTTCAAAGCTGGCAATGAGTACCAGACTTTCCAGAAGATTGTTGCGCTAGAGTATGAATTTCCGTTAGGGTTCCCTAGCGTCGCTCGCGATCTTGTCGAGCGCCTCCTCGTTCTCGACCCGGCCCGCCGTCTTCCGATCGAACACATCAAGAACCATGAGTTCTTCGAGGGAATCAATTGGGGTACGGACCTGTGGAAACAAAAAGCGCCGCGGTTGAAAGCTTACACCCCCCCACCTCGTGAGCCCATCAAACTCAATGGGGGCTCGGATGGGGACAGCTTTCCCCCCAGTATCAACACAGCACCTTCGAATACGAGCTCCCGTGTGGTGCCCAGGCTGATCACTGAACTGCCGGCCCCCAGCCAACTGGATATTGAGTGGTCTCCTGTGCTGACAAAAGACAATGAAAGGATCCTGAAGTTAGGAAACCTAATCGTTCTGTCATCTCCAGCCTCCCACAGCCCTGTTTCTAAGCACGGGGAATATGAAGCCCCTAAGAAATTCTCGCGTTTCTTCGGAGGTAGCACGACAAAGAAGCGACAACGGCTGGTCATGATTACCTCCTCTGGTCGAATCATCATGGCCGCAGCTGGTGGTGACGAAAAGAAAGCAAAAATGGAACTTTCCCTGCTTGCCCCAGGGACGCACTATCGCACATCTACGGACGCCAAAGGGGTATCATGTTGGATAGTGGATACGGTAAAGATCCCCTTTTTCTTCTGATAGCTCGGATCGTCATACTAACTACTATGCCGAAGCGCGAGAAACACTTTGTCTTCGAAGACCCCAAACCGTCATCAAGCAATGCAGGCACAACCGCGATATCTGCACAGGACTGGTTGGATACCCTCGACCGAGCACGAGAAATGGCTTTAGCGCAGCAGCACAATGGCCAATACTCTGCCGATGATGCATTTCGAGACCTATCATCCGGGTTTTCAAGTCCCGCCAACACTCTAGACCGGGCGGTAGAAGCTTCTCATGAAGTAGTACCACAAGGACGAGCCACCCTTGTTAAACACCAAGGGAACGATTCCGAATCTATCAAAGGAAAGAAGCGATTCAGTCGGCGCCATTCGAAGAATGGCCTGGCTGCAGTTTTCTAGAAGAGCCATTGTCTTGATGTTATCCTGAACGATATCCCCGTTAGTTTCGAGTTCCGCCTTCCACTCTATCGACATGTTCTATACCTCTCTTCATTTATTCCTGCTGTCTTTTGAAGATGCAACGGTCACAGGCAAGATCGCTATCCTGAATTTCGTCATTTTCTCTGACATATACATCGATCTACACTTCTCCATGCCAGTGTCCTCTTTGGCATTACTTCTACGGGCGCCCCAAATTGCTACACCTTCTTATTCGCACACTTGCATCTCTCACTACTCTCAAACCTTCCGCCACAACCCTGTTAATATCAGCGGGTCACATATCATGAACTCGAGCTGGGCGCCTATATTCATTCTTTTGTGATTGCGATTTTCTTCTCTTATCCTTTTTATGCCTGCGTTTATCTATCATCGCGAAGAGCCCCTTTAGTCTTAGTCTTCAGCGCTACTATTAGTCTTGCATCTTACAATCATGAGCGGTTTTCTTCCCTTTTCTTTTGTCCCTCTACTCCCACTTTCTTACTGTTCTCCCCATATTCTCTTCTTTCTCAATACTTTTTCTATCTCCTTCCTCATCAATTCCCTGGTTCTGACTATGGCCTGGTTCATATTGCTGCATTTAGAATGGACGGAATACTGTATCTATCTAGTTATCTACTTACGCAACTGCACATCTATAACCCTCATCTGACCTGTTTCTCATTTGGTTTTCTCTCTATTCGCCATGGGGTTCACTTTTATATATTCTCATTGTGCGTTCCTACTTTACCTACTCTTCTTTCTCTACCTAAGATATATACACAGACAGATATACTATACTACGACTCCATTTTGTGAAGGACTTGTTTCATACGGGTTGCGCATTATTATATAAGTGTTTGTAGCCTGTGCAGTTGTTGGGCTAGGCTGTTGTTTTGGATTTATGTTATTACTACTAAAGATATAAAGGAACACAAGACCAAGTTAGATGGGCATTGACTAATCATATTTACATAGAGGGTATTATTATATATAAATCAAACCTGGCAATATATATATATATCTAAAGTAAAGGTTAATCAGATAAAAAGCCAATCAACCCTGGAATCATCTAACTCCTGAACCCAATCGAAATCATCATCATCGTAATTATAGTCGTCATTGGGACTTAACGGAGTAGTCGTTGAGGGGGTAGCGGTAGCGGTTTCTGGAGAAGTAATGACAGAAGAAGATCTCGATGTAGCGGAAAACCCAGGGCCAGCGCTATCTGGATAGAAATCCGCAGCGGCACGGTACCTGGAGCGTTCCTCACGCTTCAAATCACGTTTCCGCCACATCATCGTCAGGACCCATGCAGCATTGCGGACGTTGACACTCGTGATGTGAAAGTATAGCGTACGGAGGATTTCAAGCATGAACGGGCGCTGCGCTGGGTCTCTGCATTCGGCGCCGGCAATGAAGGACGGCCAGATGAGGCATTTGAAGTGCGGGTCAGAGGGAGGGATGAGGGTAAATTGGTTTACTAGGAAGGCTGCGACGTCGGCGTGGTCCGGAGGGAGTCCGATGGTCGTGGATATTGTTGTTGCACCGGGACGCGGCCGGGAAAGGACTCTGGTGGCGTAGAGGTAGACGGCGGCTTTGTAGATGGTGGCTAGAGCGATCCGCATCGACAGATCTGGGAGGTAGAGGTAGTTTTGGAGGGACTCTGCCCAGGCAACGGGATTGAATGCCTGGATGTGTTGGGGTAGATTTTCGGGACAATGGAGGGGATTCGAGCCTTCGGGCAGATACATGGAGGGGAAGACGGTGCTTGGTTGGGAGTCGGGGTCGTCGGCAAGGTCAAAGTCGAAGAAGGCATGGACGAAGAAGATGGCTTCCAGCAGGTAGGCGGGACAGCCGACCCATGACGTTTCTTCAAGACGCTTCAAGACCGAGGCACCCATCGCAGAAGTGTAGAATGGCTTTGAGAGTGTGCCAGGGCGCGTCAAGGTAGCGCCCATGAGCTGAATTCTGCATAACATGTTAGTTTATAGACCTACATATTATAGCACAGGAGGACTTACACTAAACAGCCATCAGTGGCAAAATTATCCAGCCAGTCCATCATTGTTTGCGCTTGGCCTGCATTGTCATGCTCGCGACTTTGCAATAGTTTCTTTGCTCCTTCCAGATGATATTTCCATGCGCCGCGTCCCGACTCAACGGCGTCCATCAAGGCAAGCACCATTATCGCTGCCAATGTCTTGTTATCATTCCGCAGAACAGGGTCAGATATGTCCTGCGATAGCTGGTGCAGTGCCCGTTGTTTGAGGCCCAGAAACTGCTCGTACACTCTGGTAAACGACCGCCGAGGCAAAGTGCTTAGCTCGACAGGACCAGCCTCTTCTGGAGGAGAGGGTATGTCGCTGTTTGACGGCCTCTCCATCGGCCACGGCATGGGACCGCACTCTCCGTTTGCTAGGATAACGTAATGCAAGGCGCCCATGGCCGCGAGAGAGTGAGCAATGACGGGAGAGTCGCCGACCAATGTGATAAGATCCTGAAATGGATTCTTGACGTCGGAATAGAGGGTCAGATATCCCGCAAGATTCTGATTGACTACCAGAGCAGAGAGCACCAGTTAGCCGAGAGAGTCTCACCAGTCACTAGCGATCGGCGACGTACAGTGGTTGATATAAAACCTAGACAGCCGACTACAATGCTGCCATAATGGATCAACGAGAGGTGTCTGAACGGAGTTGACGGGCATAATGGCCTCATCGGAAGCATTTTGCGTGGATACTAGATCATCGGAATCGGATTCTTTACCAGGAGGATGTTGTACATGCGTCGACAGCGATGACTCGGGACGGCCACCGGCGGCGGCGATGGGCTGGTTAAGTCTTTCACGATCTCGGGCATCAGTCTTGTCTTTTCTGACATCGCCAAAACTGCGCCCCATCATCTTTCCCCGACTAGCCACCCCACCCTTGACCCAAACGAGCGGTTTCTGATACCCCAGACATTCTTTCCCCGCATCTCGACACTTCCGACACGTGGGGAGTCCATTGTCGCAGATAATGCGGCGACGACGGCAAGTATAGCAGCCTTTGCTCATGGCGTTTCAGCGGCATGGAAGAACTGAACGGGGACCTCTGGACCAGAATATCCGAGCATTACACCACCACTCGCCATAGTGGGAGGTGGGAGTTGCGGGGAATAAAGCTCGGCTGGCCGGGATCGAAATCAGCGCAAGAGACAGCAGATAAGCGACAAGCGAGCAGCAGTAGCCTTCCGAAAAAGCAACGAGAGAGCACGAATCAGTGCAATAATTGGCGTTGTCGAGATGGACCAAAGCAAGATCGAATCGAATGAAACAGACCCCGATCACGTGCTGCCTTATCTTAGCGCACCCTCCGATACCGAAAACAGGGATGCGCCATCTCGTGACGGGGCCGAAGTACAACCACAACCACAACCACAACAGGACTGGAGTCAACAACCTTCTTCTCCGCCACCATGGGTCGCCTCTAGTTGGATTTCGGAACCTCCCATTTCCCGTGAGTGTTTTTCCAGAACTCTTCTGTTCCCCGCGCATCTTTACATCTCTCAGTTACTAATTTCGGGTATATGTAGGGTTTGTCGCTACTCCCGTCGAGTCGCTACCTATCCGCACCCTCGTCTCTGGACCAGTGTCTATCCCTCAATCCTCTACAATACTGTGTGATACGTCCTTTGAATGACACACACGGCGCGCTTTTTGGTGTTTGGTCACCGTCCACTTTTCTACCATGCCAACAGCGTCCATCGCGCCTTCCGAAATGGTTTCCCAGGCCCAAGTTCTCGATTGCTCTTTGCCCCCTCAAAGCGCACCGTCGTCCGTGTCACGTCAATCGCATCACAGTCGCCGACACCGGTCGAGTCGCTCTCATCATGGCGGACTTGTTCATCAGCCTCAGAATGACTTTCCGATCTTCACCCACACTGGCGACGTCGAGTTAGTGGTTCGCGCCGGTCGCCAGGAGAATCGGTACCTCTTGCACCGGCTAATCCTCTCGCAATGTTCCGGCTTCTTCGAGACTAGCACTCAAGAAGAGTGGTCGCGACGACAACCCGCAAACACCGAATCGACCTTGTCCAGAATCAGCGAGGATGCCTCGTCTCTATCCAATGGCTCCACCTTGGCGCAGTCCGACGTTGGAACTCAATCAACGCCCGAAAAGAAGCGATGGAGATTCGAACTGGATTGGGAAAACAAGGCGGAGGACGAGGAACCGATACTGGTCCAAAAAGTATGTATGCCTTAGTGCATGAAAGTTGGCAGCAGCTTACACGACGATAGCCTCCCAGCGCTTCTGGTGCCGTAGCTAGCGACTTCGGACCATATGCGAAGCCAATGACCAAACCGTCCAGCAATCATGCCGGGTTTGCTCGGTCAATGGCGAACTTGGCGGGCCTGCAGTCCGTTATCCATCTGCCACATAGGTCGAGTGCGGTAGCCGCGGCTGCAGCAAACAACATGGCCAATGACACGACGATGGATCCCATTCTCCGAGATTATGACAACCTGTTCCGATTGTTCTATAATCATCCACCACTACTTAACACCATCAACATCGCTACTGCATATGCAGAATGCAAGGCCCTTCTAGCCCTGGCGGATATGTATGATGCCCTACCCGTCACCGGTCCCCGCGTCGACCATCACCTTCTGGGCTTCGGTTCGCGACTCTTCAAGCAAATTGCCAAATATCCGCCAAGCTATCTCAAGCTAGGGTACCTTGCACGAAGTCGTGTCATCTTCTCCGAGGCCCTGATTCACGTTGTCGG
Organism: Aspergillus mulundensis; assembly: GCF_003369625.1. Taxonomy (NCBI): domain Eukaryota; kingdom Fungi; phylum Ascomycota; class Eurotiomycetes; order Eurotiales; family Aspergillaceae; genus Aspergillus; species Aspergillus mulundensis. Next base: position 2,531,669 of record NW_020797890.1, on the reverse strand, counting down.
GCAATGGCCGGCTGGGCAATCAACCCTCCGAAGGGGACCGCTTCCCCATCTGGTGATGGATATTATCGAAGACAAGTTTGAAGATTTGGAGGACCTCAAGGCTCGCATCGACTCCAAGCTTCTGCGTCTCACCCTCACCACTTCCCGCGGTGAACGTGTCACTCCTCAAAACGCCTATTTGGACTGGCTAGCTGTTTCTCTCTTCCGACAATGGCTTGTTGACAGCACTACCCCACCTCCTCCGCCAATTCTCAAGAACAATACCCCTGTAAACCATGTCCGCGCAGCATCCACAGTGACGTCCACAACTCTATCTGCTTCTCGACCGACGGATATCCCACCGGCGGCCACACCAGCAGTCGCTTCGGCTCGCGTCTACCGGCTCATTGGCTCCCCATCGGCGCAAGCGTATCTCTCACATGAGGAGCTCAAGAAGTTTCTCAAGGTTCATCCAACGCCGTCCGCAGAGTCCCTGTACACACGTGAAGTGCTCAGACGATTCGAACGAAAAATGGACGAAATCAAACGGCTGGCCCGTGAGATTGTTAAGCCACTCATGCGGAATTTCCTCGAATTGGATCTGAAGGGAGGTGAATTCAGCGACACCGTGCCCTATCTGACATGCGTCAAAGTTGAAGACGAAGATATTCCTTGGGAATGACTAATGACCGAACGACCGAAATGACAATGCAATGCTCGATACCCACCTCAGCATTCCGTTTTTTGCTTTTCATGACTTTACGACCCCCGGACACGATCTTATTTTTCTGGCGTTACTATCTCTATTCCGGCCTCATATCTACGCCCAATCTATTGGCATGTTCTACGCCAATGTAACGAAGTGATGACTTTTGTTTGTTTGTTACCTGTTGGGCCCTCTTGCTTTACGTCTGTCTACCTGCTGTATCTACGAAGTACATATCAGCGGTACTATCGTTGGGACTTCACAGTACCATTTAGCACGACAGAATTAATGTACAGAACATTTATGTCTTCTAAGCTCTCAGGATTTGGAGTAAGAGAGGATTATAATATCACTTCCAGAGTGAATAATCGTATGCAGCCCTGCTGACTGTCCATGTCCAACTGTCTGCAGGGCTCTGCTGCCTTAAGTGCGGCGCCAGCGGAGGTACATACGTGTAACCATCAGGGCACCAATGCACCAGCAGTAAACAAACAAAGGACAAACTTCCGCAGTGACCTCTCACTCCCTCATCCTTCCAAGCTTCTTATCCCACATGGCATTTACACATCTGGCCTACCAGCACATCATATTTCGCCTCCTATTATTACTTCCTCCAGGGTACCAACCAAGCATGGCCACCCCCAAATCCCACACACGAGTCTCATCCAACTATCCCCCCACAGCCTGTACCTGGACCCCCGAGCGCTAAAGCAAATAGAGGGATTTCGCAACGGTAAAATTGGCCCGCGTCAGGCCTCCGTTCCGCGGATTAGGCAAAGCTCTCCCGCCCGGTGGGCCTATACTAGCCTAATTAAAAAAGACCCATAGCATTATAATAATAAAACACGGACTAATACCATGAAATTCCACGGTATTAATTTATTAGTAAATTAAAAAGTTACTAAGTTTTGTTTTAGTAAAAGCGGTTTAATACTATTAATCTTAAAGTTAAATTTAATATTATCCAACGCGTAGTTAATATATATAAATTTTAAATATACCTCTTACCTTTAAAATAAATAATGCTTTTTTAATTCTTAACTTTAATATTACTACAGGTAAATATAAAGCCTTTTTTACTAAACTTACCTAACCTAGCTAATATAAAGCTATTTAAAGCTTCTTGCCGGCCCCCGTGTATATGTTATTATTACCTTACTAAGTAATAGCATAGCTAAAAATACCCCTGCCACCTTTGCCTTAATTTAATTAATATAAAGCTATTTTTAGTGTTAATTTAACACTTTTTTTACTACCTTTATTATTAGTAATTACTTTAAAATTATATATACCACGGGGGCCCTTCACGCCGCTAGCACGCCTAATTACTTTTAAATAAAATAAAGCTATTTCCAGCTTCCCTGTCCGTGAGCTATTTAATATATTATTTAATAAGTAAAAGGGTAAATTTATTTATTAAATACTTATTAAATTAAATAAAATAAATCTTGTTATTAAAGCGGAGAACCCTAAAAAAAATTTAGAAAATTTAGCGCGTTAGCAACCAAAGAAAAAGGGGCCAGGTTAACTTATTAAAAAGAAAAAACTAGGCCTTTTTAAACATGCCCTTAATACCTTTGTTAACTATAGGGATAAAAATTACAACATAAAAAGGTGGTATAAAAATTTTAGGGCGTATATATGTTTAATATACTTTAAAAATATTACTAATATTTATGGTGTTATATCTTAAGCAATAAAAAAGCAATAAAAAAAAAAGGCCTTTAAAAAGATGTTTTTTAGGCGCGTGATTAAGGTAACTAACTATTAATAAATTATTAGTGCTTTTATTTTAAAAGTTAATAAATATAAGCGCGAAGACAAAGCTAAAAAACTAGCTAATAATACCTTTATATAAAATAGCAAAAATAAGGTAAATATAGCTAAAAATAATATAATAACACGCCTATTTAAGCGGCCCCGTGTTATTAACTTATTAAATAAAAAAAATAATAAAAAAGGCGCTAAAAACCCTCCGGTTAATCTAGAAGAGGAAATAGCTGCTTAAAAAAAAGAATTTGTTAAAGGGAATAAACTTACTAGTTATATAATTCCCGCGCCTTTTTTAATACCAGTAAGGTTATTAGCAAGGCTATTACTAGCGCCTTTATAAGTGTCTTTACAGGCGCCTTTAGCAATACTATTAGTAGTAAAAAAAAAAAAAAAAAAAAGGAAAAGTTAAAAGGCTTAAAATAAAAAGTTTTTAAATATTTTTAAGGATATTACAAGCTTTATACAAGCTATAGCTAATTTATAACTAAATAAAAGTATTTAAAAGGTTAAGAAGGAGCTGGAGGAGAAAATTAACACTATTAAAGGTAGTATTAATAAGATAAAGTAGTTAATCTTATTATAGGTAAGAATATTAAAAGTAGCGCGAAATAATAAAAGTTAGGTAGTAAGGTTTTTACTAGGTTAATTCTTACTTAATTAGGTAAGCAGTGCAGGTTGTGGTATAGGATAATTAGCTAAATATTAAGTAGTAGTAACTTACTATTATTAAAATAATTAAAAAATAATATTAGTGTTAAGTTCGGGAGTTCTTAATAAATTATATTTAAAATTTTTTAACTAGCCACTTTTTTTTTTACTCTTCTCCTTGCTTTTTTTGCTTTTTATATACAGGCTTGTAAAATACTTATTTAAAATAAGCAGCTTATATTTAAATAATTTATTAATCTAGTTTCCCCCCTAAATATATATTATAATATTTAATATTAATACTGTAGCTATATAATACACGCTAACCAGGCTCTGCCTAGCTTTTTAGGTTAAATAAAAAGCGCTTTATATTTAGTTATATTAAATAAAGCTAAAGGCATGCTTAACTATAATTTACATTACTAATATCTAGTAGTTAAACTCTTTTTAATTCTTAGTAAAATTATAATACCTATTTCTTTAATAAGGCCCTATTATTACCCTTAATCTAGTATACACTAAATTACTATATATATATAGGGTTTTAGTGTCTGGGTTACTATTAAAAAGTTTATTTACTTTATTTACAAGCCTACTTTTTAAAAATATATACTAGTCCCTAAATTAGCTAATAACAGGGCTATATAGCAAAAAAACAAGGCTATTAGGTAAGACCACCACTTAAAATCTATATTTATAGTAGTATTTATAGCTAAAATAATACTAATATTACTTCTTTAAAGGCCTTGTAATATAATAAAGTATACTATTAATATATTTTTATATAATCTTTTCTCCTTCCCGCGCACTAATATAACGGCTATAATATTATAAAGTTTAAAGGTTTAAGCAACAAGAATCCTAAAAAAAAAGGTTTTTAAAATACTTTTATAAATATAATACTATATTAGTATAAACACTTAATAAAAATAACTATAAGTGCCCGAATTTTTTTATAAAATTACTATATTAATAGGAATACGCAAGCCAAGCAAGTAGTATTATAAAGGCAAGTTTTTTTAATAGCTTATACTAATTTATTTATTTAATTTTACCAAGGTAAAGGTGTGGGAGTATTTTATGGATTTTTATTTTAAAGAATCTAGTTAATTAGCTGCTATATAAACATAATTAAAAGGCCTTATTATACTAAAGGTTATTAAGCGCCCACTCCTCCTTAAGTTTATTAAAATTCCACCTAAAAGGCATGTATAGTAATAAATAGTAGTAGTAATATTTCTAGCAAGCCCTTTTTCTTAATATATAATAATAATGCCTTTAGTATTAAAAGGCGCCCGCCAGCAATATCACGGCAAAGGTAATAATAATTTAATAATGCCTTATTTTTATAAAATTATTAGGCATGTTAAAATTAGGCATATTTATTAACCCTAAATAGCTTTAATTTAACGCGCCGGGCGCGACGTAAAAAACATAATATTTAATTTTATATTAGGTAACTAAATAATAATTATTTATTAGAAATAGTTTTATTATTATAAATGCTATTAATTACATGTAGAACCCTATAAACTTTAAGCTAACAAGATAACATAAAAATTTTTCCTTTAGCGCCTCTGTTCAAAAATTGTTGCGAAATCCCTCTAATGCGGTTATGATTTGCTTGTCCGCAGAATCCACTTCGCAGGAAACCGCGATGCTTGCACACCGGTTTCTTGGTCTTCCTCCGAGTCCGGCCGCATCCTCAAAGACCACGGCCCTTACTTCCCATTGTTTGCCCAGATCAAGAAAGTCTCGTGACGAAGCCCAGAGCGGAAGAAGTCCTCTACGCAACACCGCGGGCCACTACTCCATGGCCCCGTCAACAGAGGGCGAAAAGGGTCCTTGGGAAGATCGAGGAGGAGGGTTGACGGTGCGATAGGTAGATATATTAGAGACATTGCGGTCATGGTCAAGCTGGTAGATGGTAGTAAGATATAGTTACATGATATAATATACAGGGGAGAGTTAGTTCTAGGAGATTATTTCCCAATAACTTCTTGACCTCCCATGAAGGGTCGCAAGACTTCAGGTAGGACGACTACCTTCTGTTTCGCGTTCCATCCGTTCTCCAGGATAGCGGCCAGAACTCTCGGCACAGCCATTGCGGTACCGTTGACGGTGTGCGGGAAGCGGTTTTTCTCTCCGCGCACGCGAGTTCCCAATCGTCGCGATTGGTAGTCTGTGCAGATGGAGGCGGAAGTCACTTCACCCCAAGCGTCTTCGAGACCATTACCACGCATACGAGACGGGAATAGGGCCTCAATATCGCGTTTCCGGGTAGCGCTGGCTCCGAGGTCTGAGGTGGGCATTTCCAAGATGCGGCAGGGAAGTTGAAGGGAGGTCAGGATCTCCTTTTGTATTGTGAGGAGATCCTCAAAGAGGTCGTCTGATGTTGGTGAAGTCGATTTGGGGGAGTTGTCAGCCCAGCCAAACATCTCAACCTTGGTAAATTCGTGGACGCGGTACAGGCCCTTGGTGTCTACGCCTCGAGAGCCAGCCTCGGCGCGATAGCAGCGACTAGGGCCCACTAGCTTAATTGGAAGGGCAGACGGATCAATATCACGGTTGGCGTACATGCCAGCCAAAGGGATCTCGGCTGTCGCAGCGAGAGATCGTGGTGGCTTCGCCTTGTCCTTCTCAGCTTGCTCGATCGCCCAGATTTGTTGCTCGCTGTTCTGGTCGCGGGGTTGGAAGCCACAAGCTTCGGTGAGGTAGGACCAGACGACTGACGGTGGTGATACCGGGTTCCAGCCGTGGCGGCGCGCAACGGACAGGGAATATTGGATTAGGGCTTGTTCTAGGAGGGCACCATCGCCGGTGAGGAAATACCAGCCCCACCCGGTGGTAGTTGCAGCGCTGCTAAAGTCAATGAGACCGAGCTCATCGCCAATAGATACATGCGAGCGTGAGCTGTCAGACTCATTGACCCATGAAGGCGGGGATTGAGGGTCGAAGTTGAGGTACTCCACGAGGGCTGGCTCCAAGCCGACGGGTGTATGGACGGAGGTAAGGTTCGGTAGTGAGAGGGCGAGGTCGTGTATCTGTTCATCGCAGGAGTCCTTGCGGTTTGATAAGGCGGAAGTTTCATTTCTCAGCTGCTCCGCCTCGGCGCGAAGGGCGGGCTCCTGCTCTTTTTCTCTCGCGTCCGCGGCCGGGTTGCGGAGTCTTCCAATCGTTTTCTCGAGGGTTTTTATTCGTGAACGGACGGGCACAAGGTGTGAGTTTATATCTCGAGATTCATCGGTCAATTGCTGTATTTTGGAGGGGTATTCCGCATGCGCGGGATAGTTCCGGTTGCGACAGTTCTGAGCATAGAGCTCGGCATTCTCGCGGATATGCTTGACGTCCGGGGTCGGTTTCGGAGCGCTCGGAGGACGTACGGCGGAGGCAAAAGAGCGACGAGGTAGTCTACAGTAGATACAGACCCTCTGCGGAAGAGGGCGCATCATTGTTTCCGGCTTCTAGGGGGAGAGGCATCAATTGAGTCGGCATGAAGCTATCCATGCACAATGATTCTGCCGCTATACACCGTATTTACGCCAGCTTCATAGCTTAATAAGCAGTGTATACATAGCAGCATAGCTTGAGGTTGCCAGCATAAATAATGCAATCATCTTCGCAATGCCCTCAACCACAATCTTTTCATTATTCAGCAACTAGCAAACCATGGTCTAGCCTATCTGTTTAATATTTGACTTTACTGAGCAATAAGATGCTCAAACAGCTCTTTCAAATAATACGCCGATTGCTTGGGGTATCGAGTCTTCTCCGGAGAATCAAAGTCGATGAATGTGCTGCCAAATCGATCCGAATAGCCAGCGGCCCATTCTATGTGATGTGAGCTCATATCAGATCCAAAAAGTGATTAAAGACTTGAACATACCCCAGTTATCGGTGAATGTCCAGCCAAAGTATGACCGGATATCCACTCCATCCTCTTTCACAGCGCGGGCCAATCCACCAACATAGCCTTCAAAGAATCGCATACGGAAAACGTCATTAAGTGCCTCCGGTGTGGGGGCTGTCTCTCCTTTTGCTGTTGTGCCGTTCTCCGTCACATATATGGGCATACGATACCTAGCCCAAATCCAGTTCAGCAGCTTGCGCCATCCAGTTGGTGCCATCCGCAACCAAGGTGTATCAGACTCCTCACCACGAGACACACCTTTGCTGTTCGTATCGTGGACAATGACATTGCCCTTGTGGTCGTTGATATCTGGGGGTGTGTCCTTGTGCTGCACAAAGAAGGTCGTGTACGAGTTCATGCCGTAAAATTCCGAGCTACCCAGTACCAGTTTCGACTCTTCCGGAGTAAATCGCGGCAGGCGATCGCCGAGCTGAGCCCGCATTGAGGCTGGGTAGTCGCCCGTCTTGTATAGGGGATCTGCAAACCAGGCAATCTCAAACTCACGGGCCCGTTCTGCTGTCTCCTGGTCGCGGGGATCATCCTCGTCCCACGGTTCCGACCAGTTTCCATGAAGGGTGATGCCAATTGTTCCACCTTGTTGCGGTTGGAACTCCTCGCGATACAGCTTAGAAACATGCCCGTGAGCCACCAGTTCTGTATGGCCTACGATGAACGGCTCTGTGGAGGAATCACCCTCCTCGTTCAGCTCTCGAAAGGATGACCGAGCAGGGGCATGAACACCGGCCGCATAGCCTGCCAGCGAGTATACCCCTGGCTCATTGAATGTAATCCAGTGACGGACCCTTGGCCCCAGCCGTTCGAAGCAGACACGCGCGTAGCGAACAAAGTCCGGAACGAACCTCTCCTGGTCCAGCATGCCTCCGTACCGGTCTTCTAGGGCTTGCGGGACATCCCAGTGAAAGAGAGTCACAAATGGTGTGATACCATTCTTGAGCAGTTCATCTATCAGGTTCTGGTAGTACCTGATTCCTTGCTCATTGACGGGGTCTTCAGCCCCTCCGAGTGGGATTATACGCGACCACGATAGCGAGAATCGATAGGCGTTGACACCATACGACTTCATCAAAGCAACGTCCTCGCGGTAGAAGTCGTAGGATCTCACAGCGTCATCCCCGTTGCTGTTATCTTTGACTTTACCTGGTGTGTGCCCGAACGTATCCCATATCGAAGGTCCTTTGCCATCCTTGTTCCAAGCTCCTTCAACTTGCGGCGCTGCCGTCGCATATCCGTGGAAGAAGTCCCTGCGCAGGGCGCCTTTGAGGTCATGAACCGAGGTCAAGTCCATGACTATTATGTCTTGCGTCTGCCGTTTTTCGTATCTCTTCAGCCGTTGAAATATTTCATTTGCTATAGAAGCGCTATGGAAAGAGCACCGACAGTTCTTACAACGCCTCTTATGTTTCGGCTCTTTACTCGGGTAAATGAAGGCTTGGGCTCAAGTCAAGCCGATGATTGCTGGAAAACATCCTTGGGCATTTTTCCGGCGGGGTCCGCATGAGGGGGCTGCCGTGGAGCTGGAGCTCAGGAGATCTCACAAACTCCACGAAGCTTCTCAATTAGAGACTCTAAGCAGGCTGTATTGTTCACGAATAATACACGATTCTGCCGGCTAGGCCAGTTCAGTTGGGGTGCTCAATCAATTGTCCTCATGCAAGACCATAACACCCACACCCTCCACAACCTTACATGGACCGTTATTGGGATAATGGACCACTGCCCTAAGTCCCAGGTCTGACTTTACAATAACTGGGCCTCTGATCATTCCATCCTCCCATGCAAATTCTAACTCGAATCCACCACGCGCGCGAACGCCTCGAAGCCGTCCACTTCGCCATCCTACTGGACAGGCAGGAAGTAATCGTATAATGCCGTCTTCATGCGACTGCACTAACATCTCCAGTATTCCGGCGGCGCCGCCGAAGTTGCCATCTATCTGAAAAGGTGGATGCGTATCCAGAAGGTTAGGGAGAGTTGATCGCGCCAGAAGTTGTTCTACATGCTCTGCGCATTGATCTGGATCTCTTAGTCTCGCATGAAGATTGATTAGCCACGCCCTGCTCCACCCCGTATGGCCGCCACCAGCTGCCTGTCGCCGTTGTAGAGTGACAGCACTGGCTTTGGCCAGCTCGGGTGTAGTTTCCAGGTTGATGTGCTTGCCTGGATAAAGAGCCCAGAGGTGCGATACATGCCGATGGCCCGGCTCATTCTCACGATAGTCAATCATCCATTCTTGGAGATGACCTTCCGCGCCAATTCGCATTGGGGGCAGGCGGCGTAGAGTATCATGCACACTGAGCAGGAGCTCATCCTCCGAAAGACCAAGTACCTCCAGCGAGTCAACAAATGCTTCCAGCACCGCACGGACAAGTTGAATGTCAATGGTTGAGCCTTCGCAGAGCACACCCTCTTTGCCCTTCTCATCACAGAACGTATTCTCAGGTGACAACGATGGGTTGGTCACCTTGTATTGCCCCGAGGCGTCGTCTACTAAAAAGTCTAACAGGAATTCGACGCATCCACGCAGTACTGGGAACATGCGATTCAAGAAGGCCTTATCCCTGTTGAAAAGGAATTGCTCCCAAACATGAGTGCAAAGCCAGGCACCGCCAAGTGGCCACAAAGTGGCTGGCATCCAGCGGTCGACAGGTGCAGTATCTGCCCACAGATCCGTATTATGGTGCACTGTCCACCCACGGCAGCCGTACATCTTGCGTGCAGTTTCCCTGCCAGTGATTGCAAGGCGCTCGAGCAGAGCAAACAGGGGCTCCTCACACACCGACAAGTTGCCCACGTTTGCAGGCCAATAGTTCATCTGCAGGTTGATGTTGATCGTGTAGCGGCATCCCCAAGGAGGATGAAACGATGGGTTCCAGATACCCTGCAACGTCGCAGGAAGGACACGATCAGAGTTTCCTCTCTTGCCAGGACGACTACATGATATCAGCAAGTAGCGACTGTAGTGCAGGTACAGGGCGACAAGCCCTGGATCTCGTGCGTTCAGAATGCGCTGATCCGTTGGTATATCTGATGCATCTGGTCTCAGTTGCAACTGCACGCGGCCATACAAAGATTGGTAGTCCTTAATATGCCGAGTCCATATCTCTTCAGCCGAATGACCGAGGGCTGATTCGAGGTCGGCAATCGTCGTGCGGTCAAGGTCGGTATCTCTGCAACGGTATGTTGACTGAGCTGCTACCACAATCAGAGCGTCGCGCGCGTTGATGATGAGACTGTTGCCCACACGGTCGACCCTCCCTGGTTCCTCATCGTCGCTTCCGCAGCGGATGCCTACTATGCAGCTGGCCCGATTACTGTTCTTGCCGCCAGGTGTGACATGGATCTTGATGGATTGGCCATCTACCACGATATCGTCAAGAAACTCATTCGTTTCGTACTCCAATTCGCTAAGTCGACTAAGGCGAACCAAGAACTCAGTGCGTTGCGAAGCTTGTACCCGTATGACCAACACATCATCTGGATAACTAGCGAGCACTTGCCGATGAAACCTGACACCGCTGTACTCATAGCGCACGTGAGTTATGCCCTCGTTCAAGTCCAAAGACCGCCTATAGTCCGTGACCTCATCAAAGTGGTGTCCGAACTCCAGAAACAGCGTCCCAAGAGGCTCATAGTGCCGCTGGCTATTTGGCGAAGCGAAGAATGCGCGACGAACCAACTGTTCTGCCTGCCTGTGGGCGCCTTCTCGAATCAACTGCCTAAGACGTGGCAGGTTTGCTAGGGCATCCCCTGGGAGACGGTTCTGCGGACCGCCGTACCAAACCGAGTCTTCGTTGAGTTGGAGCAGTTCTGTGTCGGTTCTGCCATAGACCATCGCCCCAAGGCGTCCATTTCCCACCGGTAACGCTTCGTTCCATCCAGCGGCGGGCTGTTGATACCAAAGCTCGGACATGGCCACCTGATTTCACGGCCTTCAATTGAATCACGGGCTCAGAGTGTATTTTGAATCCCTTAGCGATGAACTCAGGCGACACGGGCCGTTGACCGAGACCAAAAGGGACGAGAAACGGGAGCAGCGCAGCTTGGTTCCATGCTGCCTTCGGTGGGCGAAATCCTGCGCCTATCTCCTCCAAATTCTGAATAGTTTCTGATTCGCGGAAATTTGCCGTAGCAGTTTCCATCCCCTCTCTCTCCTTGCATACGGTATAGCGGCCGGTGGCACGATGGGAATTCCCCTCCGCCACAAGTTTGATCCCGCCAAATGAGCAAGGTTCTAACCCCGGAAAAAGCAACTAGAGCTTAGCCTTCTTAAGCTAGCAGCCTATCGAGTCTGGGGTTCCCTTCTCCATTGTTTGGAGCCGATTGGCTGGTGCTTGCTTCTTCCCCGGCTAATCTCATGTCCTAAGCATTCTTGTGGATGGCCAGAACTTCATGCACCCGTAGTGAGAGGGGCGGCAAGTCCAGAATCCTGTCTGCTTTGACTCTTATCCCGTGGTCATACGTCCCATTTGGACGCCACGCTACGTCTAGGAAAAGGAACCACGCCCGGCTTCCAACTGAATCACTTGAGGCGGTTGGTCGAGCCATGTATATAATAGTGCGCGGAAGTCCTTCCGTCTACCTTGCTGTCTGGTAACCCCAGTTCCTTGAAGAGGAAACGTCCACGCTTTCAGCCCTCGGTCACCATGAAGGAAAGAAAGGAGGCTGTAATGGCTGCGGCCGTGGAGAAAGACCTTCCGGCTAAAAGCATCGACCATGTGGAAGAAGCCGTCCTCGCCAGCTTGACAGAGGACAATTTGTTCAAACTTTCTCGAGAGTCGCTGACTATGCGATCTTGGACTGGTGTCCGCCTATGCCTCGTTCTGTTCGTCCAAGGCTGCAACCAGGCAGGTTATGGTATCGACTGGGCTGTCATTGGCGGTATCAATGCCTACGATTCCTGGCATGATTATTTTGGCTTCGGGACCTCTGGCTCAACTTACGGCCTTCTCAATGCGCTGATGCAGATCGGAATGGCATGCGGTGCGCCTTTCTATTCGCTGGCCGACATCATCGGCCGTCGCAGCGTCAACTTCCTCGGCAATTTCCTCGTGGTAATCGCGTGCATTCTTCAAGCTACCGCACCGAACATCAAATGGTTTATGGCTGGAAGGTTCTTCATGGGTTTCGGTACTGCCCTAATGTCAAGCTCGCAATACATGGGTGAGATTTCGCCCACCCACCTTCGAGGTCTCTTAGTCGGTATTTTCGGCGCCTGCTTCCAGATCGGCAGTATGTGCATGAGTGCGGCCCTGATCGGGATCAACAAGGTTGACGGCAACCTGCAATGGCGTTTGCCTCTGTACCTCAACATGATATTCCCGGCACTGGTCTGCTTGGGAATGTACACACTTTGTCCCGAGTCTCCCCGTTACTACATCATGCGAGGGCAGCGTGACAAAGCCCGGCGCGTCATTGCCAAATACCACACAACAAGCGGCGACATCAACCAGCCGATTGTGAACATTGTGGTCTCTCAAATGGAAGCCTCCATTGAAAACGACCGCGCCGGCCACCAGAAGTTCTGGGACTTCTCCGTCTTTCTGAAGCGCACCGTGCACTATCGCCTTCTAGTACTGGCCCTCTACTCTGTATTCCAGCAGTGGAACGGCGGCGGCATTATCACCTACTACGTGAGCCCTACCCTCTTACTCGTACAGTATTTGCCCCTAACTAACCCTGTCCTATATCTAGATGGTGCCTGCCTTGAACACGATTGGCATCGAGGAGTCGATCAAGATCCAAGGAATCCAACTCGGCACAACAGGTGTCTACTTCGTCTTCACCGCAGTAGGTGCCCTCATCATCGACAAATTCCGCCGAAGAACCATGATATTCGCCGGGCTAGGAACGATGATCCTTTTCCAGACAACAACGACGATTACATCCTGGCAGTACGACGTGAACGGCACCAAGGCCGCTGCCGGACTCACAGTCCTCTGGATCTACATGTACCAGACCTTCTCGGCAATGTTCGTCGCGACAATGCATAACCTCTACCCCATCGAAATTCTCTCCTTACCGCTTCGTTCAAAGGGTATGGCCCTGTATACCCTCATTCAGTCAGCGGCCGGGGCGGTACAAACGTATGGGATAAGCGTCGGGATTAACAAGCTTGGTTACAAGATTTGGGTGGTCTATATTGTTTATAACACGGTGCAGCTTGTGTTGTCTTACTTTGTGTTCCCTGAAACTAGCAAGTTGACGCTGGAGGAGATTGATGCTGTCTTCGAGACGCCTGGGGTTAGGCCTGTCAAGATGTCGCTGGATATTTACCATGCGAAGCGGGAGATGCAAGGCGTGCAAGGCGAGGGTGAGGCTTGATTTACTCTATGCCGACGTTGCCTTGAATTCGTTGTTGGTGGTTTGGTCATCCTGTAGTGTTAGGTTTAGGGCTCACACGTGGGCTGGCATCCTACATACCTACCAAACTATCTCATAGTTATTCCACTATCAGTTTGATGAGATCTCTTCTTTATGGAAGTGTCTTTCTTCTTATAGTTCCTAGCAATATCACCCCAAGTGATTCAGCTAAGCTAAAATATACATTTGAGCAAATACAGCAGCACAGTGATATATCTCCTAGAGTAAGATAAATTCATTCTGGTCTATTATTTATTTTTTAGCAAAGATATCCCTCTTTCCAAAAACACGGAACCGCTTGACTCCTCCATCTGGCACAAGAGTAAGCTTGACATGAGTGAAAGTCCTCGTATCAGCAGCAAGATCCGCGCCCTCAAAAACATGTTCCGTGTCCGCCTGGCAAGGCCTATCACCCTTGACAATCTCCGTCCATCCTGCATGGTCATGCGCAGGAATCTCATCACTACCAACAGAGCCCGCGGCTAGTCCGTGAACCCGCACCGCGCGGGGGAAGTTACCGCGGAAATCCTTCGTGTCGACAATGACCTTTGACACGGAACCGGGTAGTCCAAGCTTGACGATAGCCCAGTCGACGTGGCCCTTGGCGCGGGATCGGGCTGTTTCCCAGCCATCGCCCATGTCCTTTCCGCGGCCGGGGAGGAGCAAGTTGCTGCAGGGCGTGTAGTGCTGGTCTGAGGCGCCGAGTGCGAGACCACCCAAGAGCGCAGAGGATAGTTCTTCCGCCGGTAACTCGCTCTGATCCTGCGACGTAGACTCAAGAGTGGGCGGGATAGCATGGCCATACAGTCGAAGCCGGCCGAACCCACCATCCGGGTACATCAGCAGCCGCACGTGCGTGTACGGCGTCGGGTTAGCAGCATCGTAGCTGTTCAGCTTCCACGCGCGGCGCTGTGACGGCCCGCATTCCTGTGGCGGGAGAATCGTCGTCCACCCGCTGTAGCTGGGGTCAGCGATATCGGCGTCGCTGACGCCGGGGGCATAGGTGGCCTGGAGCTCGGCCTTTTCGCCGTAGTTGCCGACGAAGAAGCCCGTGTCGACTTCGACGCCTTGGATGGAGCCGCTGGCGACGCCGAGCTTGATCACGACCCAGTCGTAGGGGTCGGGGTTGTGTCGGCGGGTTTCCCAGCCGTCATACCAGGCGCCTGTGTGGATGAAGACGCCGGGGCGGTTGATGGGGGGTGTCGGGGTGAGGAGGTTGGAAGCGGCGGCGAAGTAGTCGTTTGAGCAGGCGAGGACTTTGCTGTTCAGGGCGGCGGAGGCGAGGTTGGTCGTGTGCGCGAAGACCTTGTCGATGTCTGAGGCTGGGATGAAGGTGATGTCTGCCATGGTGTGCTTCGTCTCCTCGTAAGTTCAGGAAGGGACAGGAAAGGAGAGAGAACCTTGAAGGATGGGCCGAAGCCGTGCAATAACTATAAGGTTGAGATGGCGGGGTTGGAGATGATGTTATCCACAGATAAGGACGACGCCGCGATTACTCGATCCCATCCCCTCATGCTTCTTCCATCTCCCTCCGTGCATTTTCTCCTCCTAAATCATCCGGGTTCTCCATCCCATCCTCGATTCCGACTCGTCTCCTGAGTTTCAATTACCAATCGCAACATCTCGCCCTTCAATGGCCTCGTTCCTGTCTCGCTGCCCCACTACCCCAGTCCATCCTTGTTCGGAGCTCTCCGATAAGCGCACTGTCCCGAATCGATCTCGCCATAGAACCATGGGATGGGGTACTTTACAGAAACCGAGCTCGAAGTGCTCCCGCAGCCTTGTGTACCCGACGGCGGGTGTAGTTAGGGGTTGACCTTGATGCAACTTGACACTCGCCTCGGCTGCGACTAAATGGCAATGGCCACCAAGCTGCGGTGTAACAATGTGACGTCTAAATGAAATGTCAACTCGAGGTTACTTTGAGCTTCGGGCTTGAGTAACCGTTACGGTATTCGATCCACGGAATCGCAGACGACTGGGGGAAACAGGCAGAGAGTATATTGGCATTGAAGTGAAAGATATTAGGTACAGAGCCAAGCTGGAGGGGGAAGACATTCTTGAAAAATGAGATTCGTGAAAAGTTCTAGTTCTAAGGATGAACGCCATAATGCGATGCAATGCAATGCCTCCCCGGATATGGCTTGCCCGAGTCGAAGCTCCAGGAGTGTTGCCGTGCTCGCTCCTTCCTGTTTACCTGCTGCTCTTCGTTGCGAGTTCCTCCAACATCTTGTACCGCCACTCATACTGAGCCAGCTGCTTCTTCTCCCCTGGAGACAGGACCTTGCCCTTGTCCGTCATATCCTTCTCCACCTGCTTCAACATCTCCCATCGCTTGATAATTCGGGCTTGATGCTCAGAGATGGACGCAAGGTTGGTATCGTTTGAGGCGAGCCGGCTGTCGATTGTAGAGTGATACGAAAGCTTTGCGCGGAAGAGTGCCATATCGGACTCGTCGTATTTGAGGCCTTGAGGCTCGGGGAGGGCGTTCTTGCTGGAAGGCTTGGAAGGCATTTTCGGAATGGATATGGTTGAAAGTGGTTTGTAGGTTCTGACAACGAGCTGATTTGTATGACTCCAGGTCAACGGTGAGTTTCTTTTGATCGGGTGTTGGTTCTGGATGATTCTGAGAGAGGGCCAAGTCTTGCGTGCAGGCACTTGAGTTCACGAAAATGGAAGGAGATAGATGCAATGATGGGAACTTTGCAAGATGCTCAATTGTGATGGTAGCTCACCCTGGGGCCGGAAGCGAGTCGGCTTATATCTCTCTGCCTTCAACGACAGCAATCCGGGTGATACCAAACAGGGCGCCCAATACGACTGGTAGCGATGGCACAACGAACCGGATGCAATCGAGCTTCCTTCACCGTATGTGTTGTTCTATCAATCCACCCCAGGGCCGTTTGTGCCAATCGTCTTGTGGTTTCTCTCTCGAGACCGGTTCCCTGGGTAGCGACAGCCTCGTTTGATCCCAAACTGTGACACCATCATGACAACTTCGGCGCAACCTTAGAGTCGGTATGGAGATTAGGGTATCCATTCCCGTTGTTTCTGGGATCCGCCGGTAGAGGAACGAGTCGGTGAGAATCCATTGTCTTTGAGCAAAGGAACAGGGTCTGGACAGACACCATAAGGCCCGGCAGACCGTCCGATGCGGTGTTTTGTGCATCTTGAGCAGCACAAACGCACATGAGATTTGCCGAAACATCTGACAGTCAAATGCAGACATGCCCGAAGCATATGGCTCTGCGACGATATGCTCGTTACACACGCCAAATTGAGCCCGAGAAAGGCCGAGAGTAAGAGACTATCTATCCCTAAAGTCAATATCTACCCGGCCAGCCGATTAGGCCGCTTATTAGTTCCCCGAGACAAAACTGCGAAAGAGAAACGGCGACTGTTTTCGTCCGCTGTCCGTCACAAACGAACGTGCTTTAGGTGTCAGAACTACCCGCGTGGGAAACAGCTTATTCGAGCACCGCCGAGAGGCACATTTTCTTGATCACCCCTTTTAAATTCCCCCATTCGTGGCCGTTTCCGAGCGGCCTGCATGTAGCCGCAGGGTACGTTGTTGTACCACGGTTGCGGCAATGAAGGTGCCACCGGGCGAGGAAGTCCCATTGCAACAGGATCTATACTTGAGGTCTATGTACAACCCAGAAAGCACGAAACTTGGAGCCTGAGCTCGGAAGTGACCCTGATATGTCCGAGGTGGTCTATTGTTTGCCAGCGGTGCATACACGCAACGACACCTGTTCCGTCCATTGTTGGAGTACTGGCAGCCACTGGGCTCTTTACGATATACCCAATCCCGTAAGCAAGGACTTTGGTACCTATGTGGTAGGTGGAAATATACATTCTGGCTTTCTCAACCGCGGTACCTTCCGGCTTCCCCTGGGTGCGTTGACAATCTGCAGCAGTTCCTGGTTTCCTCCCCTTTTTTCTTTTTCCATATCCACTCTACCGCATCACAGCTGCAGCGCGCCCAGGGGTAGACTGTTAATAATAGGTAGCCATGCTAGGGACCGATCCGACCGATTGAGGTTGCGGGTCGCTGCCTAAGATCTCCCAGGGTCTCGGAATCCGGACCAGGGTTTGTATGCCTGTCGCTTCTTTTGGCTGGAACCGACATCCGGGGTTCCCCATTGGAAGGGCGTTCTACCTGCCTGACTCGTATATTCGTGGCTGAGACCTTATACCTCCCTCATTCTCGTGGCTACCATGGCACGCATCGAAGCCACCCGACCAGATCGGAGGACAGAGTATCTCTTACGTGGAACGGCTTACAGAGAGACACTTCACAGGGACAACAATTCACGGTACCTGTGTACTCGTGCCATAGCAACCTGACAGAACCTAACACATCATATAGATTGCATTCTTTTTGGTCATCATGACATAATATAACCGCAGATCGAGACGCGAAATACTACATAAGACTCATTGATTCGTTCCAAAAACGCGTTATGAAGGGCAGTGGACAGAGAGAAAGGTAAGAATGATATTCGCATCTGAGGATAACGGATTCAAATGCCCTGAATCTGAAGGAAACTCCAATGGGTAGGTTTGTAGATGGGTAGGTATAGGTATCGAATGCAAGAGAAGAACGAAAGTCATAATCCAATGAATCAATCACAACCCCCAAAACCAAAGAGATAAGGATGAGGCGAGGAGAAGAATAAGAACAGTCTATCCCATTATCCCATTATACAAATCGAACTCGAACAAAAACACGCTAGATCCAATTAAACAAAAACAGGAAGGGTAGTAGCGGTGGTGGTATTTATAGGACAGCACAGGACAGGACTGGATAGGCAGTTCAAGGAAAACAAGAAGGGGGGTGCTTGCTCATACCGACTCATTTAGACTGTGTATGGGGCGGCTCCTCAGGAAGAGCACGTCCAGTCCCATCAGAGCCAGAGGTCGAGGTAGAAACGGAACCAGCGCCGGACGACGGGATACTACCAGACGAGGCGATACTGGCCGACGCTGCGGATCCAGAATCGGCACTCATACTCCCCCTCCCACGCACAGACATTCTCGTTCTGGTAAATGTTGGCACGGGGGCGAGATAGTTATCCAACATGTCGCTCAGGATATTCGACCGTACGGGCTTGGGCAGGTAATTGTTCATGCCGGCCTCGAGGCATTTCTCGCGGTCGCCCTCGATTGCGCTCGCCGTCATCGCGATGACAAGTGCCTCGTTGACGTTGGGGTCGGGGTCTTTGCGAATCTCCCGCGTTGCATTGTATCCATCCAATGTGGGCATTTGGACGTCCATGAGTACGACGTGGAAGGGGTTTCCTTCCTTTGAGCGAGCGCGTAGGGCGTCGACGGCTTGCTGGCCATCGCTGCATGCTTCGCACTGTAGGCCAAGGGAGGTGACGAAGCGGACGGCAATCTTCTGGTTGATAGGGTTGTCTTCCGCGATGCAGACGCGAATCTGGTCGCGGGGGATCATGGTGAGATCGCGAGCGACGGGGCGGGGCGCGGCCTTGTCTGTGATTGCAGACTTGGACCAGGGCGTGCTTCCGTTTTCGGACTTGACTTTGTTGAAGGAGAGGTGGAAGGTTACGGTTGTGCCGGCGCCGGGGGTGGATTCGAGCCAGATCGCGCCGCCTAGGACGTCTTCGATGATGGCTTTGCAGATACTTAGACCAAGGCCGCTGCCGCCGTAGGATCGAGCTGTTGAGCTATCTGCTTGGGAGAAGGGCCTGAAAAGTCGTGGCTTTTGCTCATCAGGAATGCCGATGCCTGTGTCAGATACTGAGCATTCGAGACGGACGCGCCCTTTGCCCTCGCGGGTGACCTTGGCTGAAACAGTTACGGATCCCTTGGGCGTGAATTTGTAGCTATTGCTGAGGAGGTTCATGAAGATCTGGTGGAGTCGGACGGGATCACCGAGGACAACAAGGTCTGGTGGAACATCGTCAAGATCCTCGATTGTTTCGAGTCCTCGATCTCGGTGAGTGTAGCGCAGAGCTCGGACGACTTCTGAGATTGTCTCTCTGATGTTCAGGGGTACAGTAGAAATCTTCATCTTGCCCGCCTCGAGTTTCGAGAAGTCGAGGATGTCGTTGATGAGAGTAAGGAGCGTATCAGCACAGACACGGATCGATTCCACGTATTCATCCTGCTCCCGATCCAGTTTTGTTCCCTTGAGCAACTCGGAAAGGCCAATGACACCATTCATCGGGGTCCTCAAATCGTGAGAGATATTGGCAAGGAAGATGGACTTTGCCTTTGCAGCATCCTCTTTTAGCTTCACATTGTGCTTTGCTTCCGCTTCTGCAACCTTGGCCTTTTGCTCTGCCTCCCGAGCCTGGGAGAGCGCTCGTTTTTGAGTTTCAACCATTGAGGCATTTGTAGCGCCAACTTTGCGGATTTCGCGGAAAAGCAGCGCGTTGGATAACGAGATCCCGATTTGGTTGCACAGCAGGTGGAGCACCACGAGATTCCGCTGTGTAAATGAGTTTGGCTTTCCCTCAACCTGAATGACACCATGGAGGTGCTCTCCTTGCATGATAGGCAATGCAATCACAGATCGACTCAATGGATTCCGAGTATGGTAGGCCTCGCTGACGTTGGAGAAACGCTCATCCTCGAGTACACTATGGACGAGCACCTCTTCTCTGGTCCGCATGACATAGTGAGTGATCTGCTGAGCCATCTTATCTTCCATTTCAGAAAATGGTAGGCCATCAACAAACGACCTTTGTCCTCTCTCAAGATCTCCCGCGGCGGTAATGGTAAAGTGATTGTCAAAGTTGGTCGCAATGACTGCAAAGTCAGACCCGTTACACGACTCTAAGACAATCTCAATCATCTTTGTCATAAGTTTGTCAATCTGTAGCTCAGAGGACATAACTTGACTAGATTCTAGTATACTTGAGAGATCGATGATGTCTGTTTAGTGTTAGCACTAACACATCAATGATGAAAGCCCGCGGCTTACCTAGTCCGACGCCAGATATATCAAGTGAGCGCTCGCCTGTTGTCGCAGCAGTAGCGCCACTCTGCTCTAGCCAACGATGTTTCCGATCTTCTTCTTGCATGGTTTGGGTTACCCCACCATGCTCCGGCCCGACGGCCTGGTTGATCTCAAGGAGTGAATCGACTGTTTGACAGCCGACATCAACGCTTCGGCATGATGTGGCTGTTCTCAATAGCCATTCGTGCTTTTCGGTCAGTTGGGATGCCTTGCCAACAGCGCTAATTGCCGCCCATGCAGTGATAGCGTCCTGCATCACGGAGCGTGCTGCTCTCTTCGCGCCACGGCGGACCAAGAATTCTCCTATGAAGGATTAGCATAAACAAGCCAGAAGGTGTGGCGGCACAGTACCGTAAAGCTCTAGAGCTAGAGCTTCTTCCATTGGATATTGATGGACTTGGCAATGATCAATGGCGGCTTCAAACGCCTGGAGCGCAGAAGTGTGGTCATCTTGAACCTCATAAATCAACGCCTCTAGGCTCAATGACCACATCGCATAATTGGCATCGCATGCGCGTCGTGCAAAGTCAATCTCGGCCTTATACTTTAGGACTATATCAAGTTTCCCGTCAAGGTATGCCCTCGTTGGATTGTCGTTGTGCATCGTCAAGTGAGAGAGGGCTGCGTAGAAATAAACGACGTAAGAGACTCGGGACGACCAGAGCCGGGATATGCTCTCGCCCATTTCTGTAGCCAACTGGATAGCCTTGGCATGATGTCCGTAGAGATACAACGGAATCATTGAGAGAGCATGATAGATGTCACGAGGACGATCGGGGTTGCTTGCACTCTTTTCCAGGAAATCAATGTATTCGGTGGTTATATGGCTCTCGTCATTCAGCACGGTGTCAGCCACTCGATACTCCGTTTTTCCTTGTAAAGCCCGTGCAACTTGCCTGTAGGATATACTTAGCTCTAAATCCTTCAACAGGGGCTCAGGTCGAGCATATGCTCAAGGTCCCAAAAAAAGCACACTTACCTCAAAGTAACAAGTGTAGCTCCGCCGCGAGTATCAACCTCCCAGTCGTTGATTTCCATCGGGCCTTCATTGCAGAATGCTTCAACAAGGACCAGGTCGTGCCCGAGAAATAGCCTAGTCATGGCCATTGCTGATATGGTAATCAAAGTTATGTACGGATCGCCCAAGGTGAGTGACGTCTCAACGGAAGCTTCAAGGGCTGGCAGTGTAGATGCAAGGGGTCCTCGCAAATGGCCGACATAGAAGTTGTAGACGATAGACCCACGACTGCGGGTCCACAACTCAGGACACCGGTCGAGTAACGTTAGCGCTAGTTCGCTGAGCTTTACACCGAGATCAAGATCCCGAAACCTGCTGAAGGCGATCATGGCGAGGTGAGAACAGCCGATACATATCTGAACGAATCCACCTCGGAAAAGGTGATGGTTCATCATCTCAATAGCCGTCCGATAAAATGTGAGCCCGTCATCCCAGAAGGTAACCGACATTGCTTCCGCTAACACTGTTCCGATCGTGATGGTATTGATGTCCTTGCTGACGGACTTACGAGCCAACGCATTTAGATCCATTCGTTCGAGATGGCCCTTGAGCACATTATAGGCAGCGTCACACTTTTCGTAAGTTGTCGGTTCTCGAAGATGCACGCCAAGCTCCTCCAGACACGTAAGTAAAGAGTTCATGGAACGGGGATGGTCACCCAGCTGGGCGTATATCTTGGCCTTTATAATCCATGCTCTCGATTTACAGACAGCCGTTTTCCCATGGTGAAAGACTTTGTGTAGCAAATCGAGGGCTTCTGTGTTGAATCCTTGGGACCAAGCCATCTCAGCGGTAGCGATATGGAGGCGTAAGGTTTCATCATAATAAACATCGATCCCATTGTCATCCCAGGGATTATCTTGCAGAAGGGCAACACAGTGGCGGTAGTACCAAAGTGCGGTCGGGCGTGCCCCTGATTGCGCAGCGATCTGCGCCGCATCCCATAGGATCTTTCGGTAATCAAGCCTCTCAATGGCACGAGATTTGATAATTCGTGAGGCTAGGGCGACATGTCTTGCCATGGCATAACGGCTACGACCATCGTGGTAATACTTCCTCATCGCTTGGGATATGATGAAATGCATCTTTTCGATGTTACGCCCCTCGGTCAATGAGGAGGCGGCTTGTGCGAGCCGATCATTGGCAAACCTGAGATCCATTAGAACAGAGTACGGTTGAGTAAAGAACAGAGCCTATGGCATACCTAAATTCATCATCAGAGCTCCCAGGGATGACAAAATTCGCTTGCACGGCAAACTGTAACCCAACAACCATATCGGCTTCGGATTGTCTGAAGAGATTCGCATTCTGGGGACACGTGAGATCCACCGCCTCATCATCCTCGCTAGAGTACAAAAACTCGCTCGTGAGGAGCTTTTGTACCAAAGAAAACGAGAACGGACTTCCCAACAAGGCGCCCCATACAAGAATTGAGCGCGCCGCCGGCGGAAGGTCCTGTAAGCGTCTGGTAATAAACCCTATTCCCAGCCCTTCGCCGTATCGGGGTGCCACAAACTCAGTGAAGATCCGGTCAAGGTCAAACTCCCACATAGAGTTTTTCCAAGAGTACCAGATACAATTCGTACTATAGCAGGTTTCGAGCATCATTCGCACGTAGAAAGGGTTTCCGACGCTCTTTTCCTGGATGACGGCTGCGAGAGGTGTCAACGTTGGGTTCGGAGGTTGGTGCATAGTGGCTGCCACGATTTCCATCACTTCTTCTTCCGAGAGTGGCTTCAAGACTATCCTTGTCACCGTGGGATTGTCATTCTCAAAGAGTGATTTTATCGCGTCGGACTCGAGCTCCGACTTCCGACTCGTGAGCATAAGAACACATGGAATCTTCATTCTAACGATGTTTGTTATCAACTCCATGGTCTCGTCGTCGGCGTAGTGTAGATCATCGATGCAGACGCAAATCATCCTGAACTGAGAAAGTGTCTTGAGAATCTCCAGGAACGTTTCCATCAGCCGCATGTTCTTTGACGCCGCATTGGTGAGGAAGAAGTCCACAGTCGTCTGTCCTTGATCAATACGTGGAAGAGGCGCCCGCTTCGACGATTCACCTCTCGTCATATCTTTAAGGATGAACTGGGCAGCCGTACACTTGGGAGACACCTGTTTCTCATTGGTCCCTGGTGACATGAGTTGCTCTGGGAGCTCCAAGACTCGATGTAAAGTTGACCACATGGGCCTCAAAGCACAGCGGACTGTGTTGTGGTATTCCGTTGTCACATCTCGTTCGGAAAAAATCTGACGAAGTAAACTGGCAAGAACCTTCGCAAAAGGCTCAAAAGGTACCCTTCTTGCCCGGTCCAGCCGGGCCACACCGATATAACCTAGTTTACGTATAGCTGGTTGAATGCGGTTCAGCAAATCAGTTTTCCCAATACCCGCAGCACCACTGATTGTGATAACCTCACACTTGCCTTGTCGGCGGAATTTTGCTGCTGCCTTATGCCTGCTGAGCGGAACAAGCGGACTTTCGTGCCCCTGTAAGCTCGGGACACCTGAAGAATGGGTATCCTGATCCGTATTGTCCCAAGTTAGACGTGGATCCACGGGGCTCTTGGGTTTGTTGGTAATTGGCTTCGGCGTAGAGAGTGATGACTCTGTACTATGGAAGGACTCGTGGGTGGAGGCACGTCCGAGGTTATAAGCAGTGCCGTTGGTGCTGGTTCTGGGGTTCAGTTGAAACGAGCCAGAGTCACTCGAGACTGAGGCAAGATCAAAGCTATCAACGCGCCCTTCCGACAGGGAAGAATTTGACCCAAGCCGGCTTGAAAATTGAGTAGCGGCTTTTGAATAGGAAGATTGTTGACGCCTTGACACCTTTTCAATCACACTTAATACCTTATCATACTCCCCCTGCCGTCCGAACATTTTCGATGGGAGGGTGAAGAAGGACGAGACATCACGCTGTGCAACTTGAAAGTCTTTCAATGCCTCGCTATCGCCGTCACCAAGCAACCGAGATATCTGCGCTAGATCTCTTTTAACGGAGGATATAGTGTGGTACCGCTCGTTGACTGCTTTATGGGTCATTTTCTGGATCACTGCAGAGACCGCGTCCGGAATATCCATCCTCTTGGCCGAGACCGGCGGCAGTTTTTTGCCCAGAACATTCTGCACAACTTCGACTGGATCAGTACCGGTAAACGCTGGTTTGCCGACTAGCATAGTCCAGAAAAGCACTCCGAGGGCGTAGATATCAGTTCGACTATCAGGCTCTGTCGGCATTCGTCCCGTTTGTTCTGGTGCAATAAACTGTAGTTTGTTCTTCACCCCGAGTTCCCTCGATATTGTCAGCCAGCCCTCGCTGAGTACATTGTCGAAAGCCTTGGCGCCATTTCCAGTGTTCATCAGTTTCACAGACCTGGTTTCTCGGTTGAAGTGGAAGGCGTCTGGGCGGATCTCGCCATGGACTGTTTTCAATCCGTAGTGGAGGAGCTCCAGGCAGTCGCATGCGCCTATTGAGAAGTCGAGAAACACGGATAGAGAAACCTGCTCCCCAGGGCTTGGCTCCACGCTCTCACTTCTGCCGCCAATCGCAAACCATGCCGGCCCAAATGCAACCAGCCCCTGTAACATATTCAATCCCGGGGACTCGAAGATGGCTACCAGAAGCGGACCTGCATCGCCAGGGTCCGAGGGCAGACGGATGAGATCTAGCGGCCGCATAGTATGACTGCACTCTGGATCCGAAGTTTGTACAATTGACCTCATCATATGGTACTCGCGCTCCAATCTCACGACATGCGACGACACCCTAGCCACCACCGGGATCCATACAAATTCATGCTCGAGACGGGATAACGATAACTCGCTACTAGATTCGCTCAAGCTACTTCTCCAGTGGTGGCGGAAAGGCGGCCGAGACTCTGTCCGTGGGGAGGTACGCGATATACTCGAAGGTCCGGACGAGGTCGCGAGCGGGGTGGAGACGTCGGGGTCCGCAGCATGTCGGAGACCAAAGACATGCCAGTGGTTATATGTTGAATGGAAAGGTTCAAACGATTGGTCCCAGGTATATCCGGGCAGTTGAGCGAGTCTTTGAAAGAGCCGCGCCGGTGGGAGGGGCAGGTCCTCACCAAGGATATGGCTATCATCCATCTCCGCCAAATGGGTGCACAAAATATCCTCGCTAATCCAGCCACCCCTCACTTATACGGCCATATGTAAAGTCGTATGACAAGCGTTGTCACAGGGAACAATCGAGGGAAAGACTAAGGTCGAAGGGGCTGGCGGTCATCAGGGCGACGAAAGCAGCCTTCGCCAAGGACGGGGGAAGTGAGCGGTTTGCCCGTGCGAGGAACCAAAGACGGACCGCGTTCCAATCTGCAGAGCAGCCGTAGGGTTAGTCTTGATACGGAGGCTCAAGTACACATGCAGGGGGGTCCAACCCAACGTGTCATAAATCTAGATGCAGGCCCAGGCAGCGCTGGAGGTGAAAGGCGAAGTTTGCGATTGAAACCTCAGGACAAATTCAGCCCAATCCAAGGTGGATTCTGGACCTGATGGGGTGAGCTTAGTCAGGCGGGAAGCACGAGCTTGGCGGGAGATCAGCTGCAATGCAGAACGCTTGGAGACTTGAGACATGAGACACATCATGCCATCTGGATACTTTAGAGCAGCGAGTTGCCAGCGACTGTCTGGATAGTACTCTGTGCTAAGTCCAGCCTTGGTTATCTTATCCTGGCCATCAGGTCGCCGGCCCCGGGCTATTTGCGCAACCTCAGGAATATATTTCCGTTGAGTAGGTTGCACAGGCTTTCGAACAATCAGCATAACCACGGCACCGTGTCGGCACGAAATACATCATAGACAGCCCCGTTCGGGGCCATGGGTAAAGCTTCCCCGGTGATGATGCGGTCTGTGGCAAATAATGACTTGGAAAGGCTTCCGGAGAGGCTGGGGAACTGCGTCTTGGCAGCCAGGGACCGATTTCGACGCCCGTTTGCTGAGCGTGGATGCCCTCATCTTTGGGCACCGAGGATTTCATGGCCATAGAAAGTATACTATAGTCCAAAATCCGCGAAGTAGACCGTGCGATGTTCGAACAACGCCTGGATTCGTGGTGAGGACGGGATCTGACTCGATCAACAAGGCACCCAGCCCCTTGATAGCCCTGAACTTGCCGTCAAAGTATATATGCTGACATCCGGATAGGGATCTCCTTCGTAACGGTACTCCGGCCGGAGTATGAGGCTATTTATCCACAATTACCGCTTTGTCAAAGGTGTCTCAGTCTACGTACGTACTTCGAGTCTTCGAAGTATTAGTTGGTTTGAGGCGACTCGCGGGATGTTTCAGCATTTCAGGCATTCCCTCGACTGCCAGGTTTGGTGGGATAAAAGCCTTGTCGAGGCGTTCCCGTGATCCTCCCGGCGCGGATCAAGAACAAGATCAACGCGTGCCTTGAAAGTCGAAGCGGCCGAGAATCTTCTAGCGAGGCGATAGAGTTCATGCAACAAGGCAATTTTAGGTTTATGATGACATCCATGGCTAAACCATGGACTATAACGGCTTGAGTCCAGTTATAAGCAGAAGGTCCGTGTACATCTTCTGGTATCAGGTATGTGGGCAACCGTGGCGGCTGACCAACTACGTATGCACAGAAGAAGTGACTGGTATGTCTAACCTATTAGTGGGGAGCATGTATTGATTGACTACGTTCAATAATCTCAAGACACTAGTTGAGGCAGCCTATACCGTCAGAAACTCACAGTAGTTGCTTGACTAATTATCCCTGTGCCTGATCTTCCCCTGTCAATCTCAGTTCGGATTCAACCAGGAACTAGTGTCCTTTGGGAAAGAGCTAAAGAGCGAGGAGATACCCTTATCTCAGAAAGACCAAGGGCTAGATATCTGGTAAGTCCGAAGGGTGTAATCAGGATCAGTACGACACTGCCTGGGTAGGTATGATTGCTTTTGGTGAGAGTTGCACTCCGTAGCCTAGGCAGAAGGGCACAAGCATACGGAAATAAGGCATTTTGATGGTCGGGATTTGGGGAAGGAGATTTAGCGCCAAGCATCATTACATCACTCCTTTCATCATCCCGAGCGTTGGTAGGTCTTTGGGTAATGCTCCTGTACTCCGTGCCTCCTTTACTTTGGGAACATCACCCAGGCTTGGTTTAATGGACAATTAGCCTTTGAGAGAACATTATGCATAATTTTATAGCCAGCATGTCCCACTACTAACAAGGAGAAAGGATAGCCGCATCCAGCAGTGCTAGTAGCAGCAAGAAAAGCCGCAGAGTGCCTTGTGTGTTTTACCCACTGTTCCGGTACCGTACTCAGTATTTACTATTGGGGGTGATCCAGTGCCCACACGAGGCCTCCCAAATGAGAGAAAACCCATGCGCCGTCACCTTCTTTCTCTGAAGATTATTTTAGAGAGAACTTGAATGACACCAGCCGCTTGGTTGATTTTTCTCCAATCGCATGAGGACTCTTTCTCCGTACCTTGAGCGCTCAGCTACCTAATACCTATCCGGCTTCGCTGCGAGTTCTTGCCCGGTGCGCCGCCCTGGGATCTAACAGCTAACTCGACCGCTGCGGAGGGCATATACTGCTGAGGCACTCCGTATAAATCGTCAGGCCTGTCCGTCTCAATCGTCACCTGCGGCAAATTCAGCCTCTCAGTCCACTCAGCCCAGCCACTCGTCGACTCGTTGGTAGTGGTTGTTACCGCGGTTTCAAACCCCAGGGCCTGCCTACATACGTCATACTTCTGGCCGGCGCCCCAGAAGACGAGCCCCGTTTTCTATCCATTCTAATTCCTTTCCCACCTTCAAGAATATCACGCTGCGAGGAATCGCTGGCGGTTTGTAAGAAGGTCTACTTTGAGCGCCGCTCATGTCCTCGTGGTCTTAGCCGGAGACGCAGTAAAGGTCAGTAACCACCATAACCTCTCCTTGTCGTCTGGAACCAGCGCTGCCGACTCCCACCTATACACCGCTCGACGGTCCTTCATCTGGTCACCTGTTCTTGCCTTTCTTGCTTGCGCTTCTACTCCCCGTCCGTCCTTGCAAATTCTCTAGTCTCTCTGCGGTCTTTGCCTTTCTCTCATTTTGCTCTTTACTCTTCCCCTCATTTTGGCTTTCATGATATGTTTTCTTTTCCCCACTCTTCGTTCTGACTTATAGACGGGTAGTTACGTGACTTTTTTGTGGTCTGCACGTCAACCTGTCTCCCCCTTAAGCCTCCTCACCCCTCTTCTCTTGTTTTTATATACATCCACCTCCCCTATATACACGCATATCCATTCTAAAGGGGATACCTGTTTTACGCCTCCCATATCCCAATCGTGTTCGTCCTGCCTATTTTTGATTTGACGTTTCCCGAATTCCCTCCCTGATCGCGGGCATTTCCGTTCGAGCGATGAGTCCCCCATTCACGTTTGTGGAGTTGGATTCGCCTAGGAATATTAATTAACTGCCCGGCGGTGGGAGGAAGTGCATCATGGGGGAAGTTCACAGCATGAGAACACCTCCGCTTCCATCGCCGGCTGAGGCCTCTTCGCCTGTTGCTGTTCCTCACTCCCACCATCGTTTCTTCTCCCAAACTCTCTCCAGTTTTGCCCAAGTTGAAGACAGCGCATACACACTCGATGGACTCTATGGCTCGGAAGATAACAGTTGGAAGGCTAACTCTCCGCATTATTCTGCCTCGTCCGAACAGGCCGCGAAACCCAATCGAACACCCGCCTCAGCCAAGAAAGAGAATTTGGATGCAAGAAACGGACTCCAGGAGGATCTGGTTCGTAACCAGCCGACTCTGAAGGAACTCCGCCGGCAGATGGAAGATTTGCTTGCGTATCAGCAGATGCGAAGTTCCGAGAACCAAGGCCCCTCAGTACATCACGAAACCGCTCCGTCGCAGGGTTCCGTTTCATCCGTTGCTCAGGAGTCGACCAAGAAGAGACGCATTTCAAATGTATTGTCGCCGCAAGTCGTACCATCCCTTACAGGAGCGCCCGATTCAGCCGGATCTAGCGGCACAATTAGAGGCACGGATTCGCAGACAACTCCTGAAGCCTTCTCCGAGAGGACCCCGTCATACCCATTTCCAGATATGCCGCCGCAATCCACGAAACAAAAATTCTTCTCTCAACTAAACAACGGTTCTTTCAAGTTGACTTTACCCGCGGACAAGTTGAAGGGTGCCATCGCATCGTCACAGATCCCGGTCGAAGGGCAGTCGGCTCCCGGCTTACTCCCTTCCAACAACATCTTCGTGCCGCAAGACCACAAACCTGTGACGGAAGATCCCGCCTATCCAAGCCCAAATCTATACGAGCTCACGCTGCAACTTAATGCGGATCCAGGCCTCGAGGCCTGGTGGTCCAATCTCATCCAAATTCTACGGACTCATTATGGAGTGGAGCGAGCATCACTTGCTGTACCTGGGGATTTAACGGACCTTGAGAATGTCCCATGGGGCCAAAAGGCGGGTTTTAACGATAATGTCCCTGAAGCTGATCATCCATTGAATGATGCAAGTATAGCCGAGGAGGCATACCCAAGGGTCTCGGTGCACGCGGACAGAGAAAAGGAGGCTACCGCCGCGCCAGATATTATCAACGGACCTCCGACACCAGCCAGCTCCGTGGCCCGACCGCCACTACTTGCCCGCCATTCTTTTGCTGGTTTTGGCAAGGACAGGAAAAGAAATGACGAAGACGTATTGCTCCGATCAAAGAGCCCACTCAAGTCGGATACTTCACCCAAGCGGGAATATAGCCAAAATCCAACGACTGTACAGACTGTGCCTCTGGACACTCTGAGCTCGACTCAGCACAATGGCCGTCTTACTGTGTTCCAGACGCCTAGGGCACTAGAGACGGAACCTGATCCTCTAATTAAACGAACTGGCGTGGTGAAATTGTTTGGGCGCACCAAGCCTGTCATTCTGACCCGAGAGTACTCTCACGCCTCGGCATCCAAGCTGCCTCATGATGAGCCTGTGCAAACTCCCGAAGATAAAGTTCAAGTCACTCCTACCGCCGAGCCTTCTCACGCATCTGTCCCGCTAGCCAAGGCCATTTCCAACCCAGCAGTGTCTGCTCTCAATCCCCAACGGCTCCCTTTGATGCAGTTCCTCGATGAGTATGAGCAAATCCCGCCATCTCCTTGGTCTCAGTCTCCGGCTCCTTCCCCAGCACCCCGCGGGCAACCTGAGCAAAACCCGTTTTTTTCCAATCATACGGTGGATGAGAGCGCTTTCGCTAAACACCCTCCGTTGCATGACTACTCAAATCCGGATCCTCTGGAGGCCATTGGCGTTGACCTGGCAAAATCTGTCGTCCACATTCCGTTACTACATGCCGGGCCTTCAAAACGCTCTAATTCGTCTCCACTGAGATTTCCTGTTGCAGTTATCTCGATCTTATCTCCGGTTATACCGTATCCCACGAATCTGAGGCAGTCTTTAGCCTATCTCATGCCTCATCTCACGACTTCATTTTGCTTGGCCCAACATTACAGTCAACTAGAGCGGCAGGCTACCTCTCGACTCGAACATCCCCGTTTCGGACATTTTCTCGGGATCGGTGGGACATTTTCTGACGAGAGTAGCGAGTTAGAACTCGTGGCTGGTCTCAGTAATCAGCTCAACTACACGGGACCGGATGATGGTTCCCTGTCTGCGAGGGCTAGTCTATCTAGCCCCGATGACAGGGCGAGCTCTACCAGGTTTAGTCCCTCATTATCGGCCTTAGGAACTCCTTACCTTGATCCAAACATGCCTGGCATTTCTGAATCTCCTGGACTGGGTGCGAGATTTCTTGGCAAAGAACCCGACAGCTATTTTGGGCTTCCGCGCTCAAAATCGACCCGCGATGCTTCCGGTCAACATAGATCCCGCTTGGCAAGAATAAGGCAGGCTGCTACATCCCCTTCGGCCATATCACCAGGAAAGCCATGCGAAGCTCCCCCCCATGATTCAAACATAACTGCTCCGTCGCCTCACGAGATCAAACCGCCTTCTGTCGTATCACCAACCCAGACATCCTCACGACACCACTCTAATAATTCATTCTATGCACAGCTCCAACGCGAGTCGCGACCCTTTACCGACACCGTGGCGCAGCTTATGCTGAATTCTGTCCCGTTGCATCTTTTCCTAGCCAAGCCCCAAAGCGGAGAGGTTATCTGGACCAACTCCAAATTTGATGCCTTTAGGCGAAGCCAGCCCCAGGAACAAAAATTAAGGGACCCATGGCAGAATATTCACGACAGCGAACGCAGTAATGTTGCTGAGAAGTGGGCGAATGCATTACTTACTGGCTCACAATTCACGGAACGGGTTCGTGTCAAGCGTTTCAACGACGAGTCGGCGTACCGCTGGTTCATCTTCCGTGCCAACCCGTTGCTCTCATCAACAGGAGAGGTTCTGTACTGGATTGGGTCGTTCCTGGATATTCACGAACAGCACGTCACTGAGCTCAAGGCTGCTCAAGAGCGAGAGAAGTTTGCAATCGACGCCAAATACCGAGCATTCTCAAATTCAGTTCCGCAGATAGTGTTCGAAGCAACTGAAAATAGGGGACTCATCTTTGTGAACGAGCAATGGCATCTATACACAGGTCAGAAACTCGAGGATGCACTTAATTTTGGCTTCGCAAAGCACGTACATCACGATGACTTGGAAAAATGCGGTCTGCTCTCCTTGTATCTCGCCTCCGGGACCCAAAGAAGTATCTCGACCTCTCAGTCCGCAGAACAACCGCCTGAGGTCTTGGGAAAGAAGACAGAAATCCAAGATCCCCGTCTTGACAATCGTGTAACCCCGGCTCTTGATGAGCTAGTCAAGCGGGGCGTCGCTTCCGTACAGCGCGATGAGAATGGCCGTGTATTTTATTCAACGGAAATCAGGCTTCGATCAAAAGGAGGCGATTTCCGATGGCACCTTGTTCGCCTGGTTCGAGTCGAAACCAGCAGCTTTGGGAGCGGCGAGGCTTCCTGGTACGGCACTTGTACTGATATCAATGATCGCAAGAATCTTGAGAGAGAGCTCAACAAAGCGATGCAGCAACTCAACAACCAAATGGAATCAAAGACCAAGTTCTTCAGCAACATGTCGCACGAGATCCGTACTCCCCTAAACGGAATTCTTGGCACTATTCCATTCATTCTAGATACATCATTGGACACAGATCAGAGACGGATGCTCGATACCATCCAAAACAGCTCAACGAATCTCCGCGAGCTGGTTGACAATATTCTAGATGTTTCTAGGGTTGAAGCCGGAAAAATGTCCTTGGTCAGTTCCTGGTTCCATGTGCGATCTGTCATCGAAGATGTAATCGATACCGTGTCATCAAGAGCAATCGACAAAGGCCTCGAGATGAATTATCTTATGGATGTAGATGTTCCGCCCATGGTCATCGGTGATAGGTTCCGTATCCGACAGATTCTGATAAACCTTGTTGGCAATGCGGTCAAGTTCACTGCTCAGGGAGAGATCCACATTCGCTGCTCCATCTACCACGATCCTGCCGCCATTCGCAAACCTACCGAGATTCTAATGAACTTCGACGTTGTCGATACTGGCAAAGGGTTTAGTGCGCAGGATGCTGAGCGTCTGATGCAACGGTTCAGCCAATTGGGATCAAACGCATCACAACAAAATGCGGGTAGTGGGCTTGGATTGTTCTTGTCTAAGCAGCTGGTCGAGATGCATGGTGGCCGGTTAACGCCGAGCAGCAAGGAAGGGCAAGGTGCCAAATTCTCGTTCTTTGTCAAGGTTGACGCACCAACACCACCGGGCCCCGGCGAGGTTGCTCGAGAAACGCGGGCGCCTTCAAAGACCAGCTCTTTTCAGAAATTGCTTTTCTCGTCCAAAGAATCATTGGATCCTAAAGCTTCGGAAGCTGTTGATTCTCAATCAATCCCCGGGTCTCCACTTTCCCTGCCGCCAAACAGTCTAGAGCTTTCTGCTCGTTTCGGTCTCGGTAGCTCATCGGCGCGTTCTTCATTCTCGTCGGCGTTACCGACCCCCGATCTTCATAGCATTGACCCTATGGTTAGATTTGACACCTCTAGATCAACACCAACTCAGCCCGAGGCCTCCGGTTCCCCCGACTCCGGTGCTGCCACCGAGATTGAAACGACCTCGCAGCCTCCAGAGTCATACAGTTCATATTCCATTGTAATACTGTGTCCCCAAGAGAACACTCGCAAAGCTATCACACAACATATTGAGCAAGTGGTTCCGCACGAAATTCAGCACTCAATTACATCGTTCATCGATGTTGAGGATTGGAAGGATTCAACAGATTTTGAGTCTGGCTCTCATGTCACTCACCTTGTCCTCAATCTTCCTAATGTTGATGAGGTTCTCGAAGTAATCAACTTTGTTGCGGCCCGAGAGCTAGAAAAGGCACCGACCCTCGTCATTATCTCCGACCTCTATCAGAAGCGAGAAGTCAATGCCCATATCAAGCAACTATCTGCTAGCGGAAGGCGCGCATTCACTGTGCCGAAGCCCGTCAAACCTTCTGCATTCTCGCCGATATTCGATCCTGGCAATAGGAGAGATCTCAGCAAGGATAGGAACCAAGACATGGCTCGTGCCATCAACAACAACTTCAAGACCATGTCTAAGATGGTAAAGGAGGTAATTGGGAATAAAGGTTACCGAGTATTGCTTGTCGAGGATGATGAAACAAACCGCATGGTATGTAATATTTTCAGGGCTCTTCCGTCTCGCCAACTATGGGCGTTACATTATTCTCAGATCTTGCTGACGAACCATAGGTTATGATGAAGTACCTTGACAAGATCAAGGTCATGGCGGAAACTGCTGGTGATGGACAGCAGTGCACAGACATGGT
Organism: Aspergillus mulundensis; assembly: GCF_003369625.1. Lineage (NCBI taxonomy): Eukaryota > Fungi > Ascomycota > Eurotiomycetes > Eurotiales > Aspergillaceae > Aspergillus > Aspergillus mulundensis. The sequence goes on along the minus strand of NW_020797890.1, from coordinate 2,497,422 downwards.
CTTCTCCAAAGAACCAGGATACTACTCCTTGATTATAGTGAGTATTTGAAGACCGGAACCCCAAGCAACTGACTAATCATCATATAGTGCGATATCCAAATGCCTATCAAGAACGGCTACGAGACGTGCCGCGAGATTCGCATGTGGGAAATGAAGAATCATTACCCCCAAATACCGATCATGGCCCTATCTGCCAATGCGATGACCGACCAAATCGAAGACGCCGCGCGCGCCGGTTTCAATGATTATGTTACGAAGCCAATCAAGCACAATGAGTTGGGAAAGATGATGATGGGCCTTCTTGACCCTGGGCGGCCTCTGCTTTTACTTCGTGACCGGCTCAGGGAAGGAAGCGAGGACAGTCATCGCGCTGGATGAAGCTGCAGCTAGTGGCTAAATCCACTCAAGGCCGTTCGAGAAGCGCGTGGTGGATGAGCTCACTGGAACGAACTGTTCGCAAAAGTCCTTTGCGGCTGTATCGTTTCTGGGATACTTTGTTCATTATTGCCCTGGGATGTTTGCATTGATGGAGAGCCTTCACAAAGGGGCGCATTAGGTGGGTTCCGTATCTTTCTGATTTGAAACTTGGCCATCCACTTGTCCTAATTATTGCGGGCCTTTTTTTCAGCCCTTTTTTCTGTTTACCCTCGTGCATTTGCATTTGGCTTTGCGTGTTATGGATACCTATGAGCATCAAGGGGGTTTGCAATTTCAGGAGTATTGTTCTTTTGGACCTTTCAACCCATTGCATGGCGTCAATTTCCGGCTTTGATCAGGGTTGCTTTTCTTCTTGGGGCAGTACTGTTACCTGCTTGTCTACCGACGTCATTCCTCTGTCCGCTGCCGCGGAAACCCCTCAACAACATTCTATACTATACTACATCATTCTACCTCTTACTTTCGGAACCTTGTATTCTCTCAAATCTGCTTTACTTTCTTCCTCTGTTTGCTTCCCTTCTATACTCCCTGCGGCACTTACCTTACTTTACACCCTTTGTCCATCCGCCTTCCCTCCTCCTCTCCCCATAGCCATATTTTCTCATTTTCTCTTTCCTGTCGCAGTAGAGAAAATCTCTTGCTACTATATGATTGATTGGTTGATTGGTGATATACGCTGCGCTGGAATGATCACCTAGATATGGGGCATTTTTAGTGATATTTGAAAGGATACCCGCCTGCAATAGCAATCTGATGCATTTATTCATGTTTATAAATGACTTTGGGGGATTTTCGGAGATGATATAGATCGTTAGATGCTTCTCATTCACTGTCCGATGTCCGATAGACCGACTATTAGATAATGTATAAAAGCTTCACACTACGTCAATCGTCTTGAACCGTAGGCAATAATACCCAATTCTAATATCTATGTGTCGACGATTGATTCGCGTATTTATGCCTATTACCCCAAGTCGCGTGCTATTTCACTCTTCCATTCAAAATTCCACCTACTGATTATGAATGTTAGAAAACTAAAGACACTTAGGAATAGTAAGCGCGAGCGATACTAATAAGCATTCGCTGAAGGGCAGCTTGAAACACCAAAGATTACGCCGAGACCTCGATTGACGCTGTTACGGAGAAGCGAAAGCGCCGGTTCATTTAGCCGAAGAACTTACTCGAGATCCGCGGAGTACACGCGACTCGACATCTACCGTCGATACTCCCACGGGCCACGACACGTGTTGCATAGTAAAAGGACGTCTTGGATGCCGGATTGCTGGCAGAGTCAGGGTACTCTAATGCCGCTGAATATCAATGATTCGACATTAGCCTGGACAGTCTAGACTTCTGGCAATCATCTTGGCCTGAAGGGGAAAGCGCTGCATGGTATGCTCTCCAACTTTGTCAGGAGTCAGCCTGTCAATCCTTTTATCATCAGCCCATCATCACTTTCGCGCGGTTTTCTGGTAGACCAAAAACCCAAAATGCACCGACGAACGGGATAGGGTCCAGCAGCTGCAAGCTAGTTCACTTTCGACAAAACGGCTGGTCGGCCCCTTCCTGTATGGAGGAGGCAAGTAGGTAACTGTCCAAGGTGCATGTGGCGGTGAGGGACTGCGCAAGAGCAAACCGAACGAGAGGCGAACCTCCACGTAACCCCACATCCGTTGCATCCACTGCAGTGCAGTCTGCATTTCATGGCCATCCAGGTGTCAAAGAATCATCCCTCATAATGGAGAGGTCATGGTGCTGATGATCCTGGATGATTTCTGAATAATGCTGGGGGATGAGTGCCGTGATAGAGTAAAGATCTTCTGAAACAAACGGAGTTGAAGCGGAACCACCTCACGATCGATCGGCCATCGTAAGATCTGTCTCACTCTTGGGCAAAGTCGTTTAGAGTGTAATTTGATCGACGAGGGCAAGAATTGTTAGGCAAAGTACCAGGTAGCTGGGCAGATAGTGCGTATCGAGCCGATGCAACATGAGCAAAATGTCGAGCAGAATGTTGCATTAGACCACCCGACCAAAACGACAAGGAAATCCGCGAGCCGCTAGACTATCCCTCGGGAAGTCAGAAAAACCAAGATAGTGCCGTCGCCATTATGGTCTCAGAGTGTTGAAAAAGCATGGGTAGGATGGTGCAAAATTCACGCGAGGCCGGCGAAGGCTCCGGAAAACGAAAGCGTTCGAGATCCTGGGATTGAAGATTGGTACCTTCAAAGAAGACGGAATGTCCTGCCCAAGCTCTGAATTCTGCGTTTCGCATAGTTGGGCCTCTGTATCACCCAACTCTCCGGTTGGGCTCGTGTGAGAGGAAAGACGGCGTCATCTCATCGGGGTCAACCTGTGCAGGTTTTCTGTTTGGTAGAGCTCAGGCGAATTCCGCACGGGAAGGACTGGCCAAGGCCCGAATGGATAAGGTCACAGCGGCGACGGCGTGAGGGAGCGAAATGGTGTAGGGCGCGACGTTTTGGTGATTGCATGAGAGGCCGGGCGAGCTGGGTTCTCAGTGGCTTCGGTGGATTAAGGTGGATGTCATCGTGAGAAGATCCAAGAACTTGAATGGTGTTCCATTATCTTACCCAGGACAATGGTCCAGTCGAAGGCGAGAAGGCATGCACTTGCGTCCGAGCCCGACAGATCATGTCAGCCGGCGAGATTGGGTGGTGATTCGTGCCAATTCTTCTCTCGATGATCTTTCTCCACTCCCTGCAGCCTGTTGTGCCCGTTTTCCTCCCGAGTCCTGCGAGCAAAAAAGATTATCTCCATCGTGCCGCCGCCGGTCTTTGTCTGGCGGCTGATTAGGCAGGTTACCTGTTCCTGTAAATAGATCAAAGCAGGTCCACCTGAAAGGGTTCCCCGTCAAGCTCCCCAGGTTGGTCGCGTCTAAAGCGCTTGCAGCCGTTTGTCTTCCCGCAATTCACTCTAAAACGCCCGTTGGATGAGGCTGTTTTCCGAGGTCGAGGTCCAAGCGGGTAAACAACCGCCGAGCAGCCGGCTTTCAGAGCGACGGACTGCCAACTCATCGAACGTTCTTTCCCTCAGCCAGGACAAACTCATGCTCTCCCGTTACACGGATTCCGGGTCCCTTCCTAGGCGTCGTGCCACTCGCTCGATTTCAGGCGCTCGGTATCGAGGTGGTAATGCTCAGACAAGACCTGGCGTCAAGATTTGAGGTTTCCGGCGTACTCTTGGGCCTCCCGCCGGCCACAATTTATGCACTGATGTCCAACTGCCGTGCCATTTGATATGTTCCGACATTGGCTCGCCATATTCTAGATCTGCAATTGCGTTAGCCATGCATATGCAGCTTCCGTTTTGTCATGGGTTTGCAACAGAAGAGCGGATCGGGAGGCATTGGGCGCGAAAACCACGGACTCACAAGCATGGGCTAAAGGTTCCTTGATGCCCTATTTCGATCACTTGCCCAACGTCTGGACGATGCATTCGGACGGCGAAAAGAAAGAACGTCAGGCGCCCAATTCCGGACCTGCAAAAACAGAAAGCTAGCTAGTGCCAATGCGAACATTCATTGGGCAGTCAAGGTAGCTCGGTGCATCGCTATTGACCATATGTGCTTTTATTCTCGTTCTCTTCCTCCGCGGGTCCTCTCCGGCTTTCATGTTCTCCCAGCCACCCAGCCCCCCGGTAATGACATGGAGTGACCTTGGTGCGCACGTAAAGAAAGAAAGGTGCATTAGAGAGAGAGAAAGACATTGACGATGTTGGAGAGCAAACCTAGGAGGACTTCCGTGAAGTAGAGAGATGGGAAGACTTAGGGTAAGAAGTCGTCATCGGCGGCCGAGGTCCGTCTATAAATTTCGCGAGCGGAGAAACGAGCCCTATTCCGCGTCGACGACGCCGGCTTTATACCTTTCTCATGCGTCCCCTATGTCCAAGTTCTGCTGCAGCCTGACGGAAATGAAAAGAAAAAGCACCATCACAAATTCAGTGCCCGAGATCACCGACTTGCCACTGATGTGTGGGCTTGTGTCCCAACACGTAGTGATAGCGAGGGCTGGACCAGTCTCCGGACGTCAATCTGGCTCCTTTAGCTTCTAGTCTTCCCACCAGAGCGGGGTCATTTCGGGGCGAGGGGCGAATTGGCGACCAGAAATCGGGGGAGGGGCGGAATTGGGGGGTTGGGCTCGAAGGGAACTGGTCGGACTAGGAGGACGGGGGTTGGGGGGGTACAGGAGAAAAGCTGCCGTGATAGACATTCACCCAATGGGTGGCCTGCCCATCGCATCTACCCCCTCATCTTTATCTTTCCTTGCCTCTGTCATCACCTTCGAGACGGGCTCCGCCGGATGGAAGACCCCCCGCGGAGGCCTATAAAAGCCCTCAACTTTCAGGTTGTCGTCTTCTTTCCTTCCTCTTCCTTTTCCATCTTCCAAGTTCACCTCGACCACAGACACTGAACAGCATCACTTCCTGCTTCACAAGGACCCCTTCTCATACATCCACTCCAACCACCATTGCTTCTTGTGTCCTCTTTCCCAAGCCTCATAATCTTATCACAATGGCGACCCATCACTACCAGTCCCCTGCTCTTCCTATGAATGTCCCCTCAAAGGTCCCAGGCCCTGCAAGCCTCTATCCCATCAGTCGAGTGTCAGGATCTCCGCCAGATCTTTCCGATGCAAGCACCACAACGGGTAGCCGTACCTCTGGCGGATTCAGCTACAGCACCGGAAGTGCCAGCGGCGATTACGAATCCAGCTCGGGCTCCTTCTCGAGTGTGGACGTTGTTGATGTTCTCAATGACCGTTTGCAAAATGCGTTTGACCCGACTTCACTGGATAAGGGCCTAGCTATGCAGGCGCAAGCGTAAGCACTCTCCAGTTTTTGAAGAGAAGAGCAACATCCTCGCCCTTTGAAACAAGCAGACTCAAGAACCTCGTAAGACAAAAGAAATCTGACAACATGTGCTAACGGCGTGGAATAATAGCTCAGGTCAGCTTAACGCTAAGCAACATGAGCTTCTTGAATTGCAAGCTCTTGCCCAGCGGCGCTTGAAAGGTGTGCGTACAAGCTTCGCAGACGGAATCAAGGTCGCCCGGGAGACCAAGCGAGATCTAGAATGGACCCAGAAGCGTGTCAAGTGAGTATCTCAACGCCTTTCTTGATCCTGACACTCTTTGTCTTTGGGACCAGCGATTGTCGTCAGATCCCGCTCCGCTCAGAGGGAGCGGATATCCGCTCCGCCGCTATGGTGACTCTTGGCGGTTTCGTGGCTAGCAATGTGACTGGAGCCCGCAGAGGAAGGAATGGCACCTCCGCGGCGTGATTCAAGCAAGCTAACAGGTCCGTGATTCGCAGCACCCTGAAATCGAAGGCCGAAAGTCTTCACCCTGAAGAATACCGACGAGCATCGAAGAAGTACACGCTCGACGACAACTAGGCCCCATAGGAGCACGGTTTCCTTGTTTTCTTTTGGTTCTCCTCTTCGGCTCTCCGGGTGGTCCATCCATGAACTTTGTAACGACATTGACGACGACTTCAGCTTCTTTTCCTTCGCACGGGGTCAGGGTGCCCGCGCAATCGGATAATCCCAGGTTTTGTACTTTTTATGGCTGGTTGGTTTGGGCTGGTTTTTGGTTTGGGTTGGGACAGTTCTTCGTTGGTTGCGTCTTGTGTTGTAAATTTAGGCCTTCAGTCTCCCTGGTAGCGTGCTTAATTGACCAAAATATACCCGTTGCGCCGCGTCGTTTCGTGTCTCCTAGAAATTATAGGTTATAAGCAAACTGCCACTAAAGCCGAAACTGGCACATCCCCCTGCAACTCACCTCGCCCGTCTAGAGTGGCACTACTCCGTATAGGATGAGGTCACATCATCATGTGCTTTTGCGCCCCGCGTAGCATTCCCAGCCATGGCTTTGCACTGGCTTCTCCTGTAGAACGCCTGCTCCACGTGCTTAGGAGTTAGCCTTGAGCAGGTGTGCCGAGTGTACCACCCAGCTCGACTGCAAACACCAGACACCGTCTCAGCACACCTTTTTCGACCAGTCAAGTCACCAAAGGTCCAATTCAAATCGAGAAGAGACAAGGCAGTGCCAGGAAAGCCTGTACAGCCCTCCGCTGTAGATCGATAGTGAAGATAACAGGGCAGGACGCAGGTCTGATCCCTAACCAAACAGTTGTTGTCGTTCAACGCACGAGCTGTTTCAGACGTTGGCATCATATCTCCGCCCCACCAAGCTCATTTTAGATAGTGCGAGCGGCTGCTCTGGCAAAAAGCGCGACTGGTCAGGCAATGAGAGTAGTACCCAATTTGCGCACGTTAGGTACCAAGGGTGGAAGAATGGATGGGTCAAGGGGGTTGGACGTCACGTGATCATCTACTGGGACATTACCCTACCTACATTGCTTAGGGTGCATCTCTTCAACGTGCATGCACTATGTAAGTGGATATCGGTCTATGAGATGGAGTAGATCTTAGTGTATGTATTGGTTGATAGTGCTATGGACGACATTCCCTTGGCTGACTAGCATAAGAAAGTATGTGACAACGTGCTGTTCACACAAAAACTGAGGCAAGCAAGACGAGCTTGGATAAGGTATAGTTCAAAACCAAGGCATCAAGTCCCCGAGTAAAATGACTGCCATTCAGCAGGCGTACGTCAATGGAAAGACGCGGAGTAATAGAAGAGATCTATCAACATGACATGTGAACTGCTCGATCCATACACCAATCCACATCCATCGAACGTACTCAGCTCCTCTTGGTTCCATAGGTAAAGCACATACGGCCAGACCGCCCGTACACTTAGAATCGGAACATGAGATCGCGCGGACGGGTCACCGGAACGGGAATCAGACCGCTCCAGGGATCTTCTATGAAGCAAGGCATGAAGTACACTTTATCCTTGCCGGCAAGTATATTTCCGTTGCCCAACCGTCTTAACTCTTCCACAGTAAGCTGAGTGCCATTTGGAGCTGTATATGCTACTTGCTCGCTCGAGCGCTCACGGGAGCGTTGCTGACGCTCCACGGGGACCTGTCGAGACTGAGAAGGGTGATGTGCGTGGGAGCCCTGACGCTCCTTGGAGGGCTGACGTGCATTGATAGGCCGAGTCGCCTGAGAGGTCTGCAGTCCCAGAGATGCTTGATGTTCCTGCAAGCCTGGACGACCTCGAGAAGATTGGCGAGTGTGGCAGGGCTGATCTGCTTGAGCAGCCTGACGTTCGCGGGAGCACTGGCGCTCTGGGTCCTCCACTTGGTTGTTGCTGGTCCTCCCTTTTCTATTAGACCTTCCCCTGGTGTTTTCTCTCGGCTTGACCATGGGAACACTCATGGGCGCATTGACTTTATCGGAAGATGGAGCAGAGTGGTGAGCTACTAGACCATGAGTTAGCGCTATTCGTGTACCCATTGGGCATTCGGTAAGCGATGGGAATGCAAATTTACCTTCAATGACATTACCGGCCTTATTTTCTTCAGGTTGTTGATTGCTGCCATCATTTGAAGGTAGGGGCTTCGCTTGAAGAACGGCTGCTCGTTTGGAATTCTTCCTTTTATCCCTAATAGTGCCCTTGGACGTGATAGTGTCTTCGGTCTTGGTTACCGCAGTCTCCGGCACGCAGCCATCGGTCTCCAAATTGGCCTTTGTCTGAGTATCAGGTGTTCCACCCGAGAGCCCATCAAGCGGTGCTTTGGTATCTCCAGACATAGTCTGCCCAGCATCTCGCGTGATACTATCTTCAGTATTGTCTTTCTCGTTGTGCTGAGGAAGATTTCTGTTTGCTAGCTCGGGCTTCGTCTGAGTTTCAGCTATTGCCGAAGACTCTTGAGTCTCCGCCCCGGGTTGCTGAGTGAGATCATTCTCTACCGACTTAGTCTTCGCCTGAACATCAGATGTCCCAGTTGAAGGCTCTGCCGATGGCTCTATGACATCTCCGAAATTGATCTTATGCTGATGATCATTCACCTCTGGTTGCTGAATATAACCATGATTCGCCGGCTGTATCTTTGCGTGGCCATCAGCGCTTTCAACCAAAGCTCTTATGGGCTTATTAGCATCTTCAGGAACAGCATTATCCTGAGTCTTGGCTTGGTGAATAAGGCCTTTCTTGGCCGGCTCGGTCTTCGCCTCAGTATCGGCCGTACCATTCAAAGGCTCTTTCAGTGTCTTTTCGGTACCCCCGGACGTAGTAATATCCTTGGTCTTGTTCAAATCGGCCAGCTGAGTGTTTGCTAATTCGGATTTTGGAATATTAGACGCTTCAGCAGTGTGTTCCACCAAAGGCTTCCTAGCATCGCCAGACACAGCATTGCTCTTGTTATTGATCAATCCGACTTGTCGACCACGACTATCATTCTTTGGCTTATGCTTCACTTGCCCACTGCCAGCCTTATCAAAGCGCTCTCCCATTGCCACTCTGACATCTCCCGACGTATTGATCCTCCTGTTGCCAGTCTTATTCTCCCTCTGCACCGCACGAGCCTCTTCCACCTGCTCCGGGCTCCGCAAGCTTTTAGCCTTCCATTCCTCGAACAAAGTGGAGCGTCTGTTGAGCACACGGCCTTGCTTGTTGTTGGTGTTGGTGTTTGCGTTTGCACTTGGGCCTGCGATGGTAGCGGCGTGCTGATAATGCTGAGGCTGATGCAGCGAATGTCTTTCCTCAGTGTTATAAGGTTCCCATCCTCCTTGATTTGGCTTTGGCTGTAGCTGTGCCTGGTCGTGTGGAGCGGCTGGCAGAGGGTTGTTGGGAGTCACCTGGTAATCATTGACGGTTTCAGGAGCCCATTCTTCCCGAAGATCGTACTCTTGCTGTGATATTTGCTTTCTTTGGAGGATCTGCTTGGGCGCGGTCTTATGGTACATGTCGGGCGGAGACTTGTGTTGGTCTTCGTTTGCTTGGGAAGGTGGCATGGCTTCGGACTGCCTCCAGAGTAGGCAGAAAAGAGGGGTGGAGAGATCTGTTGGCTTTGGTAGACAAGTATAGAAAGTGATTGCTTGATAAGAAAGAATTAGGTCACTGAGAAAATGAGCCCAGGTGAGGTTGAAGAGTATCTGTGATGTGGCAGGTGGATGTGTTAGGGAAGTAGGGAAGCAGGATGCGGGCAGCTTACAATGACTGAACACTTTGAGGGATGAAAATCACGCAAATTATTGACTCATGTGAAACTTCATCTATAAGCTAGACAAGAATGATTATAGAACTGTCTCAATTCTAGTCAGCACTAGGTCTTCAATCAAAAAGCATCTCACAGCCAAAAGTACTCTAAATAAAAGTTTCGTTTAAGACCATCTTAGTATAACCTTGTGCTGGGGCGAGTCAGGATAAGGATAGGTAAAACATATTTATGTCCATAATAATTCCCAAAAAGACCTCTCATGACCTCTCATCTCCCACTAAACCGCTCTTCTAGTAGTCAGTCCTCCTTCCTGGACTGCACTGTTGATAAAGCGCACAAATTGAGTCACTAGCTGGTCTGGAGTCTTCTTCGCGAGCTCGATACCATCGAAGACTTTCTTGATTCCAACACCGGAAGTGATGCTGTACGCTGTTTCTCCTTTGAGAGGCTCGATGCGCTCCAGAGCCTCTGCGATCTGCTCGCTTGTGAACACCTCAGATTTCTCCATGATGTGCTTCAGCTCTTCATGACTCGTGACATTCGGAACATCGATGTCGGAGTTGAAAGAGTTGTAGATATTCAATTCCTTCATAAGTACTCGCTCGCTTGTGGTCGCGAGGATAAGAAGTCTTCTGTTTTTCGGTGGCCGTTTCTTAAACAAAACCTTCAACGTCTGTAGGACGCTGTTGCTGAACCGGGGCCCAACCGACACATAATCAATGATGGTCTCAATATCATCGACAACAACAACGCTTGTTTGGCTTTTGTAGGCATCGTTGAAGACCCTGAGAATGTGCTGGATCTTAGCGGATTCGCTGAAACCGGCGATATCTTCAGGGCAGACCATTTTGATGAAAGGCGCCCCCGAGTCAAGCGCGATCTGAGCTGCAAGAGCGGTCTTTCCACTCCCAGGCGGTCCATTAAGCAAGACGGACCACAAAGGTGTCTGCTCAGGGCGGCCAAGACCTCTCGCCAATGCCTCTCCTTCATTGAGAACATTGTCAATCTTGTCTGAGTAGTTGATGATGTCGTGCTCAATGCATCTCTTAATCTCATCCTCGGACACACCGAAAGCCGGTTGGATTTCATCAAGAGCAAGAATAAAATCGGAGTGGTTAACCTTCATATCAGCGGCGTCATCCTTAACCCTAACCGTTTTACCTGAGTCGATATGACGATTGAAGGCGAAGGAAGTTGCAGCCTTCACGAGACCAGCAATCTCAGCACCTGAGTAGTTTTTTGTCAAACCAGCTATCTCTGGCAGATTGACACTCGGATCCATCAGTTCACTTTGTCTCATGTTCTGAGTGTGGATGCCGAGAATTTGAGCTCGGCCGGCCTCATCGGGGAGTGAGATTTCAACGTGCACTTCCAGACGACCAGGTCGCAGCAAGGCATCATCAATCATATCTTTCCTGTTTGTCATACCAATGAGTAGAATGTTGTTTAGCTGGTCAACACCATCCATCTTTGAGAGCAGTTGGTTGACCACGCTATCGCCGACTCCGGTACCGCCACCCGCTCCACTGCCACGCTGTTTACATACAGCATCCAATTCATCGAAGATAATGATGTGGAGTCCACTTTCGTCGCCCTTTTCCTTATATTCCTGTTCTGCATCGGCGAAAAGCTTACGGATGTTCTCTTCTGACTGCCCGACGAACTTGTTCAGGACCTCTGGACCGTTGATAATCTTGGGCTCTCGCGCATTCAGCATCTTTCCGATTTGTCGCGCCAGCAAAGTTTTACCGGTACCAGGCGGTCCGAACAGCAAGATACCTTTCACGTGCTGGATACCAAGCTTCTGCACGATGTCAGGTGGGAAGATACGCGACGCGAATGCGCGACGGAAGATTGTGTGAAACTCTGAGTCGAGACCACCAATTCCCATCTTCTCGGTGTTGAAGTCGGGCTGGATGATAGCATTGGCCGCGGGCCTGTTCTTCGCTGGTTTGATCTGGATCTCACTCTGAGGATCCTTGAAGAAGTTGATCAAAGTATGCTTCGTGAGGATGCCCCTAGCTGTAGGTTCCGACTCCGGCATCTTACTGGTGTCCTTCTCCGAAGTAAGACTAACACGAAGGATGGTCTTGACTGTCAACTGTAGCGGCACGCCGTGATGGTCCATCAGTACCGGTTGCCCCGGTGCGAAGATTTGGCCATTGAAATTCTGGAAACATCAGTTAGGTAGATCATCGGAAGCCCAAACAAGCCACGCATACCTTGATCACAGAACTAAGAAGCTCATCCTGATCATACAAAGTATCCGGCCGTAATTTTCCAGCAAATTTGACCTCAATGTCCGCAGAACCGAGATACGCCTCTCCGCCCTGTCGGAAAGGATCATAGATGCGAACATCGAGGGAGTCTCGGAATCCAGCCTTGGCCCATGGTCTTTGGATGCTGGAGAGTCCAATGTATCCCGGAGGGAATTCATCGAGGACGCGTGCGGTAAACACGTAGAGGCCATTGACAATGATCAAAATATCTTCGTATCCGAACTGAGCGCGGGGAAAGTCTTGGGCGGAGAGCGCAACGCTGGCAGTTGTTCAGTCAGGGAGTGTCACACCTCGAAGCTCGGTTAGTCCACACTTACAGGTTTCCAAATTGGCATTCCTTATTCGGACTCTCCTTTGGCGTCAAAGCCCAGGCCCCTCCTTCACTCGGTCTGCCTCCCATCGGGGCCTGCGGCGGCGGGCGAGTACCCGGTGCAGGTCGTCGCGGCGGGGGTGTTCCGTAACCCCTAAGTCGAGCGCAAATATTAGCCATCCATCCTCTAGGAATACCAATTTGATTCTAGGATATCTTCATACCCTGCGTCAGGAGCTCCGTGCTGCGGTGGGTAGCCTTGCGAAGGCCGTGAGTAACCGTCCCTCTGGGGAGGAGGATTAGACCCAAAAGGGTTCGAGTAGTTATTGCGATTAAACATGGTGTACCATGGGGCTCACCAAAGGGCTGTTAGCGACAATGAGAGCAGGAAAAGTTCACTGATGAGGTGAGCTTCCCAAGGTCAACGCTGCCCGCAGCTTGTCTCGGCAACTCCACAAAGAAGCGGTCAACTGGCGAGTCTTCGACAGCGAATATCGCAGTAAGTGTAAGTCCAAAGATGTGTAGAGACACACTTGAATTCAATAGAAACGGCCGTTGATGTATGAAAGTATGAAAGAAGCGCAACGTGGCGTGGAGCTGATCTCCGCAGGCAGCTGGGATGGGGCAGGGTGTTGAGCCACCGCGGGCCCGGGCGGAGACTGATTTTAATTTACCGACAACCATCTGGGCCGTCAAGCTTAGAGCTTGAGCCTCGCGACGCAGTCTCATTTGCATTGGTGTTTGACATCCTGACCGCGTGGCTCGAACTATCTAGTATAGCTCACGGCTCAAAATGCCTCTGTAAGTTCTATCGCATCGTGTTGCCTGCGAAACCTGAATACTCATACGTCATCTCAACAGTCACCTTCTCGGGAAGAAGTCATGGAACGTCTATAATCCAGAAAATATCGCGCGCGTCCGAGGAGATGAAGCGCAAGCCAAGGCGCAGGAGGAGGAAGATGAGCGTCGTATGCAAGAAGTCGACGCCGAGCGACGAATCCAAATACTCCGCGGTGAACGACCCCCCACCCCTCCGCCGCCGGAACATACATCGCGAACAGAAAGGCAATCCCATGCCGATTACACGAGAGGTCATAGAAAGCGGAGGCGCTTAGCTGGCGAGAACGATACAGATCGCGATATCAGGTTTGCTAGAGAGGACGCGGAGCTTGCGCTGGCGAAACGCGATGAACTGATACATGCTCGAACAAGCAAACACGACGCGCCGCTCTACGATAGCGATGGACACATCAACCTCTTTCCTGACGAACAGCCTCATAAGCGTGCGGAGAAGAATCCCGAGGCTGTAAAGGAGGTCGCGGATAAGCAGCGGAGCTATGAAGATCAATACACGATGCGGTTTTCCAATGCAGCCGGATTCCGTCAAGATGTCGGCAAGGACCCCTGGTACTCGTCTTCGCGTGGTGATGGCTTATATCCTGAGGCGATGCCTAATAAAGATGTCTGGGGTAATGAGGATCCTTTGAGGCAGGAAAGGGAGAAAGCACGCATGGACCTCAACGATCCTCTCGCGGCGATGAAGAAAGGCATCCGTCAGCTGAAGTCGGTTGAAGAACAACGACAGAAATGGAATCAAGAACGGAGCAGAGAGCTTAACGCCTTAAAGTCTGCGGAGAATGCCCGGTCGCACCGCCGTGGGAGGCAGTCCCAGTCGAGGGATAGCTTAGAGGATTTTAGACTCGATGGCCTGCCAGACACAGGTCGAGTTGATCGAGAGAAGAGGGACCGGAAGTCAGCCACGCATCCCCGACATTCCCATAGTAAGACGTCCAGTTATTCACATCGGCGGCGCTCTCGTTCTAGATCTCCCTCGCGTTCCCATCGTCATCATAGCCATCGCCGTCGCGATCGCGATCGCGACAGCGACAGACATAATAGCCGTCGGCGCGATGCACAAGCCTATTCAAAACATCGGAAATGATAGATGCACTAACAACGGTTGGTACGGGCAGGCACCGTATATCTACGAATTTATGATCTTGTGGTTCACAGCTGTTGCGCACAAAAATGACGTCGAGAGAAACGGAAGCAAAACTTTTAATCGGAGCTTATCCTTATTGTAACGCCCACTTCTGATCCCCTTTCTCCCCTTTCTCGCCGACTTGCGCGTCATATTCAACAGTGATATCCAGGGACCTGGAGTTCGCATCCTTCTTCTGATAACCAACCTTACCCTTGATCAACTGGCCTTTCTTTAGCGGAATCGCATCTTTCTTTCCATGGTCGATCAGAAGGATGGTTTGTTGCCAATGAGTCTCTTTACCATCTGGACCGGTGGTAAAAGACACGATGCCCTTCTTCTGCAGGTCCGACGGGGTAGCATTGGGCGGAAGATTGGACTCACTGGATGGCATGAAGAAGATGTCGAACCAGATAGCCCAACCATCGAGCGCGTCAACATCTTCTTTTAGGGTGACCTCAAAGTCCTTCAAGAAAGACAATTCCTCCACAGTGATAGTGTGCAGTGGAAGGGTCAGGAAGATATCGGATTCCCCAGCAATAGCAGATACCGGCACGGTGCGGACAAGCGCTTCGTCATAGATGCCAGTGAGCATACTCTTCATGTTGAAGCCGTATACATCGTGCCAGAATCCGATGTGCGACTGAACCAAGTCCGCATCGGCCAGCGGCGCAAGGCGAAGCGTAGCGTGCGAAGGTGCCATAAGACCCCCTGGAGCAAGGTAGCGGTCCCGAGCGTAGATGACAGAGTCAAACATGGCTTCGAATAACAAGCCGTAACCCATCCATTCGGAAATGATAATGTCCACCTGTTCGACAGGCAATGTGACTTCCTCGATCTTGCCGCGAATGCATCTGTGAAAAGGCTTCAGTTATAGGATCAAATACGTGCTGCACTATTGGGTACATACGTTATAACATCACCAAAACCGTTCTCGTAAACGATCTCTTTCGCCCGATCGATGATGTTCGAATTGTCGACGGAGATAACCTTTCGAGCACCCGCTTTGGCACAAAACATAGACAGGATTCCGGTTCCACAGCCAACATCAAGGACAACTTTATCTTTGAAAACGTGCTTGTTCTCGTAGACGAAATCCCGGTAGGAGTCAGTACGGATCGTGTCTTTGAGCATGGACTCGTGGATGCCTAAGCCATATATTAGCAAACAAAAGCTTCGAAAGTGTGATTATCGAGCAGCATACCGTTATATGAGTATGAAGTAAAGTAGTCCGAATCAACTTCTTCAGCCTTGGTGGCAGCACGACCAGCAGCCTGACTAGCGGGCTTCTCCTCTTCCTTCGCCAATTGCTCCTCCAGCGATTTTTGAACCGCGAGTCTATACTCCGAGAACTGAATCTGGAGGCGCTCCAACTCTTCCTGGAGCTCAACTACCTGGCGTTCAGCTTGAGTTTCACCGGCCTTGTCCGATTCTTCGTCCTCGATGTCATCCAGACTGTATAGGAGTGCGTCGTCCTCCAAGACAGGTTTCAGATAGATGTCGTCTTGGAATTTATCCTTTGTGGACACATCAGGAGACATATTCCCATCTTTTACGGAAGTGCGTATATAGTTGACGAGTTTGATAGTATCCAAAAAGTCCAAATCTAGCGATTGAAGAACGGAAAGGTCAGCAAAGCTACAAGTCAGAGAATATCTCATTCAAGCGTAGGCCGCAAAGGCACACCGGCGAGATGTATACTCCAATGTCCAGAGTTAGATCAATTGTCTACACACCAAGCTCCTTTTGTATTTTCCTTAGATCAAAGTTGTATTTATCTTTGCTCTCCTTGAGCATTGATCGAATATCTGGGTAGACTTTATCAGAAAAAAGACCAACGACCGGCTGCGTTTCATCATCCGGCTCGACGTCTTCCCATCCCTCTTCATCGGTGGCGTCTGAATCCTCAGAGGTAACGGAGTCACGATCGACGTCCTTTAGAGAGCGTTCTTCTGCGGAGGGGGCGGACATGTCGAGTACTGCGGGGGAAGTGTTCGAATAACTGCAGTCCGATCGGTGCTATAGACTCAAATAATAGAAAATATATTCGACGTCTAGAAAGCAGCCGGCGCGTTAACTTGCTAGCAGGGGAAGAAATTTCCTAGAAATGGTTGCCCCGCCTCCGTCCAGTGGGTTGGTTTGTTTGATTTGTTTACACCAACTGATAAGACAACGGAGCTTCAGGCCCGGGCGGCTTCCCCGCCAACAATCACCCGGACCGCTTCCAAGCAACAAAGCATCGAGCCGTCACCACATCTCACAATTATATACCTTTCTGGAGATCATCAATGGCTGCACTTTATACTCGCTCGATATCCTAGCTTCTGCTTATCGTCTTCCACAAACCTTTCAACACAGTTGTCTTATCTTCTTACCCTTCGCTGTGCCATTGATAAGATAAACAAGAATGGCCTTCTTCTTTAGCCGCGGTCGATCCCGCCAGCCATCCGATGTTGTGAGATCAATCAAGGACTTGTTGCAGAGGCTCCGTGAGCCTTCAGCTGCTCCTAAGGCTAGTTTACCCTACGAACCTTTCTCCAAGGATTTGAGACCTGCTAACACCCTCTAGGTGGAGGATGAGTTGGCCAAGCAACTTTCCCAGATGAAAGTAATGGTGCAGGGAACTCAAGGTTCGTGCAGCTCACAACATAATCTTGTACAGCATGGAGTTCAACGTACTGACTCTGAGCCTGACAGAACTCGATGCCTCTACCGATCAGGTCCACGGTCTGGTCCAGGCTATGCTGCAAGAGGATCTGCTTTACGAACTCGCGGTGGCTCTGCACAACCTCCCATTTGAAGCAAGGAAAGACACTCAAACAATATTCTCTCACATACTGCGCTTTAAACCTCCTCAAGGGAATTCACCAGACCCTCCTGTCATCTCTTACATCGTGCACAATCGGCCTGAAATCATTATTGAGTTATGTCGGGGCTACGAACACAGCCAAAGTGCTATGCCATGTGGCACTATCCTCAGGGAGGCGTTGAAATTTGACGTAATCGCCGCTATCATTCTTTACGATCAGTCAAAAGAGGGGGAGCCGGCAATCAGACTCACCGAAGTCCAGCCCAACGTTCCCCAGCGAGGAACGGGTGTTTTCTGGAGATTCTTCCATTGGATTGATCGGGGCACCTTTGAGCTAAGTGCAGATGCCTTCACAACCTTCAGGGTAAGAGCATCAAAAACGCTGCTCTACTAAGATTCTTCTAACTCAATGCTGTTCTTTAGGAGATCCTGACGCGTCACAAGTCCCTCGTGACTGGATACCTAGCCACGAACTTCGACTACTTTTTCTCACAGTTTAACACTTTCCTCGTCCAGTCTGAGTCATATGTTACCAAGCGACAAAGTATCAAGCTCCTCGGCGAGATCTTACTAGACCGCGCCAACTACAGTGTGATGATGCGCTATGTCGAGAGCGGAGAAAACCTCAAACTCTGCATGAAGCTCCTGCGGGATGATCGCAAGATGGTCCAGTATGAGGGATTCCATGTTTTTAAGGTATGTGGAGGGTGCAACCTCTTCTGCCAGGGTAGGATGCAACGACGTTGACAAAGAATGTGGTTAGGTATTCGTCGCGAACCCAGACAAGTCAGTGGCGGTACAGCGGATTCTTATCAATAACCGGGACCGGTTGTTAAAATTCCTCCCGAAATTCCTCGAGGACCGCACAGACGATGACCAGTTCACGGACGAGAAGAGCTTCCTCGTCCGGCAGATCGAACTTTTACCCAAGGAACCTATCGAACCATCTCGTTCTGGGCGTGAGCCGTCTCGGTCAACTGCCAACACCACGACAGTGGCATAAATTATAGCGCGGCGAAAGACAACTGGCCGCAATATCTCCATTGTACGTCGTCCGTCGTTGTCGTCACATGGTCCTCTTCACTCGCTCGTCCATCGCCTGTTTTTCGTGTTTCAGCACCGCGTGTACTTGACTGTACCCTCTGTACGTATGGGTTTGCATTTATGGCCAGCTGGTATCTGGCTTTTTGGAGTTATTTTTTGGGATTTGGAAGGAATACACGACTAGTTGCCCGGAGCGATGGCTTGACGACAAACAGAAAAATAAAAGGAAAGGGAAGCGATAATGGAAGGGAAGTTTAGATTCCTTGCATTGGAAATGGGTATAGCAAATCCGGAGTGCGCAAAACCGTAAACAGAGTATAGATCGGGGCCCCCTTTGTCTCAGAGCACGAGCCAGGGGCCGATAGAGCGATAGAACCATGCGACTATTGATAAGTATCAGTGCATAACTGAGTCTGAAGCCTTGATAGTTGACGTCAAACCCGGTTTGCAGAACAATTGCATTGTTGCCATCCATGGAATCGGCCGCTCTGTGGATCATTTTCATCATCGCCATTGAAGAACTCTGTTTTTGCAGCTGCTGGAGCTCATCATTATCATTATTCCTCGGTGTTATTCTCTAAGTCCTCAAGGAAGACAAGGATTGAAAGTGCTGTTAGTGTGCGCCTAGAGCCGACTATTCTTGTCAAGGTCAGCCTTAGTCTCTATATGAACCACCCCCAAGTGGATCGATTCGTAACCCCTTCGCGATCCCTTCTTCAAGCCTCAGCTGCGACGACTGAATTCAAACTCCCACCACCCTTTCGCTCTCTTTTCGCTCTTGTCTGTCCTTTCCTCGGTTTGTATTCAGTTGCGATTGCCACCTTCCTTTAACAGCTGGCTGCGTTGTCGGAAATCTGTCCGCCTGCCAAGTGTCAGTGAAGCAGCCGCGGCCGACAACTGGCACCCTCGACCCGATTCAGTTCTCAGACTCCCCCCATTTTTAGGCACCGAACCCCTGGGGATGGTCATGTTCAACTGCTCGGTGGAAACTATCTCACAAGTGTCCTTCGCTTTACCCCCTTGTGGCCCGTACTATATATCTTAGGCTGCGATTGACTGGCGCGACGTTCGTGCGACGATTCGATCCTTTGTCTCCCCAAACCGCCCCGCCGCCTCGCTCCCTTTAGACCCGTCCTGCGAAACGAAAGGAAGAAGGAAATCCGGACTTGGGAAATAGCTCTATAGGGGTAGCAGTGGGAACCGCTGGACAATTGAAGCCCCAAAGAGATCCAGGTGCAAGTCATGCCAGGATAATGGGAGACACGCGATCCTCCCCGTCGCCCGTCGAAATGTCGGAACGATCCTCTTCCCCCGAAGAGATGACTACGAGTACGACGGACCCTTCAGTAACCCAAACCACTTCATTACCGCTTCCAGTCGATCAGTTCCCTTCCTCCGAAAGCAGGTCGATTGCGACGACGACAACGACATCGACATCGTCCAGCGGCCCTGATCAGTCGGCGCCTGGCACCCCGACACATCAGGGTACGAAACTAGACCGAGGGCTATCGCCTCCTACACATTTCGCGAAGCTCAGAGGAATCACATCCCTACAAGAAGCCGAACCATCAACTGTCAGTTTACGCTCTCTGCGCAGTATTCCCAGCATTGTCGTCAATGACGGATCGCGCCCCAGCTCTCGCCCAGGTTCAAGGCCCGGCTCCCGACCAGGCTCGCGGTGGTCGGAACGGAAATGGGGCACCCTGAGAAGTAGGAGGTCGGCAGAACTTCAAAGAGACGAATCGCCGCCGCCTGTTCCGAGGATAGAGCCCCTGTTCAGTGGCATCTCGCTAGATATTCCGAATGGATCGCTCGACGGGCTTGGTGCGTCGAACATGAGGTTCTCCAAGCGTGGAAGTCTTATTCAGGAGGAGGAAAAAATGCAGTTAGAGCGCAAGCTTAAGGAACAAGAAGCGAACTCGGCAGGAAAGGAGACCGAAGCGCACGGAACGGAGGATATGGACATAGAAGCGAAGGAGAAGTGCCAGAAGCCCGCACAAATCACCTCACCCGTGGATTGCTCAGGAACTGCTCGTGTCCGTCCACGGCCCCCGTCATTACTTCGTGTACGACGAAGTAGTATTCCCAGCAGAGCCATCTCTGCGGACGAGGACATGTTATCTCGGAGAGTCAGATTGATGTACGCAAAAGGAGACGAGAACGTGACCGATTCAGAAGTGGCCAGATCATTCGCCATGGAGAACGGTACCCTATGGGAGGAAGCGACCCCTACTAAATCGGAGACTTTTGAAACCAGCGTTTCTGATGCTGATAAACCGGCTATATCATCCACTGACACTGGCGGCAACTCTTCTGGCCCTAAAAGAGAGGCCAACGAGCTGGCTGGGGGCATCGAATACTGGCAGAATATCAAGGCAGGAGATGTGGATAGATATGGCTTCATTCGCGCGTCAAACTCCGCCGAAGGTGCAGAGTTCAGCCCCATCCAGCGAGTTTCCACCAGTTTGCTGCTTGCGTCGGAAACACCACGGCGAAGGCGCACTATGCGACCACCTTCGGCCTTAGCAAGCAACCGCTCGTTTACGGGACGGTCTCCTTCGCGGCAGAACTCAGAGGCATCTATGCGTCCGGCTTCCTCACAAAGCACGTTTAGTTCCCCTTTGCGCCGGTCAACCTCGCGGTTCCGACAAGCGACAAATCACCTTCCTCATAATCGCAGTCGCCGTTTCAAAGATGAGGCTGGGGATATGCTCACCCTTCCCTCTGAATCTGCTACGTTTGACGACAAGTTGGACAGTGCCGCTGCGCGTGCGGCAAGAAAGAAAGAGTGGGAACGAGAGGACAAATGGACCAAAATGGCGAAGCCGACAAGAAAAGGCAAACATGGAGGCGGAATGACATTTGACTTTGATGCCAAAAGTTCGAAACTGATTGAACGCACATGGAAAGGGATACCTGACCGGTGGCGATCGTCAGCATGGTACTCTTTCCTAGAAACCAGCGCCAAGAAGCACAGCGATAGCCCGACGGAAGAAGTGCTTATTGCAGTCTACCAAGAGTATCAGGAGATATCATCCCCCGACGACGTACAGATTGATATCGATGTCCCGAGGACGATCTCTAGCCATATCATGTTTAGGCGACGGTACCGCGGTGGTCAACGTTTGCTTTTCCGCGTGTTGCACGCGATGTCCCTCTACTTTCCGGATACGGGATACGTTCAGGGTATGGCAGCACTTGCGGCCACACTTCTTGCGTACTACGATGAAGAGCATGCATTCATCATGCTTGTTCGGCTGTGGCAGTTGCGAGGATTGGAGAAACTCTATCGCTCTGGTTTTGCGGGCCTCATGGAGGCCCTCGGTGACTTTGAACGAGAGTGGTTGGAAGGAGGAGAAGTCGCCGCGAAACTGGTATGTTGACCTTCACAACAGAAACTAGCGCATTTTGCACTGACACATTTGCCGTACATTAGAACGAAGTCGGGATCCCGCCTACAGCATACGGCACCCGATGGTATCTGACACTGTTCAATTATTCGATCCCTTTTCCAGCCCAGCTCCGAGTCTGGGATGTCTTCATGCTCCTTGGCGATGCTGAGGATCATCCAACGACGAGCAGAACGGAGACCAGCGGCTTTGGCAAAGGCCTTGATGTTCTGCACGCGACCTCGGCGGCCCTTATTGACGGGATGCGAGAAATCATCCTCGATTCAGATTTCGAGAATTCAATGAAGGTTCTAACTAGCTGGATTCCGATCAAAGACGTCGAGCTATTCATGCGTGTTGCCAAAGCCGAGTGGAAAGTCCACCATCGAAAGAAGTCGCTTTGATCTCAAACGCGACTGCTACCATACCACGACCCCTTTATAATTCTTCTATTACTGCAGCACATTTGACACTAAACTTATCACTAATACCCATTTACTATGCTCAGTGAAGCTTTGCTTTCTCTGGGCGATTCACGAATGACTTCCCGGCTGGATGACCTGCGATGACTGGACAACGTCATTTCGTTATCATTCCATTTATCATATATTCTTACGACTGATCCTTCGAGTTCTGTTCATACTCTCTGACTTTCTCTCGATCAAAGGTCTCCCGCGAGCATCACCGCCGCCTGCCGCGAGGATCTCGAGCCGAAGTCTACCGTTATCCCTTCCTAAACATCTCAAATGCCGCAACATTAATTACCTCACGATGGACCTTGTCAAATACTGGGCAGTTGAACATGGCTGAGCCTAATTGCCGACACTTCTTATCGTTCGGTACCTACGTGGTTCATGCCTTCATCGTTCTCCCTGCATGCTTTATTATATTATACCCTCGCTTCATTGTAATATCTCTATACCCCTTTTACGCTCACTAATTTTACCCTTCTTACCTTGTCTTCACTTTGTATACGATATGACTCTTCTTATATACCTATTCAACCCTTTAATGTGTGTGTGTCAGCGTGTGCACCAGTCCGGCACTTTCAAGCCGAGTCCCATGTCAGTCCTAATTCTAACTCTGATACCCTTATCTACCTTGCCTGTGTTCCACTTCATGTTCCTCTCTACAAGCACCCTCGATAACCCTTCGTGTCCACCAATCTGCACTGTCCTTACATCGTCCGTTCTTCACTCATTCATTTCTGCTTTCTCCATCACTTTCTCATATGTTTCGGACTGTTAGATTAACAACCTCCCTGGTCCTGTTCTCGATGTCCACACCTACCACTACCAGTATTAGAATTAATCCAACCCTAATTCGGACGTTACCTCCTTATCAAGACAAAAATCGATGCTGTAACATTTCCTGGGCCCTATCTAACCTTCGCAATGCCCAGCGCCGAAATCCTGCGGTTGATATGCTTCTATCTTCCATATCTGCCGGTAGTGAAAATGGAACTAAGGAATTGCAAGGGCTGCGAGCGCATAAGAAAACCAGGCTTCTTGTCCTTGGTTATGTTTTTCATGAATCTATGTCTCCATGTTTGCTTTTAGTGCCAATTCGCTCCAGGTACTGTGAGTAAGGGTACATACCTAACAAAAGGGCAACGCGGTCACTATAGAATAGCCGTAACCTAGACCAAGTCAATTAGCCAACTTCTTGAGAGATGATTGATAGCGGACTCTGTTGTATATGAGCACAGCGAGGCTTGGCTTATTCAACAATACAGTATCCTGAGCTTTGAGCCATGCGCTCAAATTATGCTTTCCATTCACGTTGCTCACTGACTGATCGCCTACTTACTTCTTTCATTCGCATGTCCTACAGTCGGGAAGGTTGGGTCATATGCAGCAGCTGACATTTGAAATCTACGGAGTAGTGGAGGTACGGAGTACCTACCACTTCAGTCATCTTGCAGGCCTTGACCGACATATAAGCATCCTAACGAAGCGGGCGAACCGCGGTCTGGGCCGGGGCCGGGAAACATCATCGACTAGACACTGGCATGTGGTCCTAAAGTCCCATTTTCCTTCTGTAGAGCCGTAGATAATAGCCGGCGAAATGTTCCGCTAGCGAAAATCATAACGCATTTGTTTCTCTGGGCCAAAAAAAAGCAAATACAAGAGAAACTCTCCAGAAGAGGAGCCGAGGCTCTGGTTCGATGGTCAGCTCCAAGTTCCAACTGGAAGCGACAATGAGATGTGATGTATCACCTCTGTTGGAGATAGCCCACCAGTGACCGAAATTTGGAGGACGTAACGCAACCTCTCTAGGAGGAACTATGAAGATGGGAGCCAAAGGAAGGAATCAATAGCGAAACCTTGTCGAGGCTGTCTTTACCGCATTGGCTCAATGGCAGCTAACGGTCGTCCGTTTCAATTGCGATAGTTCACATTCTGAAGGGCATTGGATGCATCTGTCTCTGTACGACTTTCGTCCTTGATAAATCTGACTCGGTGGAGCCTCAACATGGTCAATGGATCCGATCAGATGACTCCAGCGGATGGATGCCAGGAAATAAGATGTCCGGGAGACCCTGGCAGTGCTCTTTGTGCAGCGAGAATAAGCCGAAAAGTTGAGTGAGGCCGCCGAACCACGGCTCAATCTCTCGCTCTAGCATTTTGGCTTTTCTCTCTCTGCTTCTCCCGCGGGCTGGTGCCATGGATAGCATTCCTGGAGCATAGATATATCTACAGTCTTCTCCTGTGGGCTGGTTCCGCCCTCCTGGAACCGCTGTCCCACCCGCTAACAAAACAAATCCGACCTAGTCTAACGGCCTCGCGGTCGCCTCACGATTTCCCATCACGCGGCTGCTTGGCCTCCACTGCTCTCTTGCTTCCTGCCCAGTTTCTCGTGTCCTTTACGTCCACCTTCACAGTTCGCTCCATTCCTGCCGTCCTCCCAGCCATCCGTTCCGCTCTTCAGATCCCATCCTCGACTTCTGTTTCGCCGCGACTGGTATCCAAGTGATCCACCTTGCGTCTTGTCGGTCCGAGCTTCGAACGGAGAACTTCGTCAGTGCCGAGCAAACCGCGTCCATGCCTGGGATTCGCTGCGTATAAAGCCACTCGCGAACCTGGTCATGTTGTTGCTCAGGCACGCATTCTGTTCCCAATCCGGGCTGCTTCCGTATCCTAGCTGCGCCGAGCTTTTCTGCTGAGAGAAAGAAAAAGCCTGTTTACAAGGGGGACGAAAGTCCCTGCTTTGGGACCACCGACCTGCGGTCTCTGTGCGCTACATCCTGCTGCACAATGGGACCCAGTGTGCCTAGTTTAGACGACAGCCCGAGGAAGTCGGAGGAGGTGCATACGAGCGTATCTCCTGTCTCAGCAGATAATGACAGCAAGCTCAATGCGCCCACCAAGGTCCCATACGTCACCTCTGCTCTACGACGCGCCCACACCGTTGCACAAGGAAAGCACATTGCGAAGAGAACAAACATTGGCTTGGGAGCGGTAGGGGAGAAAGCGGCTCTACATTTGGTTAATGCCAAAGACAGCCATGAGGTGCTGCGAGCCCGATCCCTAAAACAACTTGATTCCGAAACAAAGGTGACGCGTGAGGCTTTTGCCGGGCCAAGGGCATCTAGCCACTTCACTGTGGGAAATGTAGGCCAGAACGGTAAAATATTCCTTAGGTAAGTTCGGGTTCTTCTTGTGCATCTCTTGGTACCACACAGGCATTGAGGAATCGCTAAACTTTTCTTGTTCTCTAGGCCCGTTCAAAATCCGTCTCGCAAGGGGTCTCGTCGTGCACCAGCGGTCCCTCCAGGTAACCAATCGAAGCCGGAATCTCCTCATCCACAAGGACAAGATGATAATAACAAGAACGAACCCTCGCGATGGTCCAATTCGCAATTGTCCGAGCTACGTTTCGTAGGCGAGGGAAATGAAGACGAAGTTTCCTCGATCGACTCGGGCCTCCCGCAGTCAAATTCGCACCGGCGAGCCCGACAGCGTACCCTCCAAAGATCCTACTCTTTCTCTACGATCTCGGAACAGCGGTCGGTGTCGCAAGCTGGGACCAACACCGAGTTTCGGGTCACTATCGACCGGCCAGATGATAGACCCTGGTCAGCGGATGGATCTTTCCATCAGCACCTAGAGGTCCCAATCCCGGACTATCACTTGGGTATGACACGGTTGACCCCTACGAACAACGTTTTACGAAGCTCGACGCACTCAATTGAAGCATTGAACTCAAGCACTGCTCGCAACACGTACCTACATGACCGAGTTCATCATTCGTTCGCGCCTTCTATATTTTCCGGAGTGTCTGCCATGGATTTAAGCCGAAGTGCTGCCGTCAGCCCCGACCCAATTGTCTACGATCCAGGCGACTCCATTAAACCCTCAATCTTCGAGACATTGGTGACGGTAATGGATGATGAGTCTGTCGTTCGTTACGTCTCTGGCTCCAGAAATATTAGTGCTGCGACTCCTGCGCGCATTGTTGCACAAATATCCTCCGAGTCCTTCATGGACTATGAGCTTGTATCGGACTTTTTCCTCACCTTTCGACCTTACCTTTCTGCTGGATCATTGCTCTCCCTTCTCCTTGCACGCCTGCAATGGGCGATAAACCGATTGCAGGAAGATGGAAGAATTATCCGAATCCGCACGTTTGCGGCCCTGCGCCATTGGATCTTGAATTACTTTGTGGATGATTTCGTTCCTGACTTCAAATTGCGAGCTCATTTCTGCGAGACTGTCAACCGTTTATACGACAGCGTAAAGGCTCGCCAGGGCGGGGGTATGAGTGACCTGAAGATCCTCATCGATCTCAAACGGTGTTGGCATGGCAAGTGCTCAGCCTACTGGGACATTTTGGACCACCAGCTCCCGTATAATAGCCCGGACCGCCCGATTGATCCTGGCGGCGATGAGCCAGCAGTGGACGACCTCCAAAATGTTGCCCCTACGCACAGCACTCAAATGCCTGGTCTGGCCGAAACTGCCAGACACCCACCGTTATTGGTGTATCATGACCGGAATGACTCTACTGTCACGGCGAAAAGTATGCCTACTTCGGCGGGTAGTGATTGGAGCGCCCCTGCAATGTCCTGCTCATTGCCGCCGAAATCCCCCAAACGCCATTCAATGCCCTTCTCCTCGACCAACGCCCCGCATCCGGTACCTGTAATACCGAAGCCGGCAGTTTTCTCCCAGGCTCCAGCGTCTCCTTTGTCGCCGGTTAGCGCAAGACGTGTCCCATGTTACGGGCATACGCACAAGCGCAGTGGTAGTTTCTCTGACTCCTTTCGGGACGATAGAGCCCCCATATCATTGCAGCGTTTGGATAACAGGCGCTTCTTTCCCGCGCAGGAGCCCTATTACCTTGGCGCTCTGGTTCGCGGAGAGCTATACCCTCCTGTTGAGTCGTATATGACTATGATGGCTCCGCCCTCCCCACCCCTTCCCTCCCTGGCACCGGGTATGCGCCTTGACCGGCGCAATACTGACGGCTCCTCAAAACCTGTTACTTCCAGCTCAGGTGTAAAGACAATCATCGGGTCTATCCGTCGAGCTCTGAACGGCAAGAACCCCGTACCCGGTGTCTTACCGCGCCCAGTCAACGGATTGTCCCCCAGAGGAAAGACGTCGGCGCTCCCGACCAACGTCGCATTTGGATCAGACACCTATCGCGACAAAAGAACTGCTCCCCCGGTAAAGAAGCCAACGCGCATCGACATCCTCTGCGACGAAGCTCTGCGGCAGTATCGCCAGGCATCCGGTGAGAAGGTCGATTCATCAGATGTGAACGAGACGCCAGAGCACAACCTAGGACATACTGCCGTTGAAGAGCCGGGATCTTTTCTTCTCCCTCCTGATCATAGAACACAGAGTCGAATAACGGGTGGCAGTGAATCTATAGTTATTGTAGATGACACAGGCCCGCCGGTCATGTCCGGGGGTGTTGGGACCGTTCCTGTGGCTCTCGACCAACCTCCGATGTTCCTAACCGGGGAGAACTCTCCTATTACTCCCAAAGCTCATACATTCCTTGCGTCGTCTCGAGCATCGACGCTCGGGGCCGATGAGTACTCGTTGCCGATTTACTATGATGAAACTAGTATGAGGCAGTCAAGGAGAACTTTTGCGCTCCACAGGGAGTCTATGGGCCCTGCAGCACAGCGGTCTTTCTCTAACGAGAGGGGTTCCTCTTTCTGGAAGAAAACGTCGCCGTCTGTGCGTCTCCGAAAGTATGCCTCATTCCAGAGTGGTTTCTCAAGGCATCGCCCTGCCCTCGATAGCGAAACCGACACCTCAACAGCTGGGTCAAGCATTCTCGATCTTGCGGAAAAGACAGCCGGCCCTACTCTTCGACGACGGCCTGGGGGCAATCTGCGTCGGATGCAGACCGGTGCGGACGCTCGATCATTACGCAACTCAGCCTCAGCGTGGTCTGATGTGACCTACCGGAGCTCTTTAGCTGATAGTACAGCTAACACGCTGGAGGATCCTGCGTCAAGACCACAGACTAGCCTTGTTCCCCCAAAGCCTCGATTCTCGCTATTGAAAACGCATTCGTCCCAGCTCATTCGTCGCTCCTTTGAGTCCGCTATTGCACGTTTCGCCCAGATTCCCGACGAAGATGACGGGGGAGTCGAGTCTGCCTTACTAAAACTTGAAGGTAAATGGACGGGTGGGCCAGCTGGCGGCCTGGCAAATGCTACTGCCGGCCCGAGTCAGCAAGTGCCTGTCAATAACCTAGGTCGAGTTCGAGAAGGGTTGGCACCGCGCCATAATTACCCACGTGCTAGTACGCCTGTAAGAAGTCATCAAGAACTTGGCGACGGCCTAACATACTCTGAAGTACAGGCGCGGATTCTCTACAGACCGTACTCTGAATCAGTCGTGGACTCTGAAGATTCATATAGTTCTATTCCACTACTGGAACGAGGACTTAGCGACGAGTCCATGAAGAAGCCCATGGAAGTCGGCCAGCCCGCGGCACTCCAGACCATCGCATCCAATGAGGAGTATTCGGATTTTGGATCATCACATCCTTCTATTGACGTGGTCAGGAAGACGGAAAGCATAAAGCGCATTCCGCGAGGATTGACTCTACCTGTACCCCATCACAAATCTAGGGTATCTCGTCTCTCTGGCCTATCTTCCGAACTTTCTGTCGATGTCATTGACCCCAAGGAAGCCGCGGATGCGCGTTTATCATTCGATACACGAAGTCTCGATGATTCGGGTGATGCCATACCTCCTCATCCTCTTGCACACCCGCCTTCTCCCCCTATGACCATCCAAAATCATCGGTCGGTTCATTCACATCGGGGTTCTCTCAACCCGAACCTTGCTAAGGCGCAGCCGCTTACCCCAGATCCGTCCCCAATCCATAAGGCTGGGAAACGGGCAAACATCCCGTCCTTGGATATGCAACATGTGTCTGGTGATGTTCTCTGTCGATCGGAAGCCGATCACCAACATCCTGCGCTCGCCAAAGTTCCAGGCGCCCAACATGTACCCTTTGTCCTGTCATGTGAATCCCACACCCTCGCCGAGCAGTTCACTTTGGTCGAGATGGCTGCCCTCGGTGAGGTTGATTGGAGGGATCTTGTTGACATGAAGTGGAATAGTGGTCCGCCCTTCACCACCAGTTGGGTGCAGTTCCTTATAGATGAGGAGCGCCGGGGCATTGATTTGGTGGTAGGGCGTTTTAACCTCATGGTGAAATGGGTTTTGTCAGAGATCGTCCTTACTCTGGATATTCAGGAGCGAGCTCTTACCATCGCCAAGTTCATTCACACCGCGGCACATGCCCGGAGAATATGCAACTACGCCACCATGCTTCAAATCGCGATTGCACTTACCTCAACCGACTGCTCCCGGCTCCAAACCACGTGGGCTTTAGTGCCAGTCGAGGATAGGCGGATGTTGAAAGATATGGAGATGCTCATCCAGCCCGTTCGCAACTTTCATGACCTTCGTGTCGAGATGGAGTCCGCGAACGTTCAAGAAGGCTGCATTCCATTTGTTGGTACGTTCGCGCCATTGACTCGCTTTTGCTCCAATACCATAAACTAACTGCGGTTAATAGGACTCTACATCCATGACCTCACGTACAACGCCCAAAAGCCGGCACAGGTGGCAGCTACCCGGGAGGGAGAGCCACTAATCAACTTTGAACGCTATCGCACGACGGCGAGAATCGTCAAGAGCCTCCTTCGACTGATCGATGCGAGCACCAAGTACAACGTCGAGCCGGTACCGGGCATTGTTGAGCGTGTGCTCTGGATCGCATCGCTCTCAGAAGACGAGATCCAAATCCGCAGCAAGCTATTGGTATAAACGACTGAAGAGTGAACCCGACTATACACAAAACACGACCTACAACGGAACTAGCGACCTCATATTACCACCTATATTTCTGGTATATAATGCCTGCATAATACCCCCGCATATTTCCCATCTTTTGTCGTTTAGCGATTGATATCCCTGATAAATTTATTATTTGCGCTTGGACGGTGTTTTCCGTCCAGAAAAATAATGTATAGTAGTCGTTCGAGTGTTTGATTTGCTACGATGATGCCAGGCGACTTTGCTTTCAAAGACTGCGTTAACTCGTAAACATGATGTTCGACTCATATGTATCAAGTAGCCGCTAGATAATCGATAGCAGAAACCCTGTAATAAAACATGAGACCCAAGGTGAGGCAGCAGTGGAGGGGACTCGGTGTCGGGAATTGCATCACTGGCACTGTTGATCTACGTAGTCATCGTCAGGAACCCGACCACCGTCTTCCTCTCGTTCGCTCACTTCCCCACGCCCCTCCGCCGCCCTTACCGGGGTTTTCTCTCGCCTGTTTGCTACCCCGGCGTAATTTCTCTATATCCTCCCCATGGAGCTAGCGCTCCCTCTATCGAATACCATCCCGCCCCTCGTCGACTCTTGAAGCCTAATCGACCCTCCGACACGGCTTGACGATGGATTCTCCCCGCGGGGCTACTCCCGCTGCTTTCGACCACGACCACGAGCCCAGAGGCTCGAATTCTTCCGAGTTCGACCCGAAGAAGCTTCCGGATGATTTACCGAAGTCCCTGGACGACCGCCGCTCTTTCCCGACTATACAGCAGGAGACGGAGATGTATGATGCTTGGCAGGGTACGTGGGACATTTCTCTTCTCTTATATTCTTAGGCAGAGAGGGACAAGGTAGAAATGAACAGTTACTGACTCTTTACTATTTGCTTGTATAGGCCAATCCCAATTTCTGACACCTGTTGCCGCGAAACCCCTCAGTTTCAGCCTTGCCTTGGACGACCACTCGCATGACGACGAGCATGCCCTGCATGCGCACTACGGGCGGAACCTCGCAGTCTCCACAGACGATGACAACGAGTCTACGACGACGGCTCGGCTGGAGGATAGCGATGCCCGGTTAATGGAGATGCTTGCTGCCCAGGCCGCACACCGCGAGGTGGACTCGCTGGATGCGGACGAGGAAGCCATTGCCGCGGATGAGAAGTTGACGGATGAGCGAAAGCGCGAGGCTCTGCAGCGGAGTCTGAATATGGCTGCTAGTAATGGTGATGTTGAGCGGGTGCGCAAATTGGTACAAGGGAAGGCGAAGGACTACGTTGATGTGAATATGCCTGATGAAGAGGGCACGGTGCCGCTGATATATGCTAGCTGTTTTGTATGTTCTCCATTGATTCTGCACCTTTTGTGTCTAGAGATGGCTAACTTCCGGGCTGACCTACAGGGACACCAAGATGTTGTTGCGGCACTGTTAGACGCGGGAGCGAATGTTGACCAACAAGACCGGAATCAATGGAGTGCACTGATGTGGGCTATGACGAATCGGCACAAGACGATAGCGAAGATTTTGCTCGATCATGGAGCGTCGCCGAATATCAAGTCCTCGTCCGGAGGCACCGCGTTTGACTTTGCTCAGCCGGGAAGCGAGATCTCAGAATACCTACACGAGAATGGTTATAGTTTTGGGCCGAGTGCGATAGAGGATGATTTCTACGACTCCGGGTTTGCGCATGGTCGGTTTGAGGAGGAGATAGCGGAAAATGAAATGAAGCGGCGCATGATGATGGAGGAAAGCGCGATCAATTTGGAAGTGGATCTGTCAAGTCTGGGGTTAGATGAGAAGTTTGACTCCCAAGACGAGGAAGAACTGGAAGAGGAGCAACAGGAATTTATTTGGGATCGATGTCTGAATGACCAAATGTTTGTCTTCCAGGAGCATGAGCTTGAGAGGATTCTGGATATCATTATCACAAACATGACGCCACAACGATCTCCGTCTCAAAAGCCAGTTCCGGCGAACCTCCTCTTTCTTAGTGCGCGATATGCTCATTACCATGCGAGCCCTGAGCTGCTCGCGACATTGCTGGTATCTGCGATGGACAAAATAAATGACGTTGTGGAGCGGTACCAGTGGGACATGACGATTCTCGCATTCTGGATCTCAAATGCCACTCTCCTACTTCACTATCTCAAGAAAGATGCGGGCTTGGTGGAATCAACGGTGGAGTTTCAACTCCATTTAGCAGAGCTTATCAACGAAATCTTTATCCTGATCATCCGTGATGCTGAGCGCCGCATGAACAAGGTGCTGGATGCGGCGATGCTGGACCATGAAACGATCCCCGGCCTCGACGACATCCCCTTCCAGAACGAGTGGAAGCTTTTCCGCAAAAACAGAAACAAAGCCCCTGAGCCGGCTGATAAGCAGTTCAGGCCACCTTCTCCTAGGCGCCGAGCACAGGTCTCACCGCGCAACATTACCTCTCTCTTATCATCAACACTCTTTGTCCTCGACCTATACGATGTACACTCGGTGATAACTACACAGATCCTCTCGCAGCTTTACTACTGGTTAGGAGCAGAGCTCTTCAACCGAATTCTCTCTACGAAACGATATCTAGCCCGAACCAAGGCGATGCAGATTCGCATGAATGTGTCGACCTTGGAAGACTGGGCTCGTACCAACAACCGACAGCCAGAACACTATGAAAATGGGTCAACCACGTGCACGGGCGACAGCACCATGGACTCTGCTCGTAAACACCTGGCGCCAGTGATCCAGCTCTTGCAATGGCTGCAGTGCTTCTCCTCACTCGGAGAGGACTTTGAGTCCCTCGTCAACACACTCCTACAGCTACAAGATCTCACTCCGGCCCAGATGCTCCACGCGGTTAAGCACTACCGGCCAGAAGTCGGAGAGAAAGGGCTCCCCAAATCCGCCATGAAATTCCTGGTAGAGCTACAACGCGACCCCGAGTTAATATTCAGGGAGCAGTTAAGGCTTGTCCAGATCAAAGCAGATTCTCTGGCACCAACCTCGGCACCGACCGAGGAGGGACGCCCCCAGACTCCGCGTCAGGACCGGGCTCCTTCGACAGCTGCGTCGCCCAGCGCTGCCAGATCTCCCGGTTCAAGCGTCGCCTCTCCAAGACCGGGGCCAAGTTCCCGCTTCGACGACCGCAGTGGCGCAAATACAGTATTCTTAGACCCCGCACTTACCCTTCCCTTTTCACTACCAACCAGCACGGACATGCTCATCAGCTACGGAGCTGGATGGGGCGGCACCAACAGAGAGCGGGCGCGGAAATACATACCAACGGTACCGCCAGAGGTACTGACACGGTTCGACCGTGACGCTTGATTGGGAGAAGGCGTTGTATTCGAGTATATACTTACTATCTATATTGTGCTTTGTGAAGCGTCCATGGATGGAGTGGGTGCATATGCTTCTTATCTTATCTCACTCGTAACATTAGCGACGAATGCACGATTTAGAGTACAACGGCTGGATGGCGTTTCAGATCGGATTATCCGATGTGCAGTTTCCAGGGTTCTGGTTATATTAGACAAGGCTTACAAAGTCCTTGAGTCAATAACGCTTGATAGCGATAGTCATTAGGCTTACTGGAACAGGATAGACACAGGAGCAGCATAGCCTTGTCATTCTAGCTGAAACAAGCATTGGGGGGCGGAAGATCACTTTTAATATGCTTAACATGGAAGATGGCCATGGCTCGATGTATTTCAATCTGCAACTGCTCTCAGGTACTCAAGTCGGTGTTCGGAGCGGGCCGTCCTGACAGTGACATTTGGCCCTTCGGAGATTTCTCGTTTCTTTTTTTTTCCAAGTCGGTTCTAGATCAAGCCTTGAGGTACACGTTTCGTTTACTTCGTCGTCATCAACAAGCCCCGTCCACGCAATGGCTTTCTAGCCCGCCGGTTACAGCTTGATTACGTCTGCTTGTTATTATCTTCCCCAATACTTCCTCGGAACCCCGGTCAGGTGTCGTCTTGTCTCCCTTGCGCATTTCTAAGCTTCCACCTTGTTCAGGCAACAGTTGCAGCCTCAGGCCCTCATACGCCTGTTTTTGCCCGATCTGGACTAGCGCCACGAATCCGGTAAGACCCCATCCTAGCGCCTTCCTGTTTTGGTAGTCTGGGGGCTTCCATGAACTTTAACATCATGTACTTTTTTTCTCGCTTTCCCAAGTCACTCTGCCCTGTCGTTTCTATCAATTTCCTTCCCATTTCCTATCTTCCATCATGGGTTAGCATTCACATGCACTCTCACTCAGCCCCAATGCCATCTGCTTGCACCGTTGCACGCGACTCTCCCATGATGCAGCTACAATAATGCAAAATAACTCCCTGTTTGCCAACCCTGTGCGTCATTGCCCTTGACAGACATGTTGCTCACCCTGAATCCCTCCTCCCAGAATGGGATCCAACGTTCCCATGAGCATTCGCGCTTCCGAAAACTGCGCTCTCCCTCGCCCTCTATAGCCGCACCCGATCCTCCCGCATTGGCACCTGCACCTGCAGCGCCGTCAAGGCCAGCGGACCCTTCCTCGATGGACTTCTCGCGCAATAACTTACCCCGTCCTTCCTTGACCTTACCCCCGCCAGATGTCGGCTTCGCTAGTATTCCTTCGACCGCGGCTTCCGCGAACCAACAACTACCGCCGCCTCCTTCGCAATGGCAGAGCTCTAGCTCCGATGATGCGATGCACCATTGGCTCCAAGCCAAGGCTGAAGAGGACCGGAGAAAGCAAGAGGAAGAAAAGACGCGCCAGGAGACATTGCGTCTGGAGCAGCGGAGGGTTGAGGCGAGCATGCTTCGGGATTCCTTGATCGCCGGTGTTCCCCCGCAAATCATTCCGCTTGTCTTTGCCGGGATATGCCAGAATGGTCTGCCTCAGCCGGTCCTGGAGCTGGCTCAACAATACCTATCTCAGGCCCCCGCTACACGCGGGCCAAATCCACAGGCTCCTCCACCGGCCCCGTCGCATACGCATTCTGTAACCAGCTCTCATTCTCGACGGCCTTCTATGCATGTTCGGCAGGACTCTCGTACTGGCCTCCATCATGCAGTGCCTCCGCCGCCGCCGCCGCCGCCTCCCAATATCCTTTTATCTCAGAATGCGCCGCCGAATATCACTACCCCGCCTACCCCTCAAGTGCCTGGCCGACGCTCCGTGCCTACTGGGCCTTCTGATACTCGAGCTGGAACAAATCCATGGGTCAACCATGCTGGAGTTCAAGCCCAGTCGAGCCAGATAAATATGGGCAATGTACAGTATGCCCCTGGCTCATCGCTTCCTGTTAGCCAGGCCCCTCGAAGACTCGATTCTCAGTCGCGTCGATCACCTCCGTCACTATATTTCCACCATTGGGTCCCGCCTGCTCAACAACAACCTGGCGTCACGGCCGGTAAGGCTCATGGAGAGTCTCCAGCTCATAGTAATCCCCGTCGCTCAGAGCATTATGCCTCCCCAGGAAGAAAAAGAAAGGCTTCTGGCGCCCATCAGCCCGCTCCGATCCCATCTGCTCCGCCGTACGAATCGCTTACTGGTATAATTCAGACTTCACGGGCAGGATCACCAAAGAACGTCGAGCAGCAGATGAAGCAGCTGGGACGCAGCCATCGACTTAGCGACACATCGGCCGGTCACGCAGATTACCATTTAGGAAAGGTCAAAGTAGAACAGTTTGGCACCATGAGCCCATCTCGAGTTGCTTCAGCGTTACCTGGATATACGCTAGCTAAGGGTCAAGCTTCGGCAGACCGGAGACGCAGCAGGAATTCATCGCCGGCAGATGGCGCTGACAAGAATCTCCCGCGGACGCTTCAAGATGCGTACCCTTCAAATGTTGAATATAGGCGGCGTGATCCTGATGCTGAAGGTAGCTCCCATACATTTCCCACGTCAGAAGCTCCGGTAGCTTCCTCCCAACCCCGTGACGCTGCTGGTGGGTAGCCCTGTGCCAGTTTCTGGACACTAATCACCTGGAGGAACACCAATCTGCGTTAACAAAGTTGCGCGCACTTTCCCATCGGGATGGCACCATCCGACCACGGAGAACATATAAGGAACGTCTGGGTGAAATCTTGCAAAGTCGACTTTGCTTAGCCCCTCACCTCACTGTCATGTCAGTCTGGCTTACGGCTTGTAAATAGTTAGCCTTCAGATGACGATACCTGGTAGCTGGTATATCAGGGCTTGTAAATTACCAAGTGTACATAACTCACACTGCAAAAGATATAAAGGATATCTAGAGAGTGCAAATGTTGCTGGAAAGACATAACATCGGGTTCTCCAAGGCCACTAAAAAGGTTCACATTTTAGGTATTGTAGGCTGTGCCCGTACAAACCGTTGATTCAATCGAATGCTACCACGCAAATAATTACAAATGGCATATCCCTGTAAACCCACTAGAGAGTGGTACAGAAGCAGGTAGCCCGCCCCCGGTCTCAGCTACCAGAGCTTACACTCAGGCTTCTTGTTGGGGCAGTTGAACGCCTCCTTGAACTCGAGGGAGTTGGCCATGGTGCCCTTGTCCAGAGTCAGTACACACACAAA
The DNA here is from genome assembly GCF_003369625.1 of Aspergillus mulundensis. Taxonomy (NCBI): domain Eukaryota; kingdom Fungi; phylum Ascomycota; class Eurotiomycetes; order Eurotiales; family Aspergillaceae; genus Aspergillus; species Aspergillus mulundensis. The sequence goes on along the minus strand of NW_020797890.1, from coordinate 2,461,221 downwards.
CGGAGTACTAATGCACAGAAGAGGATACTCACAATGATTCTCGCGGGCTTGGGTGCATGCGGATCGTTATAAATGGCCTCCTGGGCTTTCTCCGGGCTTGTCTTGCTGCACCACCAGTTCGCATAGGAGATGAAGAAGATTTGCTCCTTGCTGAATCCAGAGAGACCAGGTAGAAGAGGGTCAGAGTGGGCCTCCTCGCGCTTCTTCCAGGCATGATAGGCTGCAGTCAAGCCACCTGCATCGGCGATATTCTCACCAAGCGTCAAGCGTCCATTGACATGAAGGTCTGAGTCTTTACCGTGGACAGTGAACTTGGAGTACTGATCAATAAAGCACTGTGCACGGTCCTCGAAGTCTTTGACGGTCTTTTCGTCCCACCAATCTGTGTAGTTCCCTGTCTCGTCGTAATGTCGTCCTGTGGAATCGAAGGCTGGAATATAGGCATAAGTCTTGGTCCATAAAGGTGATTGCCTCAGGGAACGGGTAGTACTTACCATGAGAGAGTTCGTGTCCGCTCACTGCTCCAAATGCTCCGTAGGCCAGGTACAGTGGGGCGTCGCTTCCCCAAAATACCGGCGGCTGCATGATTCCTGCCGGAAATACGATCTCATTGCCAGGAGGATTGTAGTATGCATTGACAGTGGGAGTAGTCATGTCCCACTCGTCTCGATTAGTTGGCTTACCCAGCTTTCCCCATTCGTTTTCAACCGCGAACTTCCTAACGGCAATTGCATTCTCGAAGAAGGTTTCGTTCGAGATTGACAAGTTGTGGTAGTACTTTTCCACATCCCCGGGGTCCAGCACATTAGGGCTCTTCGTCGGATATCCAATTTTCTGAACGATGTTGCCAACCTTCTGAATGCCGAGTTTCCTCACTTCTGGTGACATCCAGTTGGTTTGGTCCAAGGTAAACACAAAGCGCTCCTTGATATCAGAAACAATTTGGTCCCCAAGCTTCTTCGAATCCTCTGAAAACGCATCCAAAATGTAGAAGCGGCTTAGGATCCATCCCAAATCTCCATCCACGGCGGTGATACATTTGCGCCACCGGTCCTGCTTGGCCTGCGGATCTTTCCCAGCAAGCGCATTGTTGAACTCACGCAGCGGCTCAATTTCGGCGCTTTCTATGTGCGCTGAATATGCTTGAATGATCTTCCATTTGAAGAAGAGTTGGATGGTTTCCCTCGGGGTATCGTTCAAAATCTTAGAGAGTGATTCCATATACGAAGGAGATGAAACAATCAGGCGATCGGTCTTGTAATCAGAAGGGGCAAGGGCTGAAATAATATCAGCCAATAGAATTTGGGGCAGAAGTGACTTGGTCTCCTCGAGGCTGCGCGGATTGTAGTACTGTGTGACATCCTCTTGCATCTGTGTCGTTGGCGTCGCATCGGCCAAGGCCGATTCCAACGCTACAACGTCTTTTGAGAATTGTTCCTTCTTCTTCTTGCTCTCAACATATTTTCCGAGGACATTCTCAACGACGGTGGTGTAGTCGCTCACGGTCTGGGTATCATTGTAGTATTCACGTGCAGGTAGACCAATCCTCCTCGGCGGCGTAACAAAGATCGTGACGTTATCCGGATCACGGTCATCAGGCTGTACCGGAATGTGAGTTGTTTGACATACTATATGCATGACATACAAGATGACTTACCGAAACAGACTGAAGTACAAGGGCATGAACACCAGAATTGTAGAGAAACAGCACGGCATCCGTCAGGCCAGCTTCAGACCCTTCCGAATTGGAACCAAGGCTGTAAATCTTCTCAAGGTTATCCAGCAACTTGATCAACGGCTCATTTCCGCGTTTCTTGATTGCGTCTTCGTCGAAGCATGCGTTGTATCCGGCTTTCAACTTATCAAATATTTTTGAATCAGCAGGGTCGGACGGCCCAGAAGACTCAAGTAGGTGGCGGAGGCGGGTCTGGGAGGTCTCTTGCATAAAAGTCCCAGCGAATATTGATCCCTGGTCGGGACGCATGTCATGCTGGTTCATCCAACCGCCACAAACATATTGGTCAAAGTTCGTGCAAGGGTCAACGTTAGCATAGTTGGGGTCTAGATTCCGAAGAATTTCCGAAGCCGCATGAACACATTCAGGGGTCTGACATATAGTAGACGATTCGACATAGGGAGCCTCGTTCTCAGACGGCACTTCTGCGAGGGAGGAAGATGCATTAACAGATCAGGACCCATGTCAAGGAATTGAATCAACGTACTCAACGTGGATGCTGCGAGATAACCGACAGTAATGAGGAGGAAGACGCCCACTGTCGAAAGCATAGCATAGCTCAATGTGGAGAGCCATGATCGGCTCGGCCAGCACCGCCATTTTCCGGGTCGCTGGTGGAGTTTAAGGTTGTCTTCTGGATGCTCGGATACAGCGAGGGTGGGACACTTCTCGCCGTTCTCGGCCTGAAGCTCAGAGTAATCGCGTAGGAGAAAGGCATTCTCCTCGCCATCGTCCCTACTAAAGTCAATGATCTGCTCTCGTCCTTGGTCGACTTGCTGGAGCCCAGAACTGACCTCGCAGGCGAATTTGGCAGAGCCATCCTACCACTCATCTCGTTGACGACGAGCTCACAAGCTCACTTATCAATCGGTGTCAAGCAGTATGATGACGCAGAGTGATTTCCGACTCGAAGCTCACTGAGGAAGGTAACATCTTTAACACCCCTGTGCTTCAAGACTCCGAGCTGTGTCACGGTACTGTGATGATGTAATCACTGATCGGCACTCGGGGTTGCGGGGTTAACGGACTCTATCAAAGAGTTGCTTGCATTGTTGCAGGATAACATGTGGAAAATATAAACAAAGGTGAATTTACTATTAGGGCTTTTTCATGAGGCGACATGCGACATGCGACATTCATTTTTAAAGTTACAGGCAATGTTATTGGTCTATCTGATGATCAAATTGCATCTCTAGAGTGGGGTGCGGAGATATATTTGATAAGGTGCTACGGATGTAGCAGGCTAGCAGCATATCCATTCGGGCAAATCCATACCTTTGATTACCATAACGAAAGAGCTTGAAAAACCGAGGCTTGCAAGCCCTTGAGATCTCTTATTTACAAGAAAATATAGGCTACTGAGCGAGGCCCACCCCTGCCCCTAGAGTCTAGACTCAACACGAGGTAAGAACAAAGAACTGACAACTGGGCTTATCCTGCAGCCCCAAGCTACTTTGTCGAGGTTTCAGCCTGATTTGACTAGACACTCTCACCTGTTTGTTCAACTTCACGTGGACTTTCACTCAGAGCAACTCTAACTCTACCCAATCCACATCCATATCAATCAAGCCCATGCATGATATCTTGAGCTCAGCATGTTGGGATAAGAAAACCGATAAACATCGCACGAGCTGTATATCAAAAGGCTAATCTTGTACAATTGCTGACTGCCACTCTCTGTAAAGGTCCAAGGAGGCCGATGATTCCTTGGGGTTCAATCACCTTTCTGGGTTCCCCATACTGATATGCAAACCAATGCGTGATGGAGCGGTTATTTTTGATACATCATCTTTAACTCCGGTCCAAGAGGTTCAAGGTCTGTTCAGTCACCCTGGGGCTTCTCAGGCACAAAGTTATTCGCCAGCAATAAACTTTTTATATTATTATTTTTCAAGCCCTGAGGCTGGTCTGGTCACTGGTGTATGGAGACATCGGCTTCAGCCTTCAGAATAATCACAGGAGGCGCAGCCTCCTCTGCTCGAGCCTCGAGTTACAGGGCACCCGGCACTCTGTGCTTCGTCGCCACATCCCAATTTGATTTATAGATATTCCGCATGTCACATTATTTGACAGAGCAGCCCTCGGCGGGTCTATGTTAATAACTTAATAGAGCGCCGGTGGAGAAGCAACAACGTGGGATTGTGAACCGATGTATTATTGAGGGGAAGACAGATGGGAGTCACAGTCGCGTGTGTTTGCGGGGATGAAAGATAGGCTCTGATGTTCTTCAACATATTATAGACACTCCAGACATACCTGATGACATCAAGCGAATCAGCTGCTGATGAAGTCGATTGCGATAACATCGTAGGCAAGGAGGACTTTTGAAGCGATGGTTTGTCATTCGGGAAGCAGTAGGTAATGCTTCAGGCCGAGCAATGGATAATAGATTAGGGGGGCTGCCTCATCATTTCTACTTCTCACAATCTTCCCGTTCATTGATCAATATAATTTTGATTTGACCATCGCGATTTGCGGAAAGGAGAAAGGATAGACGTTCAGGAGTCAGGGCGTGCTGCTGCATCCTGCAACTGCTGCATGGTGTTGTGAAGTCTTCAAGACCCCCTGCTCGAGGGTGGAACCACTGGATAGACGGCGCCTTGTCCGTTGGAAAGATGAAACCGGCTGGTCGGAATCGCAAAAGATCCACCTCGTTTCAGAAGGAGCTCATCATCATCCTTGTCTTCACCAGTAGCGGCTGGCCTTTGGCCAATCTGCAAATTTAACCGCTGAGTGCCGAGTCAATATCCTTGGTCGATATAGCCGTTGTTATTGTTCTGTTTTTGGTTGGCGAACGGACGCCACGGACCTATCGCATTCGCTCGCAAGCGGTACTTTTGGCGGCTGCTCTTATTCTACTAACGTTCCCCACCGCTCCCGAGGGCCGCTATTTTTAGTAGGGAGTTTATTTAAATTTATATAATAATATATATATAATTTATAATAACGCTTTTACTAGGGCTAATTTTTATTAAAAACTAAAAAATTTTATATTTTACTAAGTTAGCTATATAAAAAAAAATAGTAGTTATTAAGGTACTAGTACTTAATTTTTTATAAAGATTTATATATAAATTAAAGTACCTGCACTTATAAAGCTATAAAGTTTATTTATATAAAAAAAATATATTATTAACACGCTAGTACTTTATAAAATTATTAATATATTAAAGGGCCATTAAAGTACAGGTACTTTATTTTTTATAAAAAATTATATATAAATTAAAGTACTTATATTTATAAAGCTATTTAAAGGTTTATCCGCGTGGTGTTAAACTAAAAATAAGGTTATTAATATATTAAAAAGTTATTAAAGTATAGGTACTTTATTTTTTATAAAAAATTATATATAAATTAAAGTACTTATATTAAGGCTATTTAAAAATTTATTTATAAAATTTATAAACATGCTAGCAAGGCTGTTAACATACTAGTATTTTATTTTTTATATAAAATTATATATAAATTAAAGTACCTATATTATAAAATAATTTAAAGGTTTATTTGCGTGGTGTTAACCTAAAAATAAGGCCTTTAACATGCTAATAAGGCTACTAACACGCTAGTACTTAAATTTTTATAAGGATTTATATATAAATTAAAGTACTTATATTTATAAAGCTATTTAAAGGTGTATCCACGTGTGAAAACCTTGAGTAGGCTAACCAGGTACAAAACAAAGTACTAAGAGGCTATTTAATAGGGGATTAATATTAAATCTTAAGGCCTAGGATATATAAAAACTAACTTTTAGCTAACTATTTTTTACTAGGGCGTTAGCCTTAAATACACTATTAAAATAATAATAATATTATTACTATATATTAGGTTAATATTACCATAACTCTTATTTTATTAGTTTTTTTATTTTATTAAGGCTTAGCACCCATAGGTGTAATAACTTAGCCCTTTTTTAATTAAGGTTAACTTAATCTTTAAATAGCTTTAATTTTTATAATAAACATGTCTTACTATTATTTTACTTTAGTTTTGCGTTTAATTATTTGGTTTTCTTATTTAAAATAATTTATTATTAAATACAGGGTTATTTTAAGGCTTGAAATAGTGTTTTTTTATTAGTATTTTACTTTTAAATAGCTTTACTTTTAATGGCTGGGATAGCTATTTTAGTAAATAATAAAAGTTTTAAGTTACTTTTTATTAATTTAAG